>NW_024739548.1:0-30028 GCF_018991925.1 Homarus americanus | reverse complement strand
GTACCATCGTACGATACGCTTTCCCATGTGTTGAGGTGGGAGCTTGTCTGTGGCAGCGCTGAGTTGCCAGTCACCAGCTGACGCTGTAAGAATAAAGTCTACAAAGAACGTGGTCTATGATTCAAACATCTCACATGGCGCAGTGAGTAGGATGCTGGGGCCCGACACGCCATTACAGCCCTGACAAGAACACCAACATGGCCCCTACACGTTCACGATTCTCGATGCCCTCAAGGGGATGCCAGGGCATCTATACACCGGCGGGGAACACCACACACGCCGAGCAGTAGACCATGAGTGCATTGATGGCTCAGATGGCATCTCTAGCTACTGGCGGTGGTCATGCTTCTATGCAGGTCGTGAAGCCCTCAGCAGCTGTCGCTCCAGAGAAGTGTGAGGCAGAAATGCTAGCAGCGGCGTTTAGGACATGGAGGTGGTCCATGGAGTCGTGGGTGCTGTTGAACGGGTGGTCACAACTGGTGGCCACACTCCACATTCGCCTGAACTGCGTCCCTGCACTCCAAAGGGTGATTGACTCGAGATATCCCAGCTGCCAGTGGGAGCAGCTCTCGCCCAAGGAAGCCCTGGATGCCATCAGTGGAATGGTTCTTCAATCGTCAAACCAAGCTGTGAAATGGAACGAGTTTTTCAACAGCAAACAAGGTGAAGAGGAGCCCATGAAAAGGTACTTTCAACGCTGCTTCGCAGAGGCACTGGAGTGTGAATTTAAATGTCCCACCTGTGATAACGACCTCTCTGAGTACATGCTATTACATAAAGTTATGGTGGGCCCGAGTAAGCCAGTGTTGAAAAGGGAAATTTTCCAGTGGTACTCGAGTTATAATAGTGTTGAAGTGCTTAGAAACAAATGTATGTTATTTGAGGCAGCAGTGAGAGATGCTGGTGTATTGTGTCGTACGTTTGGCCAGGCAGTGGTGGGAACAGCCACGGAGGCAGCGGCGGTTGGTGATGACGTCACCGGTGAGTCTGAGGTAGCTGCCGCCAGACCTGGGCAACCCAGTCGCGCACACTGTGGGAACTGCGGCATGACACATGCCTCTGGTAAAAGTAACTGCCCTGCAAGTGGGGCCACATGTTGCAATTGCTCTAAGGTTGGTCACTTCAAAAGGTGTTGTAGGAGAAAGTCAGTCCAAAGTGCTTCTGTGGATGTGTCAGGTGCTGTCACAGTGGCAACAGCCCATCTATCCTGCCACTGTGGCTGACACGGGTTCTATGGTGTGTGTGGCAGGGGCATCCCTGCTCCAGGACATCGGTTTGTGTCCGGGGCAACTTCGGGCCCGTAATGGCCTGAGGGACATGGTGAACAAACAGCTCAAATGTCTGGGGTCCGCCCCCTGCCATCTCATTGTGGGCGAGGGGTCCACCGTCCAGGAGGTCTACTTCGTGCAGACAGCCAAGGCCCTCTACCTGTCATTGGAGACCTGCAAGTGCCTCAACTTGGTGTCTGTCGACTTCCCACTCCATAGACGTGCTGTGGCTGCCGTGGGCGATGTAGGGGAGCGGCACACTGCCGACGACCTACCTCCGAACCCTTTACCTGAGAGCAGTCGTGTCCCGCCGAGGCCAGTTGAGATACCCTTGCCTCCTTTGGAGGAGAATGTGGCCAGGCTGGAGGCATGGCTACTCACGCACTTTTCATCGACCGCATTCAACACCAGCAGGTCCCCACTGCCAGTCATGACTGGTCCACCTCACCGTATCCACCTGACGCCCGGCACAACCCCCTACGCCTGTCACACACCCGCTACCGTTCCGAAACACTGAAAAGCGGAGGTGAAGGCCCAGTTGGAGGAGGACGTCAGGAGAGGCGTCATCCAGCCAGTGCCTGCTGGTGAGGCTACTGAGTGGTGCGCCAGGATGGTCGTGGTGGCCAAGATAAACGGTCAGCCCAGGTGCACTGTAGACTTCCAACGCCTCAATGCAAGCTGCTTGAGGGAGACGCACCACACACCTGCACCATTCGACATAGGGTGCCAGCGCACTCGTTCAAAACCGTCGCCAACGCCTTTTGGGGATTTCATCAAGTGGAGTTGGAGGAGGAGAGTAGACGCCTGACCACATTCATCACGCCGTGGGGCCATTTTCCATACTGCAGGCCGCCCATGGAACATTGTTCAGCGTCAGATGCCTACACCAAGAGGTTTGACGACGCTATTCAGGATGTGCCCCGCAAGTACAAGTGCGTGGATGACACTCTCCTCTATGACTCCAGTGTGAAGGGGGCATTCTGGCACACCTACGATTTTCTGGTGACCTGAGCTAGCACAGGTATCACACTGAAACCAGAAAAGTTCTTGTTCTGCAGGAGAGTTTGTGGGCTTCCTCCTGGGGTGGGACCTCTACCAGCCCACTGCCCAACGTCTGTCAGCCATCAAGGACTTCCCCATGCTTGATCAGCCATAAATCACTGACATCAGGTCCTGGCATGGCCTAGTTGGCTCCCTTCCTTGCCATTGCACCTGTGATGGAGCCCTTCCGTGAGCTCCTCAAGAAGCCAGTGGGCAAGCGGGTGCATTGGGACGACCAGCTGCGGCTCAAGTTTCGCCTGGCCCAGGACACCATCTGTCAGTTGGCCAGGGACGGCTTGGTGTACTACGACAAATCCAGGCCTACGGCAGCTGTCACAGATTGGAGCAGGGAGGAGCATCGACTTTGTCGTCCTGCAACAATACTGTGCCTGGGCCTCTCCAGAGATGTCCTTCTGCTGCAGGGGTGGCGGTTGGCTCTGTGTGGTAGCAGACATCTGAGCACGGCCGAGGCCGGCTACACTGCAGTAGAAGGGGAGGCCCTGGGTGTGGTATGGTGCCTGCGCAAGGCCAGGCTGTTCCTCCTCGGCTGCCCGAACCTCATTCTGGTGACGGACCACCGCCCATTAGTTGACTTGCTAGGGGACACAGCCCTCACGGATGTGGCGAATCCGAGCCTGTTCCGGCTCAAGGAGAAGACCCTGCAGTACCGGTTCACGGTCAAGTACTTGCCAGGGAAGCGGAACTATGCAGTCGATGCCGTAACCCGCTTCCCCTCCCTCAGGGCGGTGCCCGACTCGGAGGACATGGACCAAGAGGAGGACCTATGCGCTGCAGTGTGTGCAGTCACAATCGCAGCACTGGATCAGGATGGGTGCATCACTATGGACGAAGACACAGTGTGCAAAGCGGCTGCGGACGACCCAGTTTACCAGATTGTAGTGTCGAGGGTGCTGGCGGGCGACTGGCACCCCAACAAGTCACAGGAGGTGGCCTGTCTGCTCCCGTACTTCTCGGTGAGGGACAGGTTGGCTGTGGTCAGGGGTTTGGTCACCTACACCTTTGACCAGGGCTGCGTGCGCCTCGTCATCTCCGACTCCCTCCGCCACCGGGTCGCCGTTAATCTGCACGTGGGGCACCAGGGCCTCTACTCAATGCTCAGGCGGGCCCGGCAGTCTGTCTATTGGCCTGGCATGGAGGGTGACCGGCAGCATCATCGGTCCCGATGTGTTGCTTGCGAGACTCACGCCCCTTCCCAGCCTCCGGAGTCGTTGGTTTTAACCCCAGCGCCAGACTATCCCTTTCAACAAGTGGTGGCCGATTTGTTCCACCTACAGGGCCACACGTACCTAGCATATGCTGACCGATTCACAGGTTGGCTGGAGATCGCCCACTTCCCCAACGAGGCCACCTCTGGAAAGATCATCGCCCGTCTGCAGGGTTACTTCACGAAGTGGGGGGCACCTGAGCAGATCTCCACGGATGGAGGTACCAACCTTGCCAGCCTTGAGATGACAGACTTCCTCAAGTCATGGGGGGGGGGGTCGAGGTGCGTCTCTCGTCGGCCCACTTCCCCCTGTCCAATGGCAGGGCAGAGGCTGGGGTCAAGGACGCCAAGAGGCTCCTCAGGGACAACACTGGGCCCGGGGGTAGCCTGGACTGTGATAGGACATCCCAGGTCCTCCTCCAGTACCTGAACACGTCTCTGTGGGGGGTGAACAAGTCGCCCGCCCAACTTGCAACCGGCCGCCAGCTCCATGACGGAGTTCCCGGGGTCAGACAGCACAATAAGGTGGACAAGCACTGGTGGCGGGCACTTCGTATGAGGGAGGTGCGCTTGGCCGAAACCCAGGACGGGGTCCTTCTGTCGGGGGGGAAGTGTCCCGCCAGCTGGCTCCCCTAGCCGTGGGCACGCAGGTGCGTGTGCAGGACGCAGCTACCATGCTCTGGGACAGGACAGGCATAGTGGTGGAAGCCCGCCCTCACAGGCAGTTTGCCGTCAGGTTGATTGGCAGTGGCAGGGTGTCCATCCGTAACAGACGCCACCTGCGAAGCGGCGCCACGCCTGTGCCTACTACTCCGGTGGTGCACCAAGCTATGCCTCCTGGCCCCCATCTGTGGTGCCCTCCGTACCCACCCCCTAGCTCGCACCCCCGACCCCTCCCCAGTCGGGTGTGGCCAGGCCCGGGAGAGGCCTCAGGCCCTGGGCTGGTTGACAGACTACGTGGTGTGGTGTATGTGATGTAAAATTAGTTTAGAGGTTTTTTTTATTGTTGTTTTGTTTTTCTTTGTTTGACTGGTTTTTCTTGCATTATTGTTGTTTATATTAATGCATTGTTTTCCTTTTGTTAGTTCAAATGTGCATTGTCATTTCCTTTTAACTTGGGGGGGAGATGTAAGGTTGTGAAATGGAGTACTATTGTACTGATATGTTTTCCCATGTGTTGAGGTGGGAGCTTGTCTGTGGCAGCGCCTGGTTGCCAGTCACCAGCTGACGCTGTAAGAATAAAGTCTACAAAGAACGTGGTCTATGATTCAAACATCTCACAGTATGTGTAGTATTTTGTATTAATCCAGAGTCTTGTACCACTGTAGTAATCTGTATGTAGTATTTTGTATTAATCCAGAGTCTTGTATCACTGTAGTAATCTGTATGTAGTATTGTATTAATTCCAGAGTCTTGTATCACTGTAGTAATCTGTATGTAGTATTTGTATTAATCCAGAGTCTTGTACTACTGTAGTAATCTGTATGTAGTATTTTTGTATTAATCTTGAGTCTTATCACTGTAGTAATCTGTATGTAGTATTTGTATTAATTCAGAGTCTTGTATCACTGTAGTAATCTGTATGTAGTATTTTTGTATTAATCCAGAGTCTTGTATCACTGTAGTAATCTGTATGTAGTATTTTGTATTAATCCAGAGTCTTGTATCACTGTAGTAACTCTGTATGTAGTATTTTGTATTAATCAGAGTCTTGTATCACTGTAGTAATCTGTATGTAGTATTTTGTATTAATCCTGAGTCTTGTATCACTGTGATGATGATGATGATAATGGAGATAAAATGGCAATGGTTTGCCATGGGAAGGGAGAGAAGAGGAAAGGTAGAAGAAAAGTTATGAAACGGGAAGTAAAGTAGTCGAGAATAAGAGCAGGTGGGCTATATTCACCTACCAGAGACGATATGATTGGCTGTGGTGAAGGCCGCACTGAGAGGTCGCCTGAGCTCAAGGGAACAGGGACTAGTAGAAAACTCTTATCTTTTATCTTATTGGCGTCAAGAAGTTATTTATGCTGTGGAGTATAATTGTGTAAGTTGGAGAGGTCTGCTAGGTCCTTGTGTAACTAGTAGAATACTCTCATCTTTTGTGTACTATTTAGTGTACAATAGTTCTGGCTCTTGAGGGTTATAGAGAAGGCTTTTAGGCCACCAGTTGTGTGATCTTCTGGTGTCCTCTGTTTTTAGTCGATGGTATAATTCGTCTTCCATGACTTCTAGTTTGTACCATACTGCCTGTGCTTGGCTGTATGTTCTTATGTTCAGTGGTAAAATATTGTATTTTTCGTGAAGCTCTTTAATTTTGGTTGTGTATGGGGGACGTTGTTTGGAGGCTCTGCGGGTGGCTTTGTTCTGTGTTGCCTGGAGTTTTAATTGGTTGGTGAGGCTGATCGTGTTTAATGGTATTGGCGGGTATTCAAGATGGGGGCGTACAAGTGCTTTAAATAGGTGTAGTTGTATTTTCTCTTCCATTTTGCCGAATATTCTTAATTTGGTAAGCTGTATTTGGGCTAGTCTATTGGGCTCTGTTATGTGTTTATTTATTCCGGTTCTTGTTATTGTTAGCCCCAGTATATTTCCTTCGTTGTTTACTGTGATTGGTGCTGGGTTGTAGTGGAGGCCTCCCCTACAAACGCTGTTCGTCGCTGAGTAGCCGACCCCACCAATTCCCCAGTGTATGCCTCGTGGTCTAGGTCAACCAGCGCCGCCATACATCACGGAGCGGGGGTCAACTACTAAGCCACGCCTACCCCCGCTATTTAAGACCTGACCTCGTGGTGACCTGGCTCTTTCTACCTACACCAACCAGCCAGCATTACACCTCCTCCTCCGCCGCTGCCTGGCGGCCTTCCCTCGCTCCTCCTCCGCCTGCCTGGCGGTCCTCTCTCCCGCCGGCGAGCATGGCGACCCACAAGCTGTCCTTCTCTGAGCGTCCTCACCAACCAGCTCTCTCTACATCACGCTTGTAACCATGCTGCCTTCCCAGCACCAAGCTGCATTGTACATCCAATACAACATGTATATAGAGAGCACATTGTGAGTTTCCTTTCTCCATCCCATCCTGAATGTGAACCAAACATCTTGAACCCCACAGGGTTTATCCTTGAAATGTGTATGACTTATAATTTCTGTGTATTAGTTTTTATTTTCCATTTCTTCTCGTAATTATTTATTTGTATTATGGAGCGAGCTGTTTTTAATGCCATCATCTGTTTGGCCTTGCCTGGATGGCGGATGATCTGGGTGACATCATCAGTATATGTGATGTATTCACCGTGTATTGGTGGCGGCATGTCTGAAGTGTAGATTGTATAAAGAATTGGGGACAAATTACTTCCTTGTGGTACTCCACTGTAAAGTCTGAAGCTTGGGCCTTTGTGATTGCCTATTGTAATGTGTGCTTCTCTATTGTCCAGGAAATTACACAGTAGAGAAGTGAAGTTGTTAGGGAGTTCTTGATTGGTTATTTTATATTTAAGTCCCAAGTGCCAGACCTTATCGAACGCTTTTGCCACGTCCCTTAAAACTATGTTGCACTGTTCTTTATTATGTATTGCGTTTGCAATACTTTCGTATATAAGGGCTATGGCTGTGTTTGTTCCTCTGTGTTTCCTGAATCCGTGTTGTCTAGGGTCGTATTTGTATTCCAGTTCCAGATGTGTTCTTAATCGTTGGTTAATTATTTTTCCAACATTTTTCCCGGTGTTTCTAATAGAGAGATTGGTCTGTAGTTTTCTACTGCTGTGGGGGGTTTTCCCGTTTTTGGTATCAGTCTGATAATTGCTATCTTGAATTTCTTTGGGTAGTAGCCTGAAGCTATGGATGCATTGAATATATTTCTTAGTAGAAGTACCATGTTGTTTGGTAATTGCTGTAAAATGAGTTTATTTATTTTGCTGACTCCAGGAGCCTTGTTCTTAAAGCTATTGATTGTTCTTACTATTTCGTCCACCGTGATTGGTTTGTTTAGTGGGGACATGTCATCCAGTGTATTCAGGTCGATCGTGGGTCTCGGTTGCCAAATATGGGTTATTTGCGACATATGGTTGGATACTTCCCTCTCTGTGGTCATGCAAAAGTTTAAGTTTTCTTCGTTGGTGATTTGAAAAATCTTACTCCAGAAAGATCTAAATTCCGGTTCTTGTTCGGTTGGTTCTGTTAATTTGACTTGATTACTATTTGTTATATAGTTTGACTCGTTGCTTGAGGTTCCCATTAAGTGCTTTATTTTCTGCCAGAACTGGTTCGGTTTATGGTAGTTTTGTAAGGTTACGTGATATTATGTTGTCTAGCACTCAGGATGGATGGAAACTCTAAGGTGGTGGTTTTCTTATATAATATAAGTTATATGGTAGACAGTCTGGTGCTGGAGATGCCGTGTGGTGAGGAGCTGCTCAGTAGACACGCTCAGGAATTACCGCACTGTCTACTGCACATCTACCTCCTTCAACACGCGTGTTGAAGGAGGTAGATGTGCAGGAGCTTTGTTAGAGAAGATGTTGCCTGTTGCTGGCCTCCAGGTTGAATGAGAGCGGGACAGATAGGAGCTTGCTTGGAGGAGGTGTTGCGTGTTCAGGAACGTAGAATAGAATAAGAGAGCTGGTTGGTGAGGACGCTCAGAGAAGGACAGCTGGTGGGTCGCCATGCTCGCTGGCGGGAGCGAGGACCGCCAGGCAGGCGGAGGAGAAGCAAAGGCCGCCAGGCAGCGGCGGAGGAGGAGGTGTTGCGTGTTCAGGAACCGAGGCCAGAATAAGAGAGCTGGTTGGTGAGGACGCTCAGAGAAGGACAGCTGGTGGGTCGCCATGCTCGCCAGCGGGAGCGAGGACCGCCAGGCAGGCGGAGGAGAAGCGAGGGCCGCCAAGCAGCGGCGGAGGAGGAGGTGTTGCGTGTTCAGGAACTGAGGCCAGAATGAATTTCAATGGAGAAACAAAGCTTATATACACAGCCGCCGGAAGTAAATCCGTGGGAAGTCGCCGGTTTCTTGATTCCGTTGCTAGGGAAGACGTGGCTGGTTGCTAGGATACTGTGGCATCTGGTGACGCCCCCCCTGGGCCGCTCGTTTGGTTGCTAGGGAAGACGTAGCAGGTGGCTGGTTGCTAGGATACTGTGGCATTGGAATGCGGCTACGCAGTTGTAGGGGAGACGTCCACTACAGTTTCCTTCCGTCTCTGAAATCAGCTTCTGCCAGTTCCTGTTGTATGCTTCTTTTGATATCTTTTTTAGTTGTTCGTGTGTTATGTTGTATATGTTTCTGCGTTCCGGTGTCCATCCTTGCTGTGTGATTAGTTTAATTAGGTTGCTAAATTGTGTCTGTATGATTCTTGATTGGTGTGAGTATTGAGGGTGTGGTAATGTTCGGTAAGTGGTCTTGGGTATGTTGTGTTCCATGGCCTGGCTGACGTGCTCATACCATATATCCAGTGATTGGTCTATTAGAGAAGTGTGCCCGTTGTGTAATTGTATGGGTTGCGGGTTATTTAATTCTTGTTTGAAGTTTTCCCAGTTAGCTCGGTTATAGTTGAATCTTAGCCTGGCCGGGATCTGTATTGGGGCTGTGGAGAGTGTGGCTATGATAGGGAGATGATCACTAGTGGATATTGGGCCGGGTTCGAGTAGTACGTTTAGGTGGTGGTGTTGATTTGTTAACACGAGATCTGGGTATCCTGTGTGGCCTGCTCTGATGTACGTGGGGAATTCCGGTCCGAGGTGTACCACGTTGCCGTGGCTCACTAGTGTGTTCAGGACCCGGCCTACTGCGTTGTTGGTATGGTGTCCTAGTATGCGGTGTCTAGCGTTGAGATCACCCAGAAAGTATGCAGGTATGTTCCTCCTCATCAATCTGAGCATGTCTTGGAGGGAGGTAGCAGGTGCCGATTATGATTGGACCCGTTGTGCTGTTAATTTCTATTGCCAGAAAGTTTTCTTGGAATGTATCATGGATTTTATGTTTTATGCTTCTTTTAATTGCTATGGCAACTCCATCTTGTAAAGGATTTTGGCTGTTTTTTTGGTATACTGTGTAATTAAATATCTTGATTTTATTTGAATTATCCCTGCCGTGAGAATTTAGTATGATGACGTCTGGGTCTAGGGTACGATATATGTTGTATAATTCGTGAGCTCTTGTATGTGTCCAGGCCAGGACATTATGTTGAATTATTTTAAGTCTGTTGATTATGAATGGTGATGTCTCGAGCTTGTTTGCGGCATTTTGGATGAACGATGTTCTCCTGAAGACCTCCTCTCCGTATGCAGGCCGAGGCGAATTTTCCTGTATTTGGATTGCTCCACCTTTTCTATTCTATTATATTTGGTCAGGATTCTTCCTCTCTTTATTAGTGTTTCTATATGGTGATCTTCCATATTCGTATCTGTATATGTATATTTTACTCTTCCTTCCCTTATCTCCGCCAGTAGTCTCTCGGTTGAGAGTATTTGGGGGGCTGAGCAGGTGTAAAATCTGATACCGGTTTCCTCCCCGAGGTCCTGATTCTCAGTCATTTTTCTTGGTGACGGTGGTGGAGCCACAATTCCCATTTTGGTCTTTTTAGGGGTGCTATATACGAACGCTTGTTCAGGTTGTATAACAGTTTCATGTTGTGAAATGGGTTCCTGCTCCTCTTCGTCTTCTTCCATTCCCTCTTCGCTACTTTCTGATTGGGGGGGGGGGTTGTCGGTAGTGGCTTGTGATTGGGTGACTTGCGCCTGACTGGTGGTTTCCGCTGGTTTATAGATCAGGTTGAAGATTTCTGATGAGGGGACGTCGTTGGGGAATTCCATGTCTGGGAGGTTATTTGCTGCAAACATTTCCTTTACCCTTTTAGCAAAGCATCCTGGTTTGGCAATATTCAAGAGGTGGGCGTGTATTATTGCCGTCATGATTTTAACCGATAGTTGACTTCCCAGGTTGAGCACTCAAGGTTGAGCTGGGGGTTGTGAGGCTACCTTTTCAAGAACTTTAGTTGTTTCCTTTGTTAATTTGGTTACAGCCGAGTAGGTCCTGTTTTGCTTTTCCTGTGCTTTTCCTTTTCAATTTTCCTCCTTTCCTTTACAATCGCTTTCCTTGCTGGACAGCGTGCTGCCAGTGTTCTGTGGTCCCCTTGGCAGTTCAGGCACCTAGGAATTACACTGCTTTTGCATTCCCGGAATGTAGTGTCCCTCCTCCCCGCATTCGGAGCAGTATTTTGTGTTTTTGTTCGGGCAGTCCATGGCTAAGTGGGTATATTTGTAGCAGTTCCAGCAAGGCGTGATGGGAAAAAATTCTTCCTCTTCAACTTGATTGTTGCCTATATGGTAGTAGGAGAGACAGAATCCTTCCTGTATTGCTTTTTGTGCCATTCCTATATCCTGAAACCTAATTTTCAGCATAGATGGCAGTTTAGGTAGTTTAACTACCTCCTCTACTTTGGCCCATTGATTTCTTAGTTCCAGGTTTCGTTTCAATTGTTGTTCGCTCGATTCTTCTGTGATGGTCTTGTCCAGTCTTTTAACTACTACAGTCTTCCTGGCTCTTGATTGTGGTGGGATTACTACTTCGAATCGCTGCTTCTTCAATTCCTTTATGATGTCATTCGATAGTAGGGAGTCAACGTCTTCTTCTGTCAGGCAGAGGGTGATGAATGAATCCTTGGTTGTAATAAGGCTCGTGATCTTAATTAGTAGTTTTGCACCAAGCAGTTCGGCTAGTGAGCTCTTCCGAGGTTCGGTTACATCCCCATCAAGGGAGCGTATCCTTACCCTATGTGCCCTCATTGTAGAGGGGGCAAGGTGGACAAGCCACCTTTTGAAATTCGATAGGTAGCCTACCTAGTCTGGGTGAGTTAACCTACCACAGGAATTACAACACCTCCCACCGCCTTTTGTCGGTCGAAAGGTCGAAAGGTGGTTCCCGTGTATCTCTCCCAGAGCCCCGTCAGGGGAGCCTACTTCCCTAGTGTCTATCTAATCTGCTCACTTATAGGCGTGAGCCCTAGTGTACCTACTTGGGGGGGGGGGATACAGGATATGCGACCCCCTTCCCGGGTGGACCCGCACGATCACGGTTTCCCAGGAAGGCTCGGCGGAGGGATGGTTCTGCTCCTTTTCCCTTTCGTGTTCACAAACTCCTGGGAGGGAGGTGAACATTTACAGGGAGGACCCAAGGACGAATACACCTCTAGGATGCAGGTCCCCAGGTCAGAGCGAAATAGAAGGAAGAATAAAGGAGGAATAGCCACTGGTGCAAGAAACACCAGTGGGGTCGCGGCAGGCGTCCGCTACAGGAAACCGTCGCAGAGCACCCAATCTGGGCCGCCTCTGATCAGGAGTCACCCCTGATCAGTGGGGAGGCACAGAGAGGGCGTTGTCAGAGATGAGCTTCCCAAGTGTAGAAGTGTTGGTTGGTGAGGTGATATTTTGTGTTCCGGTCGTCAACGTTAAGAGACAGGCTAGCTGGCTTGGCTGTGAAGGATGAGAAGAGAGGTCCAATCACGACGAAGGCTGGCTGACGAATAATGAATCACTGTAGTAATCTGTATGTAGTATTGTAGTGGCTCCTCTCCCCTACAACTCCCAACTGAGCTCCGGCCGCGCGCCTACCAGCCAATCAGCGTACAGCCAGCTACGCCGAGAGACTAGGTCTATGCAGAAGACGTAGGGGTACGATCGCCGACCTAGTCTCGACCTTCAACCTCCGGTTCAGGATCAGAGCGTTTCACACCTTACGCTTAAGCCGTTGTGATTGGCCCTCTCGCTACGCTCACCCCAAATCCTGATCCTCGTAAATTGTATAAATACGGCCATGCCTGGCCAGGGAGACCACTTCACACATCGCTCCTGAACTAAGAAGACCTCTCAACAAGACCTCCTGCTGGACCCGGAACTGTGAAGACCGCCCTCTCTCTTGTGCCATTGTTGGCCATCTTCCCGGACCGGACCATCCACCATTGACATCGTCGACAACAACTCACGAGCGTTTTCGGTTTATCGAGCATTAGCTTGCCCTCCCCACTGGTGGTGTGAGTGACCCACACTCCAGCTGGAGAGCAGCTATAGCGCGATATTCCCGACGTGGTTTGAGCTCTTTTCCTTCTACTGCTATTTTTCCTTTTTTCGCTCTGGCCTAGGGACCTGCACCCTCAAAAAGTGTATTCGCCCTGCGGTCCCCCCTGTAACTGTTCACCTCCCTCCCAGGAGATTGTGAACACGAAAGGGGGTTGGAGCAAAAACCCATCCCAGCCGAGTCTTTCCAGGAAAACCGTGAACGTGCGGGTCCACCTGGAAAGAGGGTAGCAATCCTTATCCTTCCCCAATAGGCACACTTAGCTCACGTCTATAAGTGAGCAGTCACATACACTAGGAAGTAGGCTTCCCCAACAGGGCTCCGGGAGAGAAGCTCAGGAACCACTCTACGACCACCCGGCCATCATTGCCTGTGGGGAATGCTGAAATTCCTCTGCTACTTACTCAACCGGAATAGGTAGGATTTAATAAAAAAAAAAACACCGGTGATGGAGCGGGTACGCCCTCCTAACCGCGACCCCCGCCTGAACCGCCATCCTGACGACCCGAACCACGACAGGCTCCGCACAGAGAAAGCGGACCAGTTACGCGCCTTCAATGAAGCCCTGAAAAGCAGGAACACTGCCAACACCTCCAACAACTCCACCATCACTGCTACCGCCACTGAGGACGACAACTGGACGAAGGTAGAAAACAAAAAACGCCGATGTGCTTTTTCGGGAAACGAATGCCGTCAAGCAGCCCAAAAGGCACCCATCACCACCACCAGCTCACCCCCAACGACACTGCCAAAATTCCGGATCACGAAAACGGACACAAAAACTACATATGCCGCCATCACGGAGATGGAAAAGTTAAATCCACTGGCCAAGTTCTCAGTGCGGACCAACCTAAAGGGAGAGATGATTATTCACCCCAAAGACAAGGACTCCGCCACCACCCTCGACACTTACCTGCAAAACACCACCACCGTTGCATCAGCCAAGCTGGACCCCGCCCAGAAACTGATGAAGTCGGTAGTCCTCCGGTACCCAAAGGAACTACCCCTCGAACCCCTGGAGAACCACCCGAAGATCCTAAAAGCCGAGAGATGCTCTCCCCCGTCCGACAAGACGGCCACCACAAAACAAGTGCTCATAACGCACTACGGTTCACCCCCCAGCACCATAGACCTCAAAACCTGGGGGATCTACGAAGTGAGGCCCTTCGTCCCAGAGCCCCTGCGGTGCTTCAGATGCCAGAAATACGGGCACCATCAGACAAGGTGCACGTACAAGGAAATCTGCGCAGTCTGCGCACAGAAGCACGGCACACACTCCTGCCTCACCAAGTTGAGAAATGGAGAAAAAATTGCCCCCAAGTGTGCCAACTGCGGGGGCAAACACCACGCCTGGAACCCTGGATGCTCTGAGAGGACAAAGAGGGTCCAGGCAAACCGACCAGCAGCAAGACCGGCCCCCACCGCCTGCACACCAGCCCCACCAAGTACCTTCGTGTGGGGAACCCAAAGGCCAAGACAACAAAGCCAACCTCCTCAGCCGGTCAACACCCAAAGTGCAGCCCAGTTTCCTGGCCTCACTACGGCCACACCTCAGCCACCCAAGCAGCAGACAACGACAACCACGAAAAAGACAAAAGAAGCACACACCAAGGCACCAGAAGGAATGATACACGTATCAGACCTAGCCAAGGTACTGACAACCTTCGCGGAGGGCCTAGCCGGACTACTGGGCCACAAGATCCAACCCACACAGCTCCAAATACTCATGGGGAGCGTCCTCGGGCAAGTCGCCACAGCTCCAGCCACCTCAGTGGAGGAAGCCACGCCGGTCCTCACACGAGTGACAGCCGAGGTACACTCTACACCGAAGAAGGCCACCAGAGAACCCAAGATACCGACAGCTCCCAGAAAGAAATTGGACGTTTCAACTCCCCTGAACCGAACCACGGCCCAGAAGGCAAAAACCACAGAACAAGAAGATATGAACCTGATCCAGTTGGAATCGGACTTGGACATTTCCATCGAGGACCACCAGAAGTCCGCGATGAAACAGTGGTGGAAAACATCAGCACCCTGAACATCCTAACATGGAATGCTCAGGGCATCAAAAACAAGAAACACCTCCTACAAGAAGCAGCAGCCAAGGACAAGCTTGACATCATACTGCTACAAGAAACACTTCTACAAGAACACCACTGTTTCAAATTCAGTGGTTACAAGACATACAGGAGGCATTTCACGCAGGCGTCAACAAGAGGATGTATGATCTTGGTCAAGTCAAGCATACCCTCCTCCGAGGTCACGCAGCAATTTCCATGTGGGGAAAACATCGAGACACAGGCCGTCAAAGTAACCCTCCAAGAACGGGAATTAACTGTTCACAACATCTACAAGAACCCAAGGGGCTCACTGGAGGTGACTCAATTATTTGCTTCGGCCGCTGACCACGCCACACTCATAGGAGGGGATTTCAACGCACATCATCCCTTCCTAAGCTCGGTAAGCCCCACAAATGAAGACGGCCTACACCTATACACCACCTTTCAAGATACACCCGAGATCTGCCTCCTGAACACCGGAGAGCCCACCCACACTAGGGGAGGAAGGCTAAATCTAACCTTCGTCTCCAGTGCACTACAGCCTTCGGCCTCCTGGCAGCTACACCCCACGCTGACCAGCGACCACTTCGCCACCCTAACAACGCTGAAGGTGAACAAACTCCCCACTCCACCCCCGCCGAGATGGAGATACAATACCCAAAAGGCAGACTGGGGACTCTTTAAGAAACACCTGGCTAAGTGGCGCGAAAAATCACAGCCGGCCGGCGCAGCACCCGTGGACGAGACAACCCTCCACCAACAATTGGTCGAGGCGTTTCACCAAGCGGCAGAAGAGGCTATCCCAAAAACAAAACCCACATCAAGACAGTACAATGATTACTGGTACTACTGTCCCAGGGTGAAAGAACTCAACCACAGAGTGAACATGGCCCGAAGAAACTACAGGAGACATCCCACGGAAACAAACAGACATCTCCTGCAAGTCATAGTTAAGGATACCAGGGAAGAGAAGGAAGAAATAAAAAACGTAAGCTGGCTCAAGTGGTGCTCCGAACTGAACGAGCACACCTCCCTTGGCAAGATGTGGGCCCAGATCCGAAGGGCATCTGGGAAGGCAACACCACCACCACCAACCCATCCCAACCCAGAAGAGGAAGCCGAGAGACTTGCAAAACTGTTCTCTGACCGAGCAGCAACGAAAAACCTCCCGAGACAGGCGGAGGAGACACAACGGCGTCTGCGACAGGTCAGACTCCAGATGATCGAAGAGGCCTGCAACAGTGAAGATGACACCGACAGACCTTTCAACCAGCAAGAACTCCATAAGTCGCTAAAACGAAGCAAGGACACAGCACCAGGGGCCGACAGGATAACCTACTCCATGCTTTCCCATGCCGGTACAGCCGGACACGAGGCTCTGCTACAAGCCATCAATGCTTCGTGGACAGCACAAAGACTTCCACCGGAATGGAAGAAGGCAGATATACAGTCCATTCCGAAGCCCAGAGAACCAGACAAACCGAGGCCCATCTCCCTTCTCAGCTGCATAGCGAAGACGGGAGAAAGAATGGCTCTCAACCGACTCAAGTGGAAAGTAGGCAGCCCACACCCTCACATCTTTGCTTACACCGAGAACACCGGCACAGGCAACAACATCGCCGAGATACTCAGCACAGTGGACTACAAACCAGCTCTGGTGGTCTTCCTCGACCTGGAGAAGGCCTTCGAACTAGCAAATCCACTGGCCATTACAACGACGCTCGCTGAAAAAGGCGTCAAAGGAAGGTTGCTGGGGTGGATCCAGAACTACCTCACACAGAGAGAAGCAAGAGTACGCTTTCAGGGAGCAACCTCAAGCTACAGGGTCCATGAAAATGGAACCCCACAAGGAGGCATCCTCAGTCCAATGCTGTTCAATGTCCTGATGGAAAATCTTGTCAAACTTCCTTTCAGACAAACAGCCAAGCTCCTATGCTATGCAGACGACTTACAGCTTATAGTAAGAGGATCAAACAGACTAGCCAACACGCAACACGCACTCCAACTTATAGAAGAGGAGTGCAACAGACTTGGACTCAAGATAAATCCAGCCAAGTCGAAAGCGATGGCCATCTGCACAGACACACCAGACAAGATGCTCTCCATACAAAACACGCCGGTAGTCTGGACCAACACCCACCAGTGTCTTGGAATCTGGTTTGACCAGAAACTCACTTTCAAGCCGCAACTCGAGTATCTCAGGCACAGGACGAAGAGCAGACACAATATAATGAGGTCGCTCACCAGCACAACCGCAGGAGCAAACCTTCATGTGCTCAAAGCCTACTACACGGCCGCCATCAGATCGATGGTAGATTACAGTGCTCCAGCGCTCATTGGACTGAGAGAAGACCAGATAGCTAAGCTAGAAGTCATCCAAAATAATGCTCTCAGGACCATGCTCGGAGCACCCATGTGGACCAGAATTTGCAATTTGCAAATGGAAACCGAACTACCACCCCTGGCAGTACGAGTCAAGCAGGTGACAGCCGGTCTCCTCGCCAAAATCTGTAGATCAGATAAGCCCACAGCTGCCAAAATTCGAATCAGTGCCTCCCTCCACCTCGACCACAGAGTGCGAGGGGCCACCTGGTCGCACGAGGCAAGCGAGGTCATCCGACACCTGCAAGCAGAAACACTCGTCAAGAACAACCAAGACACACGAGACAATGGTTACGTAGTTCCTCCACCATGGAGCCCTCCACCAGCCACATTCAAAATTACCGACCTAGGCGATAGTAAAGCCAACCTCCAGAAGGAGGACCTCAAAAAAATAACTCTGGAAGCCATAGCCACCGAGACACCGGCTGATGCAGCATCATACTTCACAGACGGCTCGGGGGATCCAAAACATCATACATCCGGAGCGGCCTTCTACACCCAAGGTCAGACCCTCCGATGGAGACTTTCTAATGACTGCTCCACTGTACTGCGCACATCATTGTCATCCCTAAAAATCCCATCTAATTCATATTACGCTACATAACATTCAAATGCACAGCGCTTGTAGAACCCCAGAAAACGGGAAACATTGAGAAAGGACAACTCCCCTACTCAAGGTTCCTAGACCATGTGTGGTATGGTACCCAGGTATAATTATATCATATCAAGTGTATGTATTCATAGCATTAAGGATCACTCAGGGTAGGCATAAGATGAATGTTAAAGTCCAGTTGAGCCGGACTAGGGTACTGTAAGACTAAGTGTGGAGCAGGGTTTGAAGGTCCTACTATTTATGTCTGTGAGCGTGTAGCGAACCTAACTCCAACAGATATCATATGAAAATACATGAGAACAATGATCGGGAAAAAGGGATAAATGTATCAGAACTATGTGAGGTGTTGACAGTGATATAGAAACTATACTGGAAAGGAAATATCGTGTATGCGTCGGTATGAATTTAATACACCTCGTAGCCTCACGTGACGTATACCCACGACAGGTACAGTGATCAGAGAATCTGAGGTCTGTGTTCAAATAGTGCACTGTGTGAGAGGAGGATCCCTCATTACAGTTTTTAAGTGAAGTTGATACACCCCCGCCATGATCATTCGGCTTTTGTTTCAAGGCGCGTCATGTACCCGCCTCAGATGCCCGTTGATATTAAAATCCCAGGCATTTAACCAAGCACTAGCAAACCAAGACCTGACCTTAGTGTATAAGTTAGGATTAATATATGTGTTTATAAGAAATGAGTGACAATATACCGTAAAGTGTTCAGGTGAGAACCATAAGAAACAAAAATGTAAATTGAGGATTGGAAACTGTAGGCCTATGTGACGAGAAGCGGCGGGAAGCCGGCCTTAGTCTTTCCCGTTCTGCCGTCAACACAGGTCAGTGTCCTAGCGGGCTATATCCCGCCCTACAATTAAGGTTGATAAATAACAGTGACTACAGTTTAAAGCTTTGCCGGATATATAAGTGTGATAGGGATGTGTTAAGGGATGGGATAACCGCCCGTCAGGCATTATTGCTTAGTCTTTCCCGTTCTGCCGTCAACACAGGTGCCACGTGGTTGGGGTATCTTGCCGCCCGGCCGCCATTGTCTCCTGGAGCGCCACACCAGGTGGGGAATTACTCCCCACTATACCAGTCCACTATGAACCGGTGGATTCCCAGCGCACCACTCCACATGAATAGTCACAACTAAGGAGACCGTGAGAAACTGCGGTCGTCACTTGGAGCGACCTATAATACCAGGCGTAGAAATAGTGCTGGTATGTCTCTAGGTGAAGCCCTCGTCTTTACCCACCGAGGGCGGTGTGCGAACGAGGGGCCCGTTGTGTAGACCTAAAAGTCACAAGGAGTCACATACTTGCAGGTATGGAGTGTAACAGGTGTGTTGCGATGGTGCTACTATGTATGATAACCGACGGTGCTACAAGCCACACCAGTGGAACAGTCTGATGTGTTAAGGGATATTGTAAGAAGGAACGACCGAGATACGGCGTTCACCGATTGTTGTGCAATAAGTGGGTGGATGACCCGCCAGTAATGTAGGAGTCTGGGGCCCAGTTGGGTAACCAAAATTCCGTTGTTCTTCTGAGGAAGGCCAATTCATGTATGTTTTTTTTACCAGTGTGTTTTATAAGAAATAAATCAATGAAGACATGTTATGGTTTCACCCTTCTTTACCCTTATCGATCTGATCAATGGAAAACCTAACCCAATGCCTAGTCCGCTCTGCCCGCTACCTAACGAGCTACATGCTGTCCAGAGGGGGTCTGGTGGCAGCGACCCTTAGGAATTAAGATTAGAGTTAAGTTATCCCCTTAGATTTAGTGACCCCAGATCTGGCAGTATAAATTGGTGGCTATAGCGGTGGGATGGTTTTTAATCATTGATCAAATCCGAGGGAATTGAAGTTGTGATTTAAAGTTGCAAGTATAGACAAGTATTTTAATGATGGATAATCTGATTTTTGAGTGATACTTGCAAGTGAATAACATTGATTTGAGTACAGAAATGTAAGAAGAATTTTTGAAAATTTATACAGTACTGAAGTCATGTGTGTTTTGTGTTTGTGTTTTATCCAGTGTTAATATGTATTAATACTTGCAGAAGTTGTGGATTAACTTTGGTGACGTTGAGGTAAGGGAGTCCACACTGTGTCTGAGAGGTGTCTCAAGTGGTTCACCTATGGAATACCATAGGACTTTCGGTCTCCAGTTGATGTGAGTTATAATTTTTGGTGCCATGTTAAGAGGTTGCATAGTGTTGTATTATACCATTGATCAATTAAGGTTGTAGTAGTACAGGAGAGTAGTTGTGTTAAGCGGTTCGTATTTGTCTTGGGCCGAGAGGTAGCACTTTAGGTCAAAATGGCTGAGTCAGTAGAACAGGGAAGTACCATAGTTGGGGACACATTGGCAGAGAGATTGGAAGAGGCTTTGCTGATCAACGCGAGACAATACTCGGCGTTAGAAGAATCACAGACACAGGTTAAGGAACTAAAACAAGAACTCCAGGAACTAAAACAAACACTCCAGCATGCACAAGGCCCAAACAATGAGCAAGAGTCAGTTGTAGGAGATGACACCACTCCACTACCAAACAGTAGGAACACCGTCAACGTAAACATTCCATGCCACTTTAACCATACGGATAAGCTAACATTGGAAGAATTGCAGAGCTTACAGGTAGACGAGGTCCTAAGTAAGTTTTTTCGGAAAGTTGAAAGATGTGTGACAGAGGATGAGGGAAGAATATCAACTGCCCTGAGTTGGATGGAAAACAGCGTGGCCAAATTGGTACGGCCATTGTTAGTGGCAGTTAGTGAGGACTGGGACAGTTTCAGAAAGGTTATGTTAAGATTAAAGTTAGGACCATCCACCGAAGATGAAGCATGGGAGGTGTTGAAACGAATCGTGTATAACGTGAATGATAACCCCCGATATTATGTATGTGACATGAGAGCAAGGTTGGCAGTCATGGAGAAGAAGTTTGGAGCAATAACCACTAAAGATACTTACATAATACAAAGACTGTACAGAGCTGTGCCTAAACCAATGCAGAGAGACTTGACCCCCTATATACAAGACTGCCGTACGTTGGATTCATTTGTAAGAATGTTAGAGCGAAGTAGGAGTGAATATCTGGGTGGGGATAGCAGGGACTTATATCACGTTAGACAATCCCGCCAAGAACAAGTACAACCCACGACAGACTTTGAAAATTATAGAGTTCGGGGAGACTACCATATGAACGAGACTGACGGAAGACGGGCTCAGAACACGAGGTGGAAGGAGAATAACACTCAAAATTGGACAGGGAATGAATGGTGTGGGTATTGTAGGAGGGATAGCCATAGCCCACATAATTGTCCCTCCAGGCCCAGGCCAGGTTCTTGTTATGCGTGCATGAGGATGAACTGTAGGAGTTTCTTTACCACTTGTCCAGGACGCCAGGCTAGGAATCACCCTTCGGGCCAATGACCACGACATCCGTTCCCACGCAGTTCTCCATGTATTAAGTTACCTATATGTGGACATACTTGTCTAGCATTGGTTGATACGGGTAGTGAAGCTACTATCATTAAAGATAGCTTGGTTAGTGCCTTGAAGGTGGGGCCCATTAGGCCTTGTACCCAAAGATATGTAGCTATTAACGGGGAAGAGTTTAAGACCCTAGGCACTGTTGTCATCAGTGTACAGTTGTCCCGTAGGAAAAGAATCCGTCACCAAGCCGTAATAGTGGAAGATAACATGTTGGATACTGATGTATTATTGGGAGCAGACATTTTAGGCCGATTTGGAGTTTGGTGGCATCACGAAAAAAATCAGTTCAGTTGGGGGGGTCATAAACAAGTTTATTGGACACCAAGTCATGGAGGAAAGTTGCGAACGGTTGTCAAAGTCAAACAGTTCACGAAGGCTTCGATCTTATCTTCCCCCAAGGAGCTAACTAGCTTACACATTGATAGGAAGACTACAATAAGTGGGCACAGTTCTCAGATTAGGCCAGTTAAAGTGAAGGTAGGGGTAGGTCAGACCATAAGTATTAGATTTACGCATAAGGGGCTGAAACAACACCCGGATATGTGTGTGATAGTCCAAGATGATTCCTGTGTTTATGTTCCTATGAGTAATGTTTCAGAGCAGCCAGTTTGTTTGAGTCCGGGTGCGGTTTTAGGTGAATATGAAGTAGTTAATGATGAGGAATTCTGTTACTTTGATGATGAAGGGAATAATCTCGGAACTATCTCACACATTTATGAAGAGTTAGGTGAGGTAGGCCAGTCTGTAGACATACCCCTGTGCTCACCACATCACCTGGCCATACAGAGAGAAGATGATAAGAGGTCTAACAAAATCCCCTTAAGACTGACGCATGATGTGAAATTCCCAACTCAATGCTTACTTTGTAGGGGTATGGAAAATTCCCCAGTCCACAAAATTAGACGAGCTCAGGAAGTACTAAATTCTATGGTACCAGACTGTGATGAAGTGACACGTGGGGAAACTAGACAGGACAAATTAAAAGAGTTAATTCGGACCCAGCAATGGCCACACTTAGATAGGGACATGCGGACACAGTTGCAACAGGTGGTCATGAATCATGATGCGTTGTTTGTATTAGGTCCAAATGAAATAGGCACCATTAAGGGTTTGCCAGCTAACATCCCATTGGTTAATGAACAACCTGTAAGAGGACCTCAGTATAGGTATCCCGAGAAAGCCAAGGGTACTATTAAAGAAATGATGAGAGACATGAGAGATAGGGACATCATTGAACCATCAACCGCTGTCTGGCTATCACCTATCGTGTTAGTAACGAAACCTAATGGGTCGAAACGTATGTGCCTTGATTTCCGAGCAGTCAACAAACACCTGAAAATAGATATACAACCTTTGCCAAGATTGGATGAATTAGTTGAGAAGGCTGCCGGAAATAAATATTATGCCACCTTAGATTTGAAGGATGCTTACTATCAAGTAATTCTTGACCCCCACAGTAGAGATATAACCACCTTCAGCGATGGGTATAATTTATGGCGGTTCAAACGCCTCCCTTTTGGTTTGTCAGCCAGCCCAGCCGTTTTTACGAGGGAAGTCAACAGGGTCTTAGCTCCTTTAGCAGAAGAAGATTGGGTCAGGAACTATCTAGATGATGTCATAGTGTGGGCTCCTGATTTCAATACCCTCATGGGCCGATTGGCTAAAGTATTTGACAGGTTTGTAAATATGGGAATCAAATTAAACCTATCTAAATGTCAGTTTGGTCAGAGACAAGTAAAATTCTTAGGACATATCGTTTCAGAGAAAGGCATTGAGCCGGATCCAGAGAATGTAAAAGCAGTAACAGACTGTAAACCACCCACTAATGTCAAACAAGTCCGACAATTTTTAGGGATGTGCGGGTTTTATCGTAAGCATGTTTCAAATTTTGCTAAGATTGCATATCCTATCACAGAACTCACTAAGAAACAAGCTGCCTTTGCCTGGACAGCTGAATGCCAGACAGCTTTTGACACGTTAAAGCGGACATTAGCTTCCTTTCCAGTACTAGTAAAAGTGGACATGGATAAACCATTTGAGCTACACAGTGACGCTAGTAATTTCTGTGTAGGAGCCTCACTAAATCAATTACAGGATGACGGTTCTTTGCGTCCTGTTGGGTATTTCTCTCGGAAGCTAAAGCCCGCGGAAACACGGTATTCCACCACCGACCAAGAAGCATTGGGGATAGTGTTAGCCTGTAGATTTTTCCATCATTTTCTGTGGGGTTCCCAATTCACCATCAAGACTGACCACCAGCCGTTAACGTCTGTTTTTAACAAGAAAACTAAAAGTCAAAGAATGAATAGATGGATGTTGGAAATGAGGGATTACATATATAAGATAGAGTACAAACCTGGAAAGGCAAATCTAGTCGCGGACGCATTGAGTAGGCCGGTAGGGGCCCTAAGGAAAGTAGCCAGGGGTAGGATGGTAGGTCAGCTCCCTCAGCTAGATGGTTTAACGCCTCGGCAGTTAGGAATAGAACAAAGAAAAGACGAGAGGTGGGAAACATTGGCTAGTTATTTAGAAGGAGGACAGGTACCCAAACATAAATATCCAAAGACGACTATTGACAAATTTGAAGTCGCGGAGGGGGTATTGTATTTAGTAAAGGAACAAATTGACAAAGCATTGCTGTACTGCCTTGTAATACCTGATCATTTGCGTAAAGCAGCACTAGAGTGGGCACATAACAGAGAGGCCTCAGGTCACTTAGGACAGTGGAAGACTATAGCCAGAGTAGAAGGCCTTTTCTATTGGCCAAATTATCGCAGAGACTGTGTGAAATTTGTAGAATCATGTGAAGTGTGTCAAAGGTTCAAAGGGACGAAAGGGTTAGAACAGCAATGGCAGGGGATGTCAGAAGTAACTAAACCTTTGGAGAGAGTATCTGTGGACTTGACAGACTTACATAATAGTGCGAAGGGGTATCGCTATGTGTTGACCGTCATAGATCACTATTCTAGGTTTGTCAATTTCTACCCATTGAGAACCAAATCCACTCAGGAAGTGACCAGGGAATTTAGTAAATTCATTCATGTCTTCGGTAGCCCTGGAGTAGTCATTGCAGATAATGGAGGGGAATTTACCGCAACACAATTTAGAGAACTATGTAACGTAACTGGCATTAAGAACTATTTTACATTGCCTTACCACCCTAGAGGTAATAGTGTCACAGAGAGAATGCACAGGACCTTTAAAACAACACTTGCAATCATGTGTGAAGATAATCCACTTCAGTGGCCAAAATTTCTCAGTCCCGTGCAGTCGGCTCTGAACACGTCTGTCCATGCCACAACTGGAGTACAGCCTCATTTTGCTTTCTTTTCAAGGCATGTACAAAGACAAGTAGGAATTGACTTACCTATAATAGAGAGTGAGAGCAGTCAAGAGTTGAAAGAAGCCCATAGGTTGATAAAAGAGGTGTCTGCCAGGATGTCGCGAGAGACCAGAGAGAGAGCAAATAGATCAAGAACGAACCAAACTATGCAGTTAGGAGAAACAGTATGGGTGAGGAATGAATGGCCCAACCCTGGGACCAGTAGGAAGTTGAATACCAAGTGGAAGGGTCCGTACACTATAACAGAAATTATACGAGATGGTGCCGCATATGAGTTGACTAACCCCTTGGATGAAAGTGAGGTAATAAAAAGAGCGGCTGAGAAAGTAAAGAGGTATGTAAGTAGAGACATGTTTGTTCAGCTGAATGAGCCCTTACTTCCACCCTGTGATTCTTCCTCGGACTCGGGGTCAGACGAAACAGATGAGGAAAGTGATGACGGAAATGTGGAAGGTCAACCTGCAAGTAGATTCCCTGTGAGGCAGAGGAGACCAGTAGTTAGAATGGATTTGTAGGAAATCTAGTTCCAGAATATTGCTTCAATTGAATATTATTGGCTTTCCAGTTGTTAGGTTGATTTGTTGAATTATACAGTTTTGGGCGGGGGAGGCAGTTGCTCAGATGGTTTGTCGGGATGCTTTTTGAAGATCAACTATTAGTAGTGGTCTCTATATTGTCAGAATGTTTTTTTTGGGTTGTTGACTTCGTCAGTCGTACTGAAGTCACCCCAACATTATAAATCCCAGTTCTGATGAACTGAAGTCCGGAAATCCAGTTGCTGCCTATGTTGTCGAAAAGAAAAAATCTCAGTTTATGTGTGTCGGAAGTTTTGTTTGGGTTGTTGACTCGCTCCGGGTGAGGGAGTCACCCCGACTTTCAAATGCCAGTTCTGTTGAACTGTGAGATAGAAAATACGGGTTTTGTGTTATGAGCCCCAAAGTGTATGTCTAGAACCATGGTTTTGGTGTTGAAAAGGTGAATTATTATTGAAAGGAAGTAGTAATCTGAGGAAGTGTCTGATGTAACTAATTCCCCATTCATAGACAAGAATTTAAATTCCTTAGGATATGTAATTTCATGCAGAGAACTTTTGTTGTAGATGTAATGTCAAAGAGTCACTGTTTATGTGCTGGTGCCAAAAGTAGGTTGAGGTATTACGCTGATGAACTGTTAAGGGAATGTTCCCTATACTATATTGTACTGAGATAAGAATTGATAAGTTGTGGTACTGTATGTATAGGTAACGGAGACTCGAGTATGAAAGGTTTGTCTCCTTATAATTTTCTCTTTACTGATATATTGTATACCGAACTAGCAGGATTGTAAACGGTTGTCTGATGTATATGGTAGCGGAGACGCTCGTAGGAAACGTTTAAGTCTCCTTATGTTTTGTGTGTTGGATTAAGGTACTCTAATCATGAACTGTTAGGATGTTGTAAAATGTATGTACACTACAGCGTTAGTGCTTTGCATATTATTTCACATAATATGAATCTTTGGGAGGGGAAGGCTATGTACTGCGCACATCATTGTCATCCCTAAAAATCCCATCTAATTCATATTACGCTACATAACATTCAAATGCACAGCGCTTGTAGAACCCCAGAAAACGGGAAACATTGAGAAAGGACAACTCCCCTACTCAAGGTTCCTAGACCATGTGTGGTATGGTACCCAGGTATAATTATATCATATCAAGTGTATGTATTCATAGCATTAAGGATCACTCAGGGTAGGCATAAGATGAATGTTAAAGTCCAGTTGAGCCGGACTAGGGTACTGTAAGACTAAGTGTGGAGCAGGGTTTGAAGGTCCTACTATTTATGTCTGTGAGCGTGTAGCGAACCTAACTCCAACAGATATCATATGAAAATACATGAGAACAATGATCGGGAAAAAGGGATAAATGTATCAGAACTATGTGAGGTGTTGACAGTGATATAGAAACTATACTGGAAAGGAAATATCGTGTATGCGTCGGTATGAATTTAATACACCTCGTAGCCTCACGTGACGTATACCCACGACAGGTACAGTGATCAGAGAATCTGAGGTCTGTGTTCAAATAGTGCACTGTGTGAGAGGAGGATCCCTCATTACAGTTTTTAAGTGAAGTTGATACACCCCCGCCATGATCATTCGGCTTTTGTTTCAAGGCGCGTCATGTACCCGCCTCAGATGCCCGTTGATATTAAAATCCCAGGCATTTAACCAAGCACTAGCAAACCAAGACCTGACCTTAGTGTATAAGTTAGGATTAATATATGTGTTTATAAGAAATGAGGGACAATATACCGTAAAGTGTTCAGGGGAGAACCATAAGAAACAAAAATGTAAATTGAGGATTGGAAACTGTAGGCCTATGTGACGAGAAGCGGCGGGAAGCCGGCCTTAGTCTTTCCCGTTCTGCCGTCAACACAGGTCAGTGTCCTAGCGGGCTATATCCCGCCCTACAATTAAGGTTGATAAATAACAGTGACTACAGTTTAAAGCTTTGCCGGATATATAAGTGTGATAGGGATGTGTTAAGGGATGGGATAACCGCCCGTCAGGCATTATTGCTTAGTCTTTCCCGTTCTGCCGTCAACACAGGTGCCACGTGGTTGGGGTATCTTGCCGCCCAGCCGCCATTGTCTCCTGGAGCGCCACACCAGGTGGGGAATTACTCCCCACTATACCAGTCCACTATGAACCGGTGGATTCCCAGCGCACCACTCCACATGAATAGTCACAACTAAGGAGACCGTGAGAAACTGCGGTCGTCACTTGGAGCGACCTATAATACCAGGCGTAGAAATAGTGCTGGTATGTCTCTAGGTGAAGCCCTCGTCCTTACCCACCGAGGGCGGTGTGCGAACGAGGGGCCCGTGGTGTATACCTAAAAGTCACAAGGAGTCACATACTTGCAGGTATGGAGTGTAACAGGTGTGTTGCGATGGTGCTACTATGTATGATAACCGACGGTGCTACAAGCCACACCAGTGGACCAGTCTGATGTGTTAAGGGATATTGTAAGAAGGAACGACCGAGATACGGCGTTCACCGATTGTTGTGCAATAAGTGGGTGGATGACCCGCCAGTAATGTAGGAGTCTGGGGCCCAGTTGGGTAACCAAAATTCCGTTGTTCTTCTGAGGAAGGCCAATTCATGTATGTTTTTTTTTACCAGTGTGTTTTATAAGAAATAAATCAATGAAGACATGTTATGGTTTCACCCTTCTTTACCCTTATCGATCTGATCAATGGAAAACCTAACCCAATGCCTAGTCCGCTCTGCCCGCTACCTAACGAGCTACATGCTGTCCAGAGGGGGTCTGGTGGCAGCGACCCTTAGGAATTAAGATTAGAGTTAAGTTATCCCCTTAGATTTAGTGACCCCAGATCTGGCAGTATACCACCCTACAAACAGAGCTGGTAGCAATCTCAAAGGCCCTACAACACGCTGCAACACAACACAACAAATCCATCATAATTCACACGGACTCGAAATCGGCCATGCAGGCGCTGCAACACAGTCAACCAAGAGCAACGTCCACATCATAGCCTCGATCCTCGCACAGCTACAGGAATTCCAAAGACAAAACCGCCCAGTCGTCTTCCACTGGATTCCCAATCATGTAGGGATCGGAGGAAACGACGTGGCAGACGAAGCAGCCAAGGCAGCTACACGTTTTAGTAGCATACACATTCAAGTTCCAGCAAGCGTGCAACAGATCAAGAATCACCTCAGAAAGACTAGCAAGCTCCACATCAAAAAGAGCTTCCTTCACGCATTCAATGCTGGTTCCCAATCAGCCAAATGGTACCTGGCGGCCACAAAAGGGGAACCACCTTTCGCGGACAAGAAAACACCAAGACAAACCCAAGTCAGCCTTCATCGATTACGACTAGGGTACAAGTGCTCCTGGCAGATGATCGGAAATGACGTCATGGAATGCACCTACTGTCAGGAGCCAGCAGCCAACCCACTTGAACACTATCTCCTCGACTGCGAAGTCACACAAAGCCTCCGAAACAGAACTCAAATCTCCCAAGAAGCACACACAACACCAGCGGCCACTCTAACCCGAAAGGCCCACACAGACCACATTCACCACCTTCTCCGGGTCATCACACGATACCCACCACCCAGATAGCTTAGAAAGTATCCTCTCCCAGCAAGTGCGGACCCCAGTTCGGGGGGCGCGCCACTCCGAAACTGACCACGTCCAAGAGTGGGGGTTGGTGGTAAGCGTCCACTGATCGGGGGTCCGCTCACACTTGCAACCTGCAGTATCCTTCCAATCTGCAGGTGGGACCACCTCCAATCCCAATCCGGTCTGGCTGCTCCTGGAGCTCCAGCCGGAACCACCAAACGGGCCGCCTATAGGCAAAGGCCCGTGTCGGACTACGGTCCGACAATCTATACAACAACAACAACAACCAGGCCGCCCGTATTTACTATTTCGTCGTCGAGATGGCCCGTACTAAACAGACTGCCCGCAAGTCCACTGGAGGCAAGGCTCCACGGAAGCAGCTTGCCACCAAGGCAGCTCGCAAGTCCGCCCCAGCCACCGGTGGTGTCAAGAAGCCCCATCGTTACAGGCCCGGAACCGTCGCCCTTCGTGAGATCCGTCGTTACCAGAAGAGCACAGAGCTACTCATCAGGAAGCTGCCCTTCCAGCGCCTGGTGCGTGAGATCGCCCAGGATTTCAAGACTGACCTGCGCTTCCAGTCGTCTGCCGTCATGGCTCTGCAGGAAGCCTCTGAGGCTTACCTGGTGGGTCTTTTCGAGAGAGCGTGCTTAAGTCCTCTTCCTTGGGGAAAACAAAAAGCAAAAGAAAACCTACCAGGGTGTCTAACCTGTGGTGTAGAGACAGTAGCTGTAGTGCCGATGAGAGCTGCCTCTGCGTGGGTAAGCCAGTCTTCCATGTTGCTTGAAGACTGGGAGAGTGATCGGTTTCTCCTCCATCCTGTGTGAGTGGTCACTCCGGGGTCACCATTTGTGGGGTACGGGTGGTTTGGTTCACACTCAGGATGGGATGGAGAAAGGAACTCACAATGTGCTCTCTGTATACATGCTGTATTGGATGTACAGTGCAGCTTGGTGCTGGGAAGTGGCAGCGTGGTTACAAGCGTTGAGTAGAGAGAGCTGGTTGATGAGGGTGCTCAGAGGAGGACTGCTTGTGGGTCGCCATGCTCGCCGGCGGGAGCGATGGCCGCCAGGCAGAGGCGGAGGAGGAGGTGTTGCTTGCTGCGGCAGTAGGTAGAAAGAGAGAGGTCACCACTGTAGGTTATGTATAAGCTACTGTGCCGAGTAGCAACCCTGTACATAAGCTACTGTGCCGAGTAGCATTTATATATATTATCACGTGGCAACACTGCACGTTATGTGGCAACATTGCCCCGAGGCTGCCATATGGCAAGGCAGCCTCAGTCTGACTGTGTGAGCCGTGCATGGCACACGCGAGTCACCACTTGTATTTCTCTCATCCATAATAAACGGACTTCAGTGTTACATGGTGTTTCCCTACCCATCACTGCATTCTTCAGGGAACACT
>NW_024739547.1:0-27018 GCF_018991925.1 Homarus americanus | reverse complement strand
TGTTCATAAACTTATCATCTTATGATCTACAGACAAATGAGAAACTTGTTCTTGGTTTTGGTAGGAAGTTTTCTATCACTCAACGGTGCGTTAATCCGCTTACTATTACTAAAGGTATAATCAACTTGGAAAAGAATAAGTCGTCAGATGTTACAAATGAAGATATTTCCATAGCTAAAGGTTGTATACATAATGTTTTACATAAGAAATTTGTTTCAAACATTCCAAAAAGATTTGAAACAGCCTTGATAAACTTGAAAAGAAATAAGAATATCCATATTACCAAGGCTGATAAGTCTAATGCTATTGTAATTTTGGATAAAAGTGACTACAATGATAAGATGAATTCATTACTTAGTGATGAAAGCACGTATTGCGAGCTTACGAAAGATCCCCTGGAATATATTAATAAGTTATCTAATTCCAAAATGAAGATTTTATTGAATAAGAACCCCGATCTCATCAAACAGCTCTCTCAAATCAATCCCAATTTACCTTATATGTATGGATTGATCAAAACACACAAGCTTAACAATCCATTACGTCCTATCTTGAGTTCTGTGGGTTCTGTTACTTACAAATTATCGAAGTGGTTGGTAAAGATGCTATCCCCTCTTACAGGCCAAATATCTAATTCACATATACACAATAGCAGTGATTTAATTGATAAACTCAAGAAACACAACGAACCTTGCGAATTAATATGTTTTGATGTAAATTCACTGTTCACTAGAGTACCTGTGAAAGACCTACTTTCATTTCTTAAAGATAAATTACAACTGTTAGATTTAACTATTGAACATGATACTTTCCTCAAATTGATAGAGTTATGCGTAACTGACAATGTGTTTAGAGCAAATGGGAAGTTCTACAAGCAAATATTTGGCATGAGCATGGGTAATTGTCTTTCTGCTCCTCTAGCCTGTATTCATATGTAGTTTTTTTAGTCTAGATTACTACCCAATATAGTGGACTTTATTTCTCCATAGTATAGATATGTAGATGATGTTCTTTGTCTTTGGCCTAGAAACAGTGACCCATTGGAATTTTTAGACAAGCTTAATGATATTGTCCCAAGTATCACATTCAAAATTGAAAGAGAAATAAATGGATCCCTTCCATTCCTTAATATGCTTATCATGAGAAATGGCCAAAACTACAAATTTAAGGTATACAGAAAGCCCACACAGGTAGACAGTTTCATACACTTTTTATCGAATCACCTGGAGTCTACCAAAATGTCAGTTTTTTCTGTTATGTTCTTAAGATGTCTGCGTATTTGTGACTCTGAATTTATTGACGATGAATTGAAACACATTCGTTCCATTGCACAAAAACTCGGATACCCTTCTGTGTTTGTTGGTCGTTGTTTTAAAAGGACTAAAAAATCCTATTATTCCTCTCAATCCAGGCAAATTCCTACACTTAAGAATATTTTGACTCTGCCCTATCGTAATGAATTTCTCCCGTTAGTTCGGTCCCTCAAGCTACTAAATATTAATGTTGTTTTCAAGTATGACTCAACCAATACCAATATGTTAATAAGAAATAGCCCAAGTTTGAATGTAAATGGAAGTGTTTATTGTATTCCATGTAGCAAATGTAATTGTAATTATGTAAGACAGACAGGAAAAACACTGCAGCTCAGAATCAAACAACATAAGTATAATATCAGAACAGCATTTGAAAGCAGTGCCTTGTTCGTTCATGTTCATTTAAATCATCTTGTGTCACAGAAAGACTTCTGGTTGAAGCTAGTTTGATTAAGGAATTAAAATCAATAAACCTTAGTGATGGTCAGTTCAAAACTGATAATATGTTACATAAATTTATTTGTCAGTGGCCCAAAGTTAAAAAAGCTTTGAAAACCTTTGATCTAGATGTATGATAGTTATTTAGTGGGTCCCTTATCTTTGACCTAACCTGACTAGTCACGTCACCCCCTTTTCTTAAGCTCCTCTACGTGTGTGTTGGTGTGGGGATTAGTGGATGACATCATTATGACCTGACCTCATGTTTGATAAGGTCACCCTGTATATTAAAGCCTCTCTCTGTCCATGTAATCCAGTTGCCTCTGAAGATGTCTTGAATAAAGACGAAAGCTAAGGGGCTCCGTTATTTCCCTTTTCCCGTGTGATTTTATCAAGATATATATATATATATATATATATATATATATATATATATATATATATATATATATATATATATATATATATATATATATATATATATACACCTAGACCCCGACTTACGACTATATGGACTTACGTCCATTGGTACTTACGACCTGCTTTGACCGTACATCCATACGGGACATACGACTGCCACCGCCGTGACCAAAATTTTTTTCAAATGACGCGCGCATTTTCTATACCGAAACGTTTCCGTCCCGGGCGAGAGGGAGGGGTGGCTTGGGTCGCCTCGTGGCTACACTCACTCAGTGGAGCGCTTTGTTTGTGTTTGGCTATCGTATCCTATACTGATCGCGCTGTGAACTTTCGTTATTATTGTATTTAATTGACTTTATAATGACTGGAAAGCGTAAAAGTGAGAGTGCTGGTGGTACTCCAAGGAAAAGGAGACAGGCAATTACTTTTGAGATGAAACTGAAGATAATAACACAGTATGAGAATGGAAAAACAGTAGCAACAATCTCACGCGACCTAGGTTTCTCACACTCAACTATATCCACTATTCTGAAGGACAAGGAACGTATTCGTGAAGTAGTGAAAGGAACAACACCTATAAAGGGAACTATAATAACAAAGAAAAGACAAGGTCCTATCCACGATATGGAAAAATTATTGGTGATATGGATAGAAGACCAGATACAGAAGCGTGTACCCTTAAGTGTTCTAACCATACAGGCTAAAGCAAGAAGCCTGTTCCAAAGCCTGAAGGAGCAGGCAGGAGATGAATGTGATCAAACCTTTACAGGAAGTCAAGGGTGGTTTGATAGATTTAAAAACGCTACAGTCTACACAGTGTTAAGGTGAGTGGAGAGGCAGCTAGTGCCGATGTTGGTGCTGCCGAAGCTTTTAAGGAGGAGTTAGATGATGTGATTGTGAAAGGGAATTATTTGCCAGAGCAAATATTCAATGTGGATGAGACTGGATTATTGTGGAAACGCATGCCTGACCGGACATACATCCACAAAGAGGCAAAAAAAATGCCCGGATTCAAGGCATTCAAGGACAGAATTACACTTCTGTTGGGGGGGAATGTTGCTGGTTTCAAGCTAAAGCCCTTCATGATCTATCATTCAGAGAACCCCAGGGCTTTTAAACATGTCAGCAAGCACACACTGCCAGTGTTTTATCGCAGTAACAAGAAAGCCTGGATGACCCTAGTACTATTTGAGGATTGGTTCATGACTTGTTTCATTCCACAAGCCAAGGAGTATTGTCTGCAACAAAGGATTCCATTCAAGATTTTACTGATTTTGGATAATGCTCCGGGACACCCACCACACCTGGACGACATGCACCCTGATGTTAAGGTAGTGTACATGCCACCTAACACTACCTCTATCATCCAACCCATGGATCAAGGTGCTATTTCTGCCTTTAAAGCGTATTATTTACGCACGACCTTCGCTCAGGCTGTTGCTGCTACTGAAGGTGAGAAAACGCTCAGACAGTTTTGGAAGGAGTACAACATTTTGTCATGTATAAAGAACATTAGTGCAGCATGGGATCAGGTTACAAAACATTGCATGAATGGAATATGGAAGAAAATCCTGAAAAGATATGTGAACAGTTTCAAAGGATTTAATGAAAGTGAAGTTATTTTGGATATTAGTAACAAGATAGTGGACTTAGGTAAACAGCTGGAGTTAGAAATTGATACTGAAGATGTTGGACAGTTGGTTGAAAGTGTAGCAGAAGAACTCAGTAACGAGGATCTTATTGAACTAGATGCACAGAAAGTTGCAGAGGAAGAAGAGAGACAAAATGTAGAAGAAGAGCCTGCACCCCCAAAAAGTTTTCAGTGAAACATATGGCAGAGGCATTTGCTACAATTAATAAAGCAATGCAAATGTTTGATGACATGGATCAAAATTATGAGCGTTATGCCAAAGTTGACAGAATGATCCAAGATTCACTTGCTTGCTACAGAGAAATTTATAATGAAAAGAAAAAGAAAACTGTGCAGTCTAAATTGGACACCTATTTCAAGAAGTCCCCCAGTACTGGCTCCTCACGCCCCACCAGTGCTGCCTCTTCACTCCCTCAAGATGATCCAATACCTTCAACCAGCAAGTTACCACAGTACATAAACCTGTCTGAAGAAAGCGACATTGATGACCCACCCAGCCCTGTCTCCTCTTCTGCTTCTTCCAATTAATATAGTCTCCATGTATCCTGTAAATAGAAAATTATGGGGGCCCCGTGTGCATTCAGCTGACTACATTTAAGGTAAGTGCTCAGTCACACTGTATCCATTCCTCATTATTTATTACTTTTACTGTACTGTATCCATTCCTCATTATTTTTTACGTTTAGTGTACTGTATTTCATTGTATATTTTTAAAAAAAATTTGAAAAAAAAAAAATTTTGAATTTTTTATTTTTGAAAATTTTATTTCTTTTATTTTTTATTTTATCTATATCGGACTTACGACCATATCGGACTTACGACCTGGATTTGGGTCCCTAACCCCGTCGTAAGTCGGGGTATATATATATATATATATATATATATATATATATATATATATATATATATATATATAATCAACGACCTCACCAGCAAGGAATCGAACCCTCGACCTACTGGGTGTGACTAGGGAACGCTTACCGGCTAGGCCACAAGGACACTAAAAGCAGTTCTAGTCTCTGTTATATTTCACACAAAGCCTGTTCATCGAGCTGATGGCGCCGTGAACCTCATTGGGAAACTGCCCGTGCCTCTTATGTGGTGTCAGTAGCATTTTACCGAATCCAGCTGGTATGAAACGCGAGGTACATATATATACTTCATTTTTAGTCCATATAACACGCGGACTTTGAACAGATAATCAACGACCTCACCAGCAAGGAATCGAACCCTCGACCTACTGGGTGTGACTAGGGAACGCCACTGCCAGCCCACAGCGACACCAAAGCAGTTCCTAGACTCTGGTTATATTTCACACAAAGCTCGTCTATTGGGATGATGGCTGCCATTAGGATTTGAGTGAAAAGATTACTGCAATATACTTACTTACATAAGATGACACACAATATATATATATATATATATATATATATATATATATATATATATATATATATATATATATATATATATATATATATATATATATTCACAATATTTTATAATCGCAGTCATGTACTGAATATTCTATGTAAAAAATATAAATTTTAAATGAATTATTTATAATGTGGTGGACTTCCTACACAAAGACCGGCTATAAATAGCCGTCTTATCTCCCCTCCCCCTCCATCCCTCTGTTCTCAGAGAGGTGTCTTGGTAAATAACTTTTGTTTGTTTATTTTCATTGTTTGTCTAATTTATCATGTTGTATCAAAGTAATATTACTAAAAGTTTTAGGCAGCTACCAAACAGGGAGACTCTACTGCCTGGAAAGATATTGGAAGCACAATGTACAGTATTGTCTAATGGTAGACCCTAGTTCCATATGGCATCACAAAAATTGTGACCAAGTCTTAGGTTGCTGATTTATCTTTCTGCCTCATTTATACACAATTGCAGAGTTTCAATTGTTTCTCTTCCTTTGACAACACAACATACATACAATATAATGTTTCTCACCTTTGATCTTTTTTCCATTTATTTATGGTTGGTTATTTAAAATAATGCCAATTCACTTCAAGTATTGGCATCAAATTTTACCGGCTGGTGTACACTAGTGACTCACTTAAGCGGCAGTTATTTAATTGGAACTAATGTTGGTGTGAGTAAAATATTTCCATTTACTTGAAATAGATTTGCCGATTTATTTGTTTATTTATTTATTTATAATATACTGTAATACATTAAACACACTGCAAGTATTTTCTTTAATTTATATACTTGTTTCGTGAAAAAGGGAGGCTACCATTATACCTGGTAGGTGAAGTTGACCAGAAATTTATGGTGATCATTAAGGACCAAACTCCGAATCCATGACGTGACTTTTGTTCATCATTCTCATCCTAAATTTACCACTGTCGGTAGTTTCAAGAATTAACGCAGTCATTTACTGAATATTCTTTGTAAAAAAATGAAATTTAAATTAATTATTTATAGGAGATAAGTATTATGATCAGTAAATATACAGATATGCATTACTGACCACCTCCGAACACAAGGACGGCTAAAAATAGCCACAGGCGGTCACAGTCAAGGTCACTTTCCCTTTCTTGTCACTGGCAAATGGGGGTGGGGGGAAAGGGGTGATGATAGCAGCTGTGTTTATTACCGGGGTATATTGTTCTTTTATGGTATGTTAGACAGGTTTATAATACATTTTTATTATTTTAATATACCGGTAATCTTCATTTTAATCCAGCTTCCCAGACGTAAGTTTCAGTATAAAATAATTAGTGGCAGAACCTTGTGAGAGGTTTACCATGTTTCCATCACCACTCTTGACACGCTAAACCGTAATATTTAAGAGGTAAGAATTTTATCTCTGGTGCTTAAGACGACCCCCTAACTTTGGGCTGATTTTTTTTTTGTTCAAATTCCGTCTTGTAGGCCGAGATATACGGTAGGTGTAACTTAACGCGGTTTTCACTTAACGCGGGACCCTCTGGGTTCAATTGACCGCGTTAAGTGGGGTACAACTGTATATATGTGTATATATATATATATATATATATATATATATATATATATATATATATATATATATATATATATATATATATATATATATATATATATATATATATATATATATATATATATACACCCTGTATATATGTACAGAAATACCCTGGTTATCTTTTTACTTTTACTTTTATCCTATTCGACCCTGATTGGCTCATTAACCGCTTGGGCAGAGGGGATGCATTACTAAAAGTCATTGCAATTGATGAAACTGCAAATATCTGGGCAATTTTTCCCATAAGAATTAATATAAATGGGGAGATGTGTTCCCAGCCAGCAACTTACACCACATATTTTCCGATATTCAGTGATCCCTCAGTTAACGAGCGCCTTGGTTAACGAGTTACCTCCCATAAGTTTAACTTTAAAAATCATGTATTGACATTGTTTGAATCCAGCATGGGGCCTAAGAGATCAAGAAAAGCGATTTCAATCCAAACCAAGCAGGAAATTATAAAAAAACATGAACAAGGCATTAGAACAAATGCGCTATGCAAAGAATATGGCATGTCGATATCAACTGTGTCGACAATTCTTGCACAGAAAGACAAATTTAAAGAAGTGAAAGTGAGAGACAAATCTACCAGAGTGTTTAAAAGTAGATCCCTAATCGCAGAAACTGAGAGGTTACTTATCATCTGGATTAGGGAAAAACAGATGAAAGGTGATTCAGTTTCTACTGAATTCATTTGTGAAAGAGCCAGGGAGATTTACGAACATTTAAAGACAGATCAACCTGGTTCTTCAGGCACAGAATTTGAAGATTTTTGGGCCAGCAAAGGCTGGTTCAAAAAATTTAAGAAAAGAAGTGACATTTTCAGTGTTGTTAGGCATGGTGAGGCTGCTAGTGCTGATAAGGAAGGGGCAGCAAAGTTTTTAGATGAATTTAAAAAACTGATGGAAGAAGAAAATTATCTTCCACAGCAAGTGTTCAATGTGGACGAAACTGGGCTGTTCTGGAAAAAGATGCCCAAAAGAACATTCATCACCAGAGATGAAGCCTCTTTACCTGGGCATAAACCCATGAAAGACCATCTCACTCTATTGCTTGGTGCCAATGCTTCAGGGGATTTCCGACTGAAGCCTATGCTTGTCTACCACTCTGAAAACCCCAGGGTGTTCAAGCAACAGAAAGTGGTAAGAGCAAAGCTTGGAGTTTATTGGAAGTCCAACCGTAAGGCATGGGTGACAAGACAGCTCTTTAATGAATGGGCTGTTGAGGTGTTTTGCCCTTCTGTCAAGAGCTACCTAACCACCAATAAACTCCCTTTAAAGGCTCTTCTCCTTATGGATAATGCTCCTGGTCATGAACCTGAACTTGCCAGAACTTTGGAGTATCAATTTGACTTTGTGAAAGTGTTGTTTTTGCCTCCCAACACTACATCAATCATACAGCCAATGGACCAGAATGTGATCAGCAACTTCAAGAAGTTGTACATGAAGAAAATGTTTAGGAGGTGTCATCAGGCAACTTCCAATGATCCTGAACTAACACTGAAACAGTTCTGGAAGACACAATTCAACATCCTGGAGGCTGTAAAATTGATTGTGTCATCATGGCAAGAAGTCTCCACTAGATCCCTCAATTCTTCATGGAAAGCACTGTGGCCATCAGTAGTCCATGATTTTGAGGGATTTCAGGATGACACAGAGTTGGACCAGGAGATTGTGTCCATTGGTCAGTCATTGGGCCTTGAAGTGGAGGAGAAGGATGTGGAAGAGCTTGTGATGTCTCATGAGGAGGAACTTACTCCTGATGACTTGAAGTAACTGGATGAGATGTTAGAGGCTGACAATGGTGAGGAGGAAATGGAAAGTGATGACCATATGTCAACTAAAGAGTTGAAAGATGTGATTTACCACTGGGAGAAAATCAGGGAACTGGCTTCAAAGCACCCAGATGTGGAAAAATCTGAACCAACTTTGTGTCATGTTGAGGACGCAATGGTCTTCTTTAAACACAAGTTAATGGTGAGGAGAGATGCCCCACAGACCACAATTGACACTTTCTTCAGTAAAAGGCAGAGGGAACAAGATGCTATCCCTCAGCCTTCCACTTCAAGAAGGAGAGAGGATGTTCATGGTGGAGAATCTGTCAGTCTAGAGGTTCCTGACATTTTCATGGAAGGTGACTCACCTTCCAAGAAGCAGTAAAATGCTTCTCCTCCACCTCCACTTCCTTCTCTTCTCCCTTCTCCTCCTCCACCTCCCACTTCAAATTCACATCAGCATCATCATCCAGGAGCCTTCTACATACACACCTCAAAGTAAGTGTAATTTTATAACTTTTTTGTTGAATTTAGGCAATTTTCGGTGAGCTGGAACCAATTACCCAAAACCCATTGAAACAATGGTTTTGGTTAACGAGCAACCTGCTGGAACGGATTGTGCTCGTTAACCAAGGGACCACTGTATCACTTCCTAGTGACATTTCCTGTTTTATTCATAGTAAGTAAGTATTGTTATTATATGCACATTCAGAAGTAAATAGATTTAATCTATTTTGCATGTGTTACATTCAGCCTTACTGTGTATACCACTCTCTTCAAAATACAATTCCATGTACCGTATGAAGAAAAAAAAAGTAGCAATGTCATTTCACATTTAGACATGTAACACATTACTTCAAGCTTGAGAAAATCAAAAACCAAAACATACCTTCAGTACTCTTTCCAAGTGGAGCTGCTTGAGTTCTCTCTCAAGCCGTGATGGCAACCCTGGATACATGGTTGACCCACCAGATAAAACAATGTGCTTGTACAACTCCGGCCGAATATCAATATCACAGCGCTGGATGGTGTCAAAAAGGAGTTCAGCAATGCCTTGACCTTCAACATTGATCAGATGAGGCTGGAACAATGCTTCTGGAGCCTCAAACCGTTCCCCACCCACCTGAAATAACATAATAAAACTATTAATTATGTAGAAAGTCACAAATTATGTCACCATCTATACTTTATACGGTATATACTTTACTGAACAAGCAGTGCACAGAAAGATATCCACTCCAAATTCCTTGGGGATGAACAGTGTTTGATTTATGGATGTTTTCAGAATCAACATAATGATCTTCACAATGGGTCCATCTTGAGGTATAAACAGTACTTAAATGGAGGAGTGGTAATAGACACAGAGGAAGACAATGGGTAATATCAACTAGGTCAGAAGTAGAGATATTAGACAGGTATTCCTACTACAGGTGTTACTACAGGTGTACAGTACAGGTAAAAAGTACAAGCAAGGAAATAGCATACTGGAAAAAGGTGTATGTTAAGCATAAAAAAGCTCTAATGATAACCACACAAGACCCATGTTGCAGGTTTACCTTAATGATGCGACCATCAGGCAGTTGATAATTTTCAACAAGAACAGTTGTCTCTGTCGAAAGTTTTTGCTCCTGTTCAATGTTGTAGCCAACGTAACACAGTTTTTCCTTCATCATGCGCACTGTCTCAAAGTCAGCAGAGTGATTGAAGGCATACCCTCGCAGCAGGAGCAGTTTGATCATGTAGACGGTGATGTCACGCCCGGCTATATCTAACCTCCTGGACATTAAGGAATATTATTAGCTGCAGGAAAGCATAATGTTCTATATATCAATAAATCCTTAACCCACTTATTGGCAAATGAAAAAGGTTGTGTGACTAATACTACGAGCCTGACAGTTACCAGACCTCCTCACAGTCACTTTGTATACTTCCTACCCGACCAAAAATTTTATATAAATAATTCATTATTGTATTGATCTGCTGAATTCTTACAATACTTTTGTATACATTTATCTTGTACAAGAGTTGATCTATTACAGGCTGCTACAATTAACTATCCAGTCTTACATGGTGCTATACACTCTACCTAAAGTTTTACCTGATCTGAGGAAGGGTAAAACCCTCATACACAGGACAGATGTGTGTCACGCCATCACCAGAGTCCACCACCACGCCCGACTGCAGCCCCTGAGCGTACAACGTCAACACCGCCTGGATAGCCACAAATGCGCCAGCAAAGCCATACTTTTCAAACATCATCTGCAAATTAGATGCCAGGAGTTAAGTGCAATGAAGATGAATTGCACAAAAAAATAATGTACAGTATTCCAGGTAATGTAATCATTCCAGTTATTCACTTTGATACTTTTCATGATCTTAGGACCAATACAAATGGCAGTTTATCAAGATTAATAAGTTTTTTATCTAAGGGTTATATGAAAAAGATTGCTGGGCTGCCAAGATCATCATATCCAAAGACCCACTGGATGATGTTGACCGATTAATTACTGACCTCGTCCAAAATCTTGTTAAATATCTACATACAAATTGGATTGAAACCTCATCTCTGTTTGCTTCCTTCGTGCTTACAAATGTTCGAAGTCTTATGTCTACAATTCTCAAGTTTTAGAAAATAATAAAAGTGATGTCCCTAAAGTGAAGGGATTAATCATGTGACTGTAACAAACTAGTTCAGGGTGTTTCATTGTTTACACTACCAGAGCAAAAATCAATGTTCCCTTTTTTTCATGTGAAGGGAACTACAACAAAACAACAAAGATGACGGAGAAATAAACACTGGAGGAGAGTCGATTTAGCATTCATGTATAAAAAATCCAGATCCTACACAATACACACCAATCAGTTGAAAAAAAAAAGACAAAATTTAATTTTCCTATGGTGCAGGACAATGAGACACCCTATACAAGCGAGGTTCAAAGCAACAACATAACATACCTCAAGCATTCTCTCCCTATTCTTGGTTGGGTTCATGGGCGGCTCAGTTAGCATAATCTTGCACTCGTGAGGATCAAGGTCCATTTTCTCAGGACCGAACGTGTAGTCCCAAACATGACACATATCATCCCAGTTCTTGACGATCCCATTTTCCATTGGGTACGTCACTTCCAGCATCGACCGTAACTTGCTGGCCTCATCTCCCACCATAAGATCCTGGGGGGTGAAGATTACATGAAAAAATCCAAGATAATTGTCAGCCGTGGGCAATGTAGATGATTTAGCCTAAAATGGATTCTGTTATCTATGTGATCAAAACAGTTTAACCTTATATTCGCCAAAAGATGTATCAAGACTTTTTTTTATTATGATTACCGATCTAAAAAGACTAACACATTTACAGGAATTTTACTTTCATAATGTCAGTTCCATCAACTTAATACATATTTGAATTAAATTTAAAAATATCCTTATAAATTTTTGAATACGACATTCTATTAATCCAATGATCTTAATTACAATTCTAAAAAATTATAGAAAATATAATTAATTTCCTACTACTGCAGCAAAACCACTCATGTCCACATACCCTTGGGACTGACAGTGTGGCGACCTGGAGATAATACGAGGTAGCAAGTGACTTCTAACAAGGACACAGTAGACCTTGGCACCATAAACCCACAATACAGGATCAGGTACAGTACAGTATGATGCAGATGTTTGGACCTATAAACCATATACCCAACTTCTCATGCACAGTACAGTATAATAAAAGGTACATATGACCCAGCTAGGAATGGAAATAAATGCATAAATCAATATACAGCTGTACAGTAGTTTGTATTCACCAATTAAGAAACTGGTGCAATACACAAATGAGTTCCAGTACAAGGCAGGAGCAATAAAAATTCTCATCAAGGCTAAAATACAGATTTATTCCCTAAAGTATTAAGCCAAAGCTGCTGCCTAGAGAGGGAGAGAGAGAGGATTTGACTCAGATTTCACCTCTGCCGATTTAGGAAAAGACATAACAGAGAGGCTATCTACTGTCCAAATTCACTCGACTTATAACACGGACTTTCACACCAACCAACAAACTCCTTCAGTAACCTAACCCACCAACAAACTCCTTCAGTAACCCAACCCACCAACAAACTCCTTCAGTAACCCAACCCACCAACAAACTCCTTCAGTAACCTAACCCACCAACAAACTCCTTCAGTAACCTAACCCACCAACAAACTCCTTCTGTACCCTAACGCACCAACAAACTCCTTCTGTAACCTAACCCACCAACAAACTCCTTCAGTAACCTAACCCACCAACAAACTCCTTCTGTACCCTAACGCACCAACAAACTCCTTCAGTAACCTAACGCACCAACAAACTCCTTCTGTAACCTAACCCACCAACAAACTCCTTCAGTAACCTAACCCACCAACAAACTCCTTCTATAACCTAACCCACCAACAAACTCCTTCAGTAACCTAACCCACCAACAAACTCCTTCTGTAACCTAACCAACCAACAAACTCCTTCTGTAACCTAACCAACCAACAAACTCCTTCTGTAACCTAACCAACCAACAAACTCCTTCAGTAACCTAACCAACCAACAAACTCCTTCAGTAACCGAACCAACCAACAAACTCCTTCAGTAACCTAACCAACCAACAAACTCCTTCAGTAACCTAACCAACCAACAAACTCCTTCAGTAACCTAACCAACCAACAAACTCCTTCAATAACCTAACCAACCAACAAACTCCTTCAGTAACCTAACCAACCAACAAACTCCTTCTGTAACCTAACCTAACCAATATCAACTCTCTTTAAAAGGATGATGATGGGAATGATGTGAACATGTACAGTGGTGCTTCTTTACATGATGAACAGTTCAAAGAGTACAGAGGTGTTAATGAAGTCTTCTATCATGTCGATGTGAGGCTTACAGAAGTTACTGGAATCATTACAAGGTCTAGTAGCCGTTGAAAACACCGAACAAATGGTTTCTAAATTTACTTAATATTTAGGATTGTAGCTTAAAAAGATCGTTCCTTTCCATCATCATCATCATGCTCTTCTTCACGACCTAGAATTTTGAGCAAGATTTTACCATCAGTTAAGTAAGCCTTGGTACACCATCACCATACCACTGCTTTATCTCTTCCCCATAAACAAAATCTGACATACAAACAATTATAATTAATGTAGTTATGATTGCAGTATTTTCTGTTCTGTATTCAAGCCACAGACTATTATGTACAAAGTCTCAACCACTGTATTCTTTAATTACTTTATATACCATTATTCGTGGTTGACTGTACCAACTGTTCTGAAACTAGTGGACTAACACTGCTCAGAAAACCATGAACCACATCGACCCCTTGAGTAACAATATTTTTTTTGTGGACTGTATGAACATAATAACAGAAATAAAATCTTAGAACAGGTCAATATAAACTGCAATATAAGTACTGTACAGTATTACACCACAGAACAGAAATACACTACAATACAAGATAAATACAACAATCAGCTGGGAGGCAGAGCAGCAGCAGTTACTACAAATACCATCCATCATCATCTCCAAAGTACAACATTTATGAGCTGAATCTAATGAATTAACCGAAAACTTATAAAAGCAACAATACAAGTGGTGACTATTACTGCAGAGTAATAAAAAATTACCACTTTTGAAAGAATATATGAATACCTATGAACCTCCCAAGCCCAGATAACAAAGGCTATGGTACATATATTGTACCTATGTGCTGCAGGGATGGAACACTCCAAGGTGTATGAATAAGCACAATGTAAGGAAGTAAAAGGCAGATTTATAGAACTAGCTGGAGTTGTGATGTGACTAACAACAAGAACCAATATTTTCCAACACTACAGTACAGTAATGTACATGACTCAGTAACTCTGTTTCTTAATAAAAATCTTTTACAGACAAACAAGAAAAATTTTAACTCTTTATTACAGCTTCACTTCCGTTATGGTACCAAAATCTTCAAATTTATTAGCCAAGAAACTTGGAAATAACAGTGACTCACAAAAACTAGCATACAAAATCCTCCTAACACAGGAATACAAAACTACAAAAACTTTCTTCATCCTGTACTACTGTACCTACTACTTACCTGCATAGAGACCTTATTACATAAAAACACCAGGAAAAAAAAGAAGTGAACTGATCTTGGTTTTCCCATTTTCTGACCATCTCTGGACTAAGCAACACCTTCATAGTCCCACCAAGACAACAGGTGTTAAAGCCCAGGAAACCCCTAGAATACTGGCAGCTGGAGCGAGTCTATTACCTATTCATGCCTTACTGCTAAAACTAACAGCCTGTAGGAGAAATAATTAATGGCACATGTTCATATAAGACCCAAGGAGGAGTGATGATGTTACACCAGCTGTTGCACACCTCACTTTTCATCAGCCATAACTTGATTCCAGGATCACCCACTCAATGACAGTAGACATTCTCAAATATCCCGAGGGAGGGTGAGTCAGTTACCTTGTCCAGACTAAGTCATACAAATAATTATGACCTTATGTTTTTCCTAAAGACCTCACATATCTGTTTGCCGACCCCAAGGGTGTTTCATGAGAAGTCATCTTTGCATACTGTGGGAAGGACTATTTGAAGTGCCGTTGTGAAGATTCATCACCCTCGTCAATATAGCATACAGTACAATACAATATTTCTACAACTTAATTCTATGTTCTATCCTTCCTACTACAACATTCATAGGAGAGAAATGACCAAATACTTTTAAACTCTTAAAATATATACAGTATACTGTATCAATTTGACATACAAGTCACCATCTTCCTGCCCTAACTGTAAACTGAAGTCTCCACATCATCCACAACACCAGGCCAGTGTACACAATCTCACTCACTAGACACAATCATCATCTTGAAGTGAATAGAAAATAAGTTTGCTAAGCATGAGGTAACCTTACATTCCCAGTCAGCACAATGTCTGTCATAATAACTTAACTAAAAAACTCCACACTATCAAGATTAAGACTGCAATAAGACATTTTCACCATGGCATGAGGCACCTGGAATTAAGTAGGTTACAGTAAGTGAGGTACACACAGCTGATGTGACTCACTGCCTTATGTGGTTCATCTGTTACTAAATTCCTCCTCAAGATGTTGGTCTTAGTGTGGGAAGATCAAAGATGCAAATAATGAACAAATTAGTCTTGGGTTTCATGAATTTTAACAGCACTGAGTTAATGGTATAATATACAAGCCACTTAAGCCAGATATAAGGTCATAAAAAAATGGTCAAATTTTCCATGTGGTTTAGTGCATATCTTATCTGCTTTCATCATTTTCATTAATTACTTTAAACTCTTTCTTTAATTTATTTTTACATTAAAGCAAGTATATGTTAAATAAATAAAACATTCACTTTATGAGGAAATAAACAAACAGTCTTCAATACACAAGAGAAGAAACTACAATACAAAACAACAGGAAACTCCAAAACACAAAGTTACACATATACAGTATTAGTCTCCTTACTAAACTTAACAACACACAGGCACCAGAGCACACAACCATGCACACCCAGTGACAACATGTGACTCGAGGGAAGGTTTGTCAACATGTTCTCCTGGTCATCTCATTACTACTTACAGGGAAATGAGCCCACTCCTTCCAATACAAGCAGCAGTGCACAAAACAACAGTTAATTGACCATGAGTACATACAGACTGTTAGACACTTAATTGTAAGGACAAGTAAAAAAAAATCACACAAAGAAACAAAATATTTAGATGATTAAAAAGGTTGGAGCCGTATCGTTGGTGACACAATGTATAAATGTAGAGGCACTTAACTACTCTAAAATTCAAGCTTTCAGTCTTTTAGTAGTTATACAATACATACAGTATGGTACAGTATTAGGTAAATTATGGGGTAATTAATGAAGCTTAGAAATCTAAATCAACTAAGAGACAAGTATAGTTTTGTTAGCTTACAATAACATCATACCATTTAACCCTATTTTAAATTGCGATATTACATGTATATATGTGGCTGTCTTCAGTAAGGTTAAATATAATAGTGAAGCAGAAGGGCAAACCATTAATTCATTTTAAAAATAAATTTACTATGTTCTATGTGATTAACCCTTAGCAAATTTGGCCAGTATAAAAGTAAAATAAATGAGACGACTTCAGTATTAAAAAGTTAAAACCATATTGAAATCCACTGACAAAACAAAGCTGGAAATAAATATGTGTACAACCCTGCCATGACCTCTATGACCATTATATATGTAGCTATGATATTCTGAGGTGTATTGACAGCTAATAAAAGGTAAAAACTATGGTCAATGGCAGCAAAACAATAGTTAAAAAAATACCCCCTGTAAAAACTAATAACTGGACACAAAGATTAGCGCATGCTAACTACTGTATCCCTAATACCCGAGTACTGCCACTAGGATCCTGGTTTATATCTCTGGTTTTAAATATGTAATAACGACAACTGACTGCTCCGAGAAGTCGTACTAATTTTAATGTGCTTCAACTAATGTATATCAATATTTTGACACTTTTTGGCCCCGGGCTGTTAAGAACACAAAACACATAACTACTAGGATGTGGAACTGACCAAAACAATAAATAAACAAAATAAAATAGTGGAAGTTTTACTAGAGGGTAATAACAAAACCAAGGGAGGTACACTTGCAATGAATGTTAAAGGCTCCTATTGCATACCTGGGATCAACATCACTACTCAAAGTATTTAGAAAAGTCAAAACAAATCAGTACTCATGAACACGACTGGGGTTTTAGCATACAACCTGAACCTTTGCTCTCAAATGTGCTTACACCTATAAATTCCTGCAACAAATGTGGAAAAAAATATTCTTACAGTTCAAGAAAGCAAAAGGAAATTTACTTACACCCGAAACAAAAAAAGTGCAAAATATAAATAAATGAATAAATAAACTCAGTAAACTATAGATATGAAGGATCATGTGAAGTAACAGGGTAATATAGTAAATCAAAATACTGTATAATCTTAACACCGAAAATTAACACACTGTTCCCTAATTACTTTTACTGTATTATGAGTAATTTTATTATTAGTTGAAAAAATTATAAGAAACAATTGTATGGAATATCTTGATAGTTATCACTTGAGGTCTTGCTTAACCTAATCTTTAATGGTGAACCTTCACAAACAATTCTGGATAGCAATAAGTGTAGAACATATCCAATAAGTCGATAAATAAATAAGGTCTTATTAATTGAAAACTTAACATGAAACAAACTAAACAAAGTCATTTAACTAGTAATCTTAAATGAAATAAAGTTCTTCAGAGGTTATTTGTTATTATGAACAGAATCTGCCTCTAAACAAGTCTATATTCAGCAATTAGGATAATATCTAGTGACCAAGTTATCTTATTAAACACTAAAGTAGTACACGACAATAATCATCAGCACCACAGTGAAGCCATCAGCGTGTGGAAGGCAGTGAAGAAGCTCGCACATTAACCCACAACTATGGCCACTGATTTACCAGGTTCAGAACACAGTCATACAGGTCTGTCAATCACTACCAAATCATCAAACTCCAAACTAAAAATAGCTTAGTGATATAGAAAGGTAGTGACACCTGAATTTTCAATGATTTATGAGGTAGCAGTTAGAATTACGGTATTGCTCTAAATACAGTAGTAAAATATATTAAACACTTCAGGTTCTCTTGCAAGTCTTCTCCCATGTGGGTAGAATCAAGAAAAACTCCTCCTCTCTCGTTATTCACTTTTAGCTATAATGAATATACTGTACTGTACTGTACTGTATTTGTAAGTTCAGAATTCTGCAATAGCTTTAATACTTTTACTATTTTAAAACAGGAAAATCATTGGCTTTACCCAGAATTAAGACACACCAATAAGCTGTGAGCCTTCAGCATTCCTGACAAATTTACATTGTGGAGTACAATAATAGGGCAAAAGGTACAGCAAATGATAAATAGACTGTTTAAGATAAACTGACATGGGAATTTTTTTCTTCTAAATTCACACTATTATGTGTAACAACCCCATAATATCAAATACTGTGCCTTGCCAAAATTATGTTCTTATAGACTGTCCCCTGTACTGATGCCTACTTTGTAAAAACTCAACCCTGCTTTCACACATTTGCCTCATATATTTTGATAAATATATGAGCAAATACCTCACCAACTCATGGTATGTGTTGTGTTGGCATACAAGGGTTTTCTAAATATTTCATCCTGTGTCCCAGAATAAAAAGTATGGAAAGTGTTGCAATAACTTTGGTGCTACTATAGCGTGCGGTCTACAAGATATTTAGGTTAGGTTAGATTAGGTCAGGTCAGGTTAGGTCAGGTCAGGTTAAGCTAGACTAAGGATATCTTTGTAGACCGCACGCTATAGTAGCACCATAATCTTTTTGTTGAATGTACAGTACCAGCCTTTTCTCGGAACACAACCCTCAGCATAAACAATGGTAACCCGTACAAAACATCAATCATTAATCTCCATTAACATAACTCCACAGTTTGTTTATACTGTATATATTGCAAATATATTCTATGAATATACAAACTCAAAAATCAACTGTTATGGGTACGCCTGTGGAAAGGTTAAACTCAGAAAACTAATTCTCAATAAAGTAGAGTACAGCACTTCCTATTACACTTCACTGTAATGTAGATGATTATTGTAAATGCTAACTACAGCAAATTAAGTTATTATATCTTTCTTGGACATCACAAAGTCTTACCTTGACTTCTATGTCACCGATCTTGTTTGTGGCTCTGATGATGGGCCGACCCACCATTGACGGGAAGATGTGTGCTGGGAAATTGCAACCTGCATATCCAACTTTGACAAACTGTAATTGATTGACAAAGTTTATTAGATGCGACATGGTTAATTGGTTATGAAGAAAAATGTACGCTTGAGCCTGAAATGTTATTTGCCACCTAAGCACACTGCCAACCACCCATCTTTCCCCTTGACAACCACAGTATGGCATAACCTCTCAAGTTTACCGATCAACATTTTGCAAAGTGACTTATTTTTTGTGGACTTTTATTATAAGTCAATCTGTGTTATGATACAGTACACCCAGGGTCAATAGTTCGCTCTATCCCAAACTGAAGCAGTATCGACCCTAAGTGTGAAAAAAGCAGCACATACGCACCAGATGACATTCAAGATTAAAGCACATTGCTGTCTTCAACTATTACCCCAGTTTCATTATTCTATTACATAATTCCAAAATTAAAGAGTGCTTAGAAAGTATGTTATTACTGATATTAAAAAAAAGCAGAAAAAATAGTGATTGCAACAAGTTTTCTGCTGTGGTAAAGCAAAATAAGACATCATAAATTATTATCAAATGAACATATCCATGAAGACACCAATAATAAAAAAATAGAATGACAACCATCTCCTTAACCTTTACCACAAGGGTTCAGAAAAAAATGGTTACGTCAATTCAGAATAACTTCCTATACACCTTGCTATGACTGACCTACCAATGGATGTAAATATCGATTCAGTAAGTATATAAGGGCACAATGACTTTAAATCAATAAGTTCATAGATAGCAAACCCCCCCCCAAAAAATATTATAACAGTATCTACGAAGCTTAACTTGTCATATCTCTAACGTCATCCGGTACTTCCATCACCAGATTCAGCCTCCTTGAATCTTAACCTTTATAACACATATATAATATCTCCCGGTGGACTCTCTTCCCACCACAGTACTTATTGACACACTCACCCCTGTTCCATTGTCACAAACGACGATTTTTCTGCCTTTACTGTCCATTACGAGCAGTAGATGGTGGCGGGTGTAGGGGGTGTGAAGAGTGTTTGGGTGTTGACTGACTCACTCCTTCACCTCCACCAACTGTACTGTGTCTTCTTTCTCCCAGGACCTACAACCCACCATCTGTTTTTCCGTTTTTTTGTGTTTTGTACCACTAGTCTGATTTGTTTCTGTGTTTTAGATCACCTGAAGAGAGTCTCCACTCCTAGTTTATTTCACCTGAAGATTAATAATCACTTTAACATTAACGCTAATGCATGCTATACGTCGGGTGGAGTCTTCTGTTTCCGGTATATGAATTATTATTCTTATAGTGATGAGTTTCATAGGTATCCCAGTGAACAACGATATATAATGAGTTATTATACATCGTTGTTCACTGGGATGATGAAATTTGACCAAGGACGGCTGACAAGCCATGAGGTGCGGTCACCCATCCAAGTAATAACTAAACCCAACGTTGCTTTACTTCACTAACAGGACAAGAAGTGATGATTCCACCATGATACTACTGCCATACTACTACTCGTAATAAATAAAGGTATCCTTCGGGTGCTTGTCCCCGGAATGCCCAAGAGCTCGCGATTTAAGGAGGGAGACGGGTGGGTTGAAGGGTGGAAGAGCCTCAAAGCAGTCAGCTTAGGGTCATCAGGTATTTATTTCGCAAAAACCTACAGTGTATTTTGTTTTCATTTTTTTTTCTAGAGCAATTGTTCATGCTAAATATAGTGTTAATGAAAGCTTGGGAACTGCTTAGTTATTAAGTTATGACCCTTTCTACCATGTCGAAGCAGAAGAAAATGTGGAATTAAAAACAAAACCCATAGAACCTAATCTGAACTGGTCATTGTACTCATTTAATGGGTAATTATTCTACATACACTAGCACACGATGCAGGTTCGTAGCCCAACACCGGTATATGATTTAGGCTCGTTTGTACTTTGCAGGCACATTCTCCCGCCACACAGTCTACTGCCCTTAACCATCTCCACAGGGCGGCAGGACGTGCAGGAAAGATTGTCCCACATGAACCAATGTGCGCTGTTCATTGATGCGATAGTAGCAAAGTAGGGAAAGGAAGGTGAGGATTTGACCAGCGTTAATATCAACCAAAAATGGTTGCCCCGATGATGCGGTAAGTGTATTAAGGGTTTTTAAAGATTGCTAATAAAAACAAAGTAGAATAGTTGATAAGTTAAATGAAAATTATTCATATTCTTGTTTTAATCAGTAATTTCAGCGTCAAATATGAGGCAATCTAGTTTACCTTTATTGTGGTCTCCGAAGAAACAGGTTTTATGAAGAGACTGTTCGGGTAATGCCCACCTTGGCGTTCATAAATAGTTTTATCATAAGAAAAAGAACCAGCAAAAAAAAAAAACTATATACATATAGAATAACTAGTGTTTTCTGTGTAAATGGGCGGCTGAGAATCGCTGTCCATTTTACTCTTCAAGAGGCATTATTTGCCGTTTATGTTAAAGGCACCGAGTGCCAATTGGACTGTCTTACAGTTTATTTTTTTATTATTTTGCCAAATATTCTCAACAGTTAACATATTTTCCCAAGTACACACACACAATCACTCACCTTCACTTGTCGGCTCACTAGCCAGTCAGTTAGGATCATTAAGTCTCGTACTGTGCATGTATGAACTCTTGCGTGTTGGTCATGCTCACAGTTGGTGCTATCTCAGTATTCTCTGTCAGGTTATTGCAAGAGCTCTCAATTCTTACTCCAGTTGTCTGTCTGACAATTTCTTTAACTTAAGGTTGTCACCTGTAGTGGGGCGGCCATCCGTTAATTCTAATTTCTCCAAATATGTACATTTATATGAACCTTTCAGGCACTAATAAACTTACACGAAATCGCTCCTTGTCCTTCTATACCATCTATAGTATAAACTGGGTAATTGAAAACGTTCTTATTTCTCCTGGTATGTGAGGTGTCTATCAGTGCCAAGCATCAGTTTGTTGGCCCTGTTTTAGATGTTTTCAATCAACTGGCAGCCTATGGTGTAATTCAGGAGACCAAACAGGACTATAGTATAGAAGTACAAGTGAGGGAGCACTACGCTATTGAAAAGCCTTATGAGCAGGCATGAAACAGTTACCATGACAATGTAATTTGTTACTCTTAATTTTACAGGTATTACAATTACAATTACAGTTGACAAAGGAATGTAAGTGATTGAAATTACAGTTAATTTGACAAATGATAAATTGCATTACGACTATGCTTGTTCCAGACGACTCGTAAAAAAAAAATTATTTTTCGTACCAAAGGTGCGGCCGCATCCCCGCAACCTCCCCGAATCAGCCATAGACAGGCAAGTTATAATAAAACATTAACATATAATTGTTGATGTCCTGTGTTTTCATTGTAATATTGTATAGATTATAATGTTACTGAACATAATTCATTACAATTAAATTTTTGGTTGTTACATACAATTACTCAACAACTAAATCGTTGATTTTTTAAATTAATATATCTCACGTCTTCTTTCCCCGTAATTACAACTTATATTTCTTTCCGAATGCACACACTATTTTTCCAAGTGCACATAACACTTTATTTTACAAAGTACAAATAACACAAATTTATTTATTTACCCAAGCATACTGCACATAACAATTTATTTCGTAGTGTGTGAATAACACATTTTCCCCCCAAATACTGCACACAGAGCACACCTTATTATACCAAGAGCATAAAACACACCTCACTTTTTCCACCTCGTTAAGTAGACTTTGTATACACGAAGGTGTTCTAAAGTTCTTAGAAGCCAAATGCCACAAACAAGCCCAGAAATACTGCAAAACAAAACCATTGTCTATATTAATAAATCAATCAGGGTATAATAATTAATTAACGGTTACGTTAAGGCCTATATTTACTGCATGTGTCGATTAGTTTTACTTGATTCCGTATATACATAAGAAAAATATTCAGTTGGACATAATTAATTTAAAAGTAGTAGGTAGGCAGCTACCAAACAGGGAGGTACTACCGCCTGGGAAGATATTGGAAGCATAATGTGTTGTCTAATGGTAGACCCTGCTGCCATATGACATCACGAAAATTGTGACCAAGTCCCAGGTTGCTGATCTGACTTTCTGCTTCATTTACACGCAATTGCAGGTCTCAATTGTTTCTCTTACCATTGACAACACAACATACATATATCGTTTCTCACTTTTGATCTTTTTTTTCATTTTTGTATTTATAGTTCTTTATTATTAATATTATTATTATTATTACAGCTTCTGTATTATTATCATTATTTTATTATTTTATTTTTGTTTGTTTTATCATAAATTTTATTTATTATGAATTATTTTGACTATTATTTATTATTATTATTATTATTATTATTATTATTATTATTATTATTATTATTATTAATATTAATATTATTATTATTACATTTTCGCCCCCCAGGCCCCAATGTGGGTCAGTGACCTGGGCCCGGGTGGGCTAATCCCCGAAAAAAAAAAAACATGATGGTTGAATTTGGAAGTAATAAATTTCATATACCCTGTACTGTATAATTATATTGTACTTGATGGCGACTGTTCCAATAGTGTTTAGTAGAACTACATTATTTATTATCTCACTCACATCATCAGAATAATATATAGCTGGAATAAAATTTTCCGAAAAACACAGGTTATAGAATTCAGAAAAAACAGATTGTACTGTAGAGGACCTAAAGGGAATCGACATACAGTGTATATGAACAAAGGCAACGCCTATCTCCAGTTTCCGGAGGTGTCTGATAACTGATGCCAAAGTTCAGTAGCCGACAAACTATTACATTATTTCTTAATTGCGCCAATATTTCATCACTAGTGGTTTTAAACTATGAACTATGAATTTATTTTGCATGCCGAATATAAAAAAGCCACTATTATTTATGATTATGAATATGGGCACACAATATAGGACTAGACTTAATTTCTACTTTTCGTCATTTAGTAGATAACTAGTTTGTTGGGCAGGTCATTTTTTTGCTACACACTGTTTGCAAGTACTGGACAAGTACGGACTTCCGAATGTTCTAGTGTTGGTCAAGTCTGAACTTAAGAAGTTGGGGTCTTTTCAGTACGATGAATCGCATTTTTTTAATAAAAACATTAATCTGACGTAGTTGTGCACTCTAATTTCAAAAATAAATATATTTTCTTTGAAAAAATAGTATAAAGTAACAAAGTTATTTAAAATCAGAAATATTGTTAGGTTAACTAGGATTTCCACTGTTTGACGTTTGTTTAACAGGCTAGCCTCTTACCATCTCAGAGCCCTATTTTTGTTTAATTTTCAGCACTTTCTCCACACACACACACATATATATATATATATATATATATATATATATATATATATATATATATATATATATATATATATAACACATATATAGTTTGAGCTTTTCCCCATCTAGTTATTATATGTCTTATTTGTGTCACTTATGATACTTGTATATTATTTGTAATTCGAAACCCATTCCCCAAATGTGTAACTGTATATTTTCAGCCTTCTGGCTGCCAAGTTCTTTCAATAAACCGTTAATTATTATTATTATTATTTATTATTATATATGCTTCATTTATAGTCCATATAACACACGGACTTTGAACATATAATCAACGACCTCACCAGCCAGGAATCGAACCCTCGACCTACTGGGTGGGACTAGGGAACGCTACCGACCAACCCACAACGACACTAAATTTGTCATAGACTCTTATATTTCACACAAAGCCTGTTCATCGAGCTGATGGCGCCGTGAACCTCATTGGGAACCGCCCGTGCCTCGTATGTGGTGTCAGTAGCATTTTACCGAATCCAGCTGGTATGAAACACGAGGTACCATATATATACTTCATTTTTAGTCCATATAACACGCGGACTTTGAACATGGACTTTGAACATATAATCAAAGACCTCACCAGCCAGGAATAGAACCCTCGACCTTTGTGGGTTGGTAGGTATGCTGCTCTGTGTCCCACCCAGTAAAGTCGAGGGGAGCTCAGATTTCGCCGGTGAGGCGTCGTTGATTATATATATATATATATATGGTATATATATATATGAGTCCAACGACCCTCACCAGCCAGGATTCGAACCGATGTTTCTCCACGGTTTTCCATGACTGTAATCGAACGCTAACCGCTGACCACCAGATACTAGGTATTACAGTCTTAGACTGTTATATTTCACACAAAAGCTCGTTCAGCGAGCTTATGGCGCCGTGAACCTTTATATATATAAATATATATATATATATATATATATATATATATATATATAGTATATATATATATATATATATATATATATATATATATATATATATATATATATATATATATATATATATATATATATATATATATATATATATATATATATATATATCAGTGTAAAACTACGTCTGATTATTACTTTTTTATTTTTAAAAAATGCGGTTCATTAAACCTGAAAGATCCGTAAAATACGCATTTTCGATGACACCTGTTACAGCCACAGTAAGATAAACATGAGAGAGAGAGAGAGAGAGAGAGAGAGAGAGGGTGAGAAGAGAGGCAGTGCTGACAACGAGTTTGTTGACATGTCTAATATGAAACATGCCCTCGCCTCGGACTGCAATTGGGTGGCGATTGCTCACAGTAGTCTACCAATTCTTGCAGAAGAAACAACACGCTGGTCGAACCCAAGACCCTAAAACGTAAATATAAACTCTAAATAACTTTAATAAGTATATTCATGTACTGTAATTTGATCATATTATACAACTTGTCTCCTGATGTATCAACAGATGTAACATGTGAGTTATATTTAAGATGTTAACAGGCTATGTACTGTATATTGATTGTATTATTCATACTATGTGTCCTAAGATAACAGCATTTGTTATATGTGAATTGTTCTTTAACAGGTTTTGACTGAATTATATGGTACGCTTCAAAGTTGAGGGTTTTGTAGGAATTCGTGGTATAATGTTGTCTAGCACTCAGGATGGATGGAAACTCTAAGGTGGTTTTCTTGTATAATATAAGTTATATGAGAGACAGTCTGGTGCTGGAGGTGCCGTGTGGTGAGGAGCTGCTCATTAGAGACGTTCGGTGAGTAGCGTGTTGAAGGAGGTAGATGTGCAGGAGCTTCGTTAGAGAAGATGTTGCCTGTTGCTGGCCTCCTGGTTGAATGAAAGCTGGACAGCGTGGAGCTTGCTGGAGGAGGTGTTGCGTGTTCAGGAAGATGGGCCAGAATGAATCTCAATGGAGAGACAGAGCTTATATACCCAGCAGCCGTGAGTCATCTATGAGTCATGTTGGGAAAACCAGAGAAAGTCGCCGGTCTTTGGTTCCGTTGCTAAGATACGGTGACATCTGGTGACGCCGCTCGCTTGGTTGCTAGGGAAGATGGTAGCAGCTGGTGGCTGCGGCTACGCAGTTGTAGGGGAGAAGTCCACTACAGTTTATTTCTCCAGCAACAAACCAATAACGCTCCTATGAGCATTAACAGTCAATTAACAGTCAAAACGTATATGGGAGGACTGTCGAAGGGAATTCTCAACTTCGATGAAAC
>NW_024739546.1:0-28237 GCF_018991925.1 Homarus americanus | reverse complement strand
CTGATCGAGTATAACAAAGTCCCCTGGTCGAGTATAACAAAGTCCCCTAATCGAATATAACAAAGTCCCCTAATAGAGTAAAACAAAGGCCCCTCATCGAGTATAACAAAGCCCCTTGATCGAGCATAACAAATTCCCCTGATCGAGTATAACAAAGCACCCTCATCGAGTATAACAAAGTCCCCTTATCGAGTATAACAATGACCTTTATCGAGTATAACAATGGCCCTTATCGAGTATAAAAAAGGCCCCTGATCGAGTGCAACAAAGCCCCCTCATCGAGTATAACAAAGTCCCCTCATCGAGTATAACAAAGTCCCCTGATCGAGTATAACAAATTCCCCTGATCGAGTATAACAAAGTCCCCTCTTCGAGTATAACAAAGGCCCCTTATCGAGTATAACAAAGGACCCTCATCGAGTACAACAAAGGCCCGTGATCGAGTATAACAAAGTCCCCTGATCAAGTATAATAAAGCCCCCTCATCGAGTATAACAAAGTCCCCTGATCGAGTTTAACAAAGTCCCTTGATCGAATAAAACAAAGTCCACTGATCGGGTATAACAAAGTCCCCTGATCGAGTATAACAAAGTCCCCATAATCGAGTATAACAAAGCTCCCTGATCGAAAATAACAAATTCCCCTGATCGAGTGTAAGAAAGTCCCCTGATCGAGTGTATGAAAGTCCCCTGAACGAGTATAACAAAGATCCCTGATCGAGTATAACCAAGTCCCCTGATAGAGTATAACAAAGCCCCCTCATCGAGTATAACAAAGTCACCTGACCGAGTATAACAAAGCCCCCACAACGAGTATAACAAAGATCCCTGATCGAGTATAACAAAGTCCCCTGATAGAGTATAACAAACTTCCCTGATCGAGTATAGCAAAGTCCCCTGATAGAGTATAACAAAGCCCCCTCATCGAGTATTCCATAGTCACCTGACCGAGTATAACAAAGCCCCCTGAACGAGTATAGCAAAGATCCCTGATCGAGTATAACAAAGGCCCCTTATCCCCTTATCAAGTATAACAAAGTTCCCTGATCGAGTGTAATAAAGGCCCCTCATCGAGTATAACAAAGTCCCATCATCGAGTACAACAAAGGCCCCTTATCCCCTTATCAAGTATAACAAAGTTCCCTGATCGAGTGTAATAAAGGCCCCTCATCGAGTATAACAAAGTCCCGTGATCGAGTACAACAAAGGCCCCTGATCGAGTACAACAAAGGCCCCTCATCGAGTACAACACAGGCCCCTGATCGAGTGTAACAAAGTCCCCTCATCAAGAATAACAAAGCCCCTCATCGAGTGTAACAAAATCCCCTCATCGAGTATAACAAAGTCCCCTGATCAAGTATAACAAATTCCCCAAATCGAGAATAACATAGTCCTCTCATCGAGTATAACAAAGGCCCCTTATCGAGTATAACAAAGCCCCATGATCGAGTATAGGAAAGTCCCCTGATCCAGTATATTAAAGTCCCCTGATCGAGTATAACAAATTCCACTGATCGAGGATAAAAAGTCCCCTCATCGAGTATAAGAATGTCTCCTGATCGAGTATAACAAAGTCCCCTGATCGAGTAAAACAAAGTCACCTGAACGAGTATAACAAAGCCCCCTGAACGAGTATAACAAAATTCCCTGATCGAGTATAACAAAGTCCCCTGATAGAGTATAACAAAGTTCCCTGATCGAGTTAGGCAAAGTTCACTGATCTAGTATAAAAAAGTCCCCTGATCAAGTATAACAAAGCCCACTCATCGAGTATAACAAAGCCCCCTGATCGAGAATAACAAAGGGCCCTAATCAAGTATAACAAAGTCCCCTAATCGAGGATAACAAAGTCCCCTAATCGAGTATAACAAAGTCCCCTGATCGAGTATAACAAAGTCCCCTAATCGAGTATAACAAAGGCCCCTTATCGAGTACAACAAAGGCCCCTGATCGAGTATAACAATGGCCCCTTATCGAGTATAACAAAGGCCCCTGATCGAGTACAACAAAGCCCCCTGATCGAGTACAACAAAGACCCCTGATCGAGTATAACAAAGTCTCCTGATCGAGTATAACAAAGGCTCCTCATCGAATATAAGAAAGGCCACTGATCGAGTTAACAAAGTCCCCTGATCGAGTATAACAAAGTCCCCGATCGAGTATAACAAAGGCCACTGATCGAGTATAACAAAGTCCCCAGATTGAGTATAACAAAGTCCCCTCATCGAGTATAACAAAGGCTCCTCATCGAGTATAACAAAGGCCCCTCATCGAGTATAGCAAAGTCCCCTAATCGAGTATATTAAAGTCCCCTGATCGAGTATAACAAAGTCCACTGATCGAGTATAACAAAGTTCCCTGATCGAGTATAACAAAGTAACCTGATCGAGTATAACAAAGTTCCCTAATCGAATATAACAAAGACCCCTGATCGAGTATAACAAAGTCCCTGATCGAGGTATAGAGTCTGATCGGTATATAAGTTCCCTAATCGGTTGTAGTTCAACAAATTCAGTATAAGAAAGTCCTGATCGAGTATAACAAGATATATAAATTATAACAAAGTCCTTATCGAGTATAACAAGGTCATCGAGTACAACAAAAGGCCCTGATCCAGAGTATAACAAAGGCCCTAATCGAGAATAATAAAGTCCCTCATCGAGTATAGCAAGAATCCCTCATCGAGTATAACAAAGCCCCTGATCGAGTATAACAAAGTCCCCTAATCGAGCATAACAAAGTCCCCTCATCAAGTATAACAAATTCCCCTAATCGAGAATAACAAAGTCCCCTCATCGAGTATAACAAAGGCCCCTTATCGAGCATAACAAAGCCCCCTGATCGAGTATAGCAAAGTCCCCTGATCGAGTATAACAAAGTCCCTTGATCAAGTATAACAAATTCCCCTAATCGAGAATAGCAAAGATCCCTGATCGAGTATATTATTGTCACCTGATCGAGTATAACAAAGTCCACTGATCTAGTATAACAAAGTCCCCTGATCAAGTATAACAAACGCCCTCATCGAGTATAACAAAGCCCTCTGATCGAGTATAACAAAGGGCCCTGATCGAGTATAACAAAGTCCCCTGATCGAGTATAACAAAGTCCCCTAATCGAGTATAACAAAGACCCCTTATCGAGTATAACAAAAGTCCCTGATCGAGTACAACAAAGTCCCCTCATCGAGTATAACAAAGGCCCCTTATCGAGTATATAAAGCCCCCATGATCGAGTATAGCAAAGTCCCTGATAAAGTATAACAAAGTCCCCTGATCGAGTATAACAAAGCCCCCTGATCGAGTATAGCAAAGTCCCCTGATCAAGTATAACAAAGTCCCCTCATCGAGTATAACAAAGTCCCCTGATCGAGTATAACAAAGTCACTTGAACGAGTATAACAAAGCCCCTTGAACGAGTATAACAAAGATCCCTGATCGAGTATAACAAAGTCCCCTGATAGAGTATAACAAAGATCCCTGATCGAGTATATTATTGTCCCCTGATCGAGTATAACAAAGTCCACTGATCTAGTATAACAAAGTCCCCTGATCAAGTATAACAAACCCTCTCATCGAGTATAACAAAGCCCTCTGATCGAGTATAACAAAGGGCCCTGATCGAGTATAACAAAGTCCCCTGATCGAGTATAACAAAGTCACCTAATCGAGTATAACAAAGGCCCCTTATCGAGTATAACAAAAGTCCCTAATCGAGTACAACAAAGGCCCCTGGTCGAAAGAGCAACAAAGGCCCCTGATCGAGTACAACAAAGCCCCCTAATCGTGTACAACAAAGACCCCTGATCGAGTATAACAAAGTCACCTCATCGAGTATAGCAAAGGCCCCTCATCGAGTATAACAAAGTCCCCTGATCGAGTACAACAAAGTCCCCTGACTGTGTATAACAAAGTCCACCTGATCGAGTATATTAAAGTCCCCTGATCGAGTATAACAAAGTCCACTGATCTGCCCTGATCAACTATAACAAAGTCCCCTGATCGAGTATAACAAAGTCCCCTGATCGAGTATAACAAAGGCCCCTCATCGAGTATAACAAAGGCCCCTCACCGAGTATAGCAAAGTCACCTGATCGAGTATATTAAAGTCCCCTGACCGAGTATAACAAAGTAACCTGATCGAGTATAACAAAGTTCCCTAATCGAGTATAACAAAGTCCCCTGATCGAGTATAACAACGTCCCCTGATCAAGTACAACATATTCCCCTGAACGAGTATAACAAAGGCCCATCATCGAGTATAACAAAGTTCCCAAATCGAGTATAACAAAGTCCCCTGATCGAGTATTACAAAGTCCCCTGATCGAGTATAACAAATTTCCCTGATCGAGTATAACAAAAGTCCCTTATCGAGTATAACAAAAGTCCCTTATCGAGTGTAACAAAGGCCCCTCATCGAATACAACAAAGGCCCCTAATCAAGTATAGCAAAGCCCCCTAATCGAGTATAACAAAGTCCCCTGATCAAGTATAACAAAGCCCCCTCATCGAGTATAACAAAGCTCCCTGATCGAGTATAACAAAGGGCCCTGATCAAGTATAACAAAGTCCCTAATCGAGTATAACAAAGTCCCCTAATCGAGTATAACAAAGGCCCCTTATCGAGTATAACAAAGGCCCCTAATCGAGTACAACAAAGGCCCCTCATCGAGTACAACAAAGGCCCCTGGTCGAGTTTAACAAATCCCACTGATCGAGAATAACAAGGCCCCTTGATCGAGCATAACAAAGTCCCCTGATCGAGTATAACAAAGTCCCCGGATCAGGTATAACAAAGCCCCTCATCGAGTATAAAGTCTCTTATCGAGTATACAAAGTCCCCATCGAGTATGGAATACCCTATCGAGTATAACAAAGGCCCTCGATCGTGTACAACAAAGCCCCCTGATCGAGTAAGCATACAACAAAGACCCCTGATCGAGTATAACAAAGTCCCCTGATCGAGTATAACAAAGGCTCCTCATCGAATATAACAAAGGCCCCTCATCGAGCTAACAAAGTCCCCTGATCGAGTAAAACAAAGTCCCCGATCGAGTATAACAAAGGCCACTGATCGAGTATAAGAAAGCTCTCTGATCGAGTATAACAAAGTCCCTGATCGAGTATAACAAATTCCCCTGATCGAGTATAACAAAGTCCCCTGATCGTGTATAACAAAAGTCCCTTATCGAGTATAACAAAAGTCCCTTATCGAGTATAACAAAGGCCCCTCATCGAGTACAACAAAGGCCCCTGATCAAGTATAACAAAGCCCCCTAATCGAGTATAACAAAGTCCCCTGATCGAGTATAACAAAGTCACCGGATCGAGTATAACAGAGTCCACTGATCGAGTATAACAAAGTCCACTGTATCGAGTATAACAACGCCCCCTCATCGAAAATAACAAATTCCCCTGATCGAGTGTAAGAAAGTCCCCTGATCGAGTATAACAAAGTCCCCTGATCGAGTGTAAGAAAGTCCCCTGATCGAGTATAACAAAGTCCCCTGATAGAGTATAACAAAGACCCCTCATCGAGTATAACAAAGTCACCTGAACGAGTATAACAAAGATCCCTAATCATGTATAACAGTGCCCCCATCGAGTAAAACAGAAGGCTCCTCATCGAGTATGCAATAATAAAGCCCCTTGATCGAGCATAGCAAGTCCCCTGATCGAGTATAACAAAGTCCCCTGGTCGAGTATAACAAAGCCCTAATCGAATATAACAGTCCCTCAATAGAGTAAAAACAAAGGCCTCATCGAGTATAACAAAGCCCCTTGATCGGTTAATATAACAGTCCCCTGATCGAGTATAACAGCACCTCTATCGAGTATAGGGGCAACAAAGTCCCCTTATCGAGTATAAGAATGACCTTTATCGAGTATAACAATGGCCCTTATCGAGTATAAAAGGCCCCTGATCGAGTGCAACAAAGCCCCCTGATCGAGTATAACAAAGTCCTCTCATCGAGTATAACAAAGTCCCCTGATCGAGAATATCAAATTCCCCTGAGCGAGTATAACAAAGCCCCCTCATCGAGTATAACAAAGGCCCCTTATCGAGTATAACAAAGGCCCCTCATCGAGTACAAAAAGGCCCGTGATCGAGTATAACAAAGTCCCCTGATCAAGGATAATAAAGCCCCCTCATCGAGTATAACAAAGTCCCCTGATCGAGTTTAACAAAGTCCCCTGATCGAATAAAACAATGTCCACTGATCGGGTATAACAAAGTCCCCTGATCGAGTATAACAAAGTCCCCTTATCGAGTATAACAAAGCTCCATGATCGAAAATAACAAACTCCCCTGATCGAGTGTAAGAAAGTCCCCTGATCGAGTGTATGAAAGTCCCCTGAACGAGTAGAACAAAGATCCCTGATCGAGTATAACCAAGTCCCCTGATAGAGTATAAGAAAGCCCCCTCATCGAGTATAAGAAAGTCACCTGACCGAGTATAACAAAGCCCCCAGAACGAGTATAACAAAGATCCCTGATCGAGTATAACAAAGTCCCCTGATAGAGTATAACAAACTTCCCTGATCGAGTATAGCAAAGTCCCCTGATAGAGTATAACAAAGCCCCCTCATCGAGTATTCCATAGTCACCTGACCGAGTATAACAAAGCCCCCTGAACGAGTATAGCAAAGATCCCTGATCGAGTATAACAAAGGCCCCTTATCCCCTTATCAAGTATAACAAAGTTCCCTGATCGAGTGTAATAAAGGCCCCTCATCGAGTATAACACATTCCCGTCATCGAGTACAACAAAGGCCCCTTATCCCCTTATCAAGTATAACAAAGTTCCCTGATCGAGTGTAATAAAGGCCCCTCATCGAGTATAACAAAGTCCCGCGTGATCGAGCAGACAAAGGCCCCTGATCGAGTACAACAGAGGCCCCTCATCGAGTACAACACAGGCCCCTGATCGAGTGTAACAAAGTCCCCTCATCAAGAATAACAAAGCCCCTCATCGAGTATAACAAAATCCCCTCATCGAGTATAACAAAGTCCCCTGATCAAGTATAACAAATTCCCCAAATCGAAAATAACATAGTCCCCTCATCGAGTATAACAAAGGCCCCTTATCGAGTATAACAAAGCCCCATGATCGAGTATAGCAAAGTCCCCTGATCGAGTATATTAAAGTCCCCTGATCGAGTATAACAAATTCCACTGATCGAGGATAAAAAGTCCCCTCATCGAGTATAAGAAAGTCTCCTGATCGAGTATAACAAAGTCCCCTGATCGAGTAAAACAAAGTCACCTGAACGAGTATAACAAAGCCCCCTGAACGAGTATAACAAAATTCCCTGATCGAGTATAACAAAGTCCCCTGATAGAGTATAACAAAGTTCCCTGATCGAGTTAGGCAAAGTTCACTGATCTAGTATAAAAAAGTCCCCTGATCAAGTATAACAAAGCCCACTCATCGAGTATAACAAAGCCCCCTGATCGAGAATAACAAAGGGCCCTAATCAAGTATAACAAAGTCCCCTAATCGAGGATAACAAAGTCCCCTAATCGAGTATAACAAAGGCCCCTTATAGAGTATAACAAAGGCCCCTCATCGAGTACAACAAAGGCCCCTGATCGAGTATAACAATGGCCCCTTATCGAGTATAACAAAGGCCCCTAATCGAGTACAACAAAGCCCCCTGATCGAGTACAACAAAGACCCCTGATCGAGTATAACAAAGTCCCCTGATCGAGTATAGCAAAGGCTCCTCATCGAATATAAGAAAGGCCCCTGATCGAGTTAACAAAGTCCCCTGATCGAGTATATATATATAACAAAGTCCCCGGATCGAGTATAACAAAGGCCACTGATCGAGTATAACAAAGTCCCCAGGATTGAGTATAACAAAGGCCCCTGATCGAGTATAACAAAGGCCCCTCATCGAGTATAGCAAAGTCCCCTAATCGAGTAGATTAAAGTCCCTTGATCGAGTATAACAAAGTCCACTGATCGAGTATAACAAAGTTCCCTAATCGAGTATAACAAAGTCCCCTGATCGAGTATAACAAAGGCCCCTCATCAAGTATAGCAAAGTCCACTGATCGAGTATAACAAAGTCCCCTGATCGAGTATAACAAAGTCCCCTGATCGAGTATAACAAAGTTCCCTAATCGAGTATAACAAAGTCCCCTGATCGAGTATAACAAATTACCCTGATCGAGTATAACAAAGTCCCCAGATCGAGTATAACAAAAGTCCCTTATCAAGTAAAACAAAAGTCCCTTATCGAGTATAACAAAGGTCCCACATCGAGTACAACAAAGGCCCCTGATCAAGTATAACAAAGCCCCTAATCGAGTATATAAAGTCCCTCATCGAGTATAAACAAACTCCTCATCGAGTATACAGTTCCCCTGATCGAGTATAACAAAGTCCCCTAATCGAGCATAACAAAGTCCCCTCATCAAGTATAACAAATTCCCCTAATCGAGAATAACAAAGTCCCCTCATCGAGTATAACAAAGGCCCCTTATCGAGCATAACAAAGCCCCCTGATCGAGTATAGCAAAGTCCCCTGATCGAGTATAACAAAGTCCCTTGATCAAGTATAACAAATTCCCCTAATCGAGAATAGCAAAGATCCCTGATCGAGTATATTATTGTCACCTGATCGAGTATAACAAAGTCCACTGATCTAGTATAACAAAGTCCCCTGATCAAGTATAACAAACGCCCTCATCGAGTATAACAAAGCCCTCTGATCGAGTATAACAAAGGGCCCTGATCGAGTATAACAAAGTCCCCTGATCGAGTATAACAAAGTCCCCTAATCGAGTATAACAAAGACCCCTTATCGAGTATAACAAAAGTCCCTGATCGAGTACAACAAAGTCCCCTCATCGAGTATAACAAAGGCCCCTTATCGAGTATAACAAAGCCCCATGATCGAGTATAGCAAAGTCCCCTGATCGAGTATAACAAAGTCCCCTGATCGAGTATAACAAAGCCCCCTGATCGAGTATAACAAAGTCCCCTCATCGAGTATAAGAAAGTCTCCTCATCGAGTATAACAAAGTCCCCTGATCGAGTATAACAAAGTCACCTGAACGAGTATAACAAAGCCCCTTGAACGAGAATAACAAAGATCCCTGATCGAGTATAACAAAGTCCCCTGATAGAGTATAACAAAGATCCCTGATCGAGTATATTATTGTCCCCTGATCGAGTATAACAAAGTCCACTGATCTAGTATAACAAAGTCCCCTGATCAAGTATAACAAACCCCCTCATCGAGTATAACAAAGCCCTCTGATCGAGTATAACAAAGGGCCCTGATCGAGTATAACAAAGTCCCCTGATCGAGTATAACAAAGTCCCCTAATCGAGTATAACAAAGGCCCCTTATCGAGTATAACAAAAGTCCCTGATCGAGTACAACAAACGCCCCTGGTCGAGTATAACAAAGGCCACTGATCGAGTACAAACAAAAGCCTCTGATCGAGTAATAACAAAGACCCTGATCGAGTATAACAAAGTCCCCTGATCGAGTACAGCAAAGGCCCCTCATCGAGTATAACAAAGTCCCCTGATCGAGTACAACAAAGTCCCCTGACTGTGTATAACAAAGTCCCCAGATCGAGTATATTAAAGTCCCCTGATCGAGTATAACAAAGTCCACCGATCTGCCCTGATCAACTATAATAAAGTCCCCTGATCGAGTATAACAAAGGCCCCTGATCGAGTATAACAAAGGCCCCTCATCGAGTATAGCAAAGTCACCTGATCGAGTATATTAATGACCCTGATCAAGTATAACAAAGTAACCTGATCGAGTATAACAAAGTTCCCTAATCGAGTATAACAATGTCCCCTGATCGAGTATAACAACGTCCCCTGATCAAGTACAACATATTCCCCTGAACGAGTATAACAAAGGCCCCTCATCAAGTATAGCAAAGTCCCATGATCGAGTATAACAAAGTCCCTTGATCGAGTATAACAAAGTCCCCTGATCGAGTATAACAAAGTTCCCAAATCGAGTATAACAAAGTCCCCTGATCGAGTATAACAAAGTCCCCTGATCGAGTATAACAAATATCCCTGATCGAGTATAACAAAAGTCCCTTATCGAGTATAACAAAAGTCCCTTATCGAGTATAACAAAGGCCCCTCATCGAATACAACAAAGGCCCCTAATCAAGTATAGCAAAGCCCTCTAATCGAGTATAACAAAGTCCCCTGATCAAGTATAACAAAGCCCCCTCATCGAGTATAACAAAGCCCCCTGATCGAGTATAACAAAGGGCCCTGATCAAGTATAACAAAGTCCCCTAATCGAGTATAACAAAGTCCCCTAATCGAGTATAACAAAGGCCCCTTATCGAGTATAACAAAGGCCCCTAATCGAGTACAACAAAGGCCCCTCATCGAGTACAACAAAGGCCCCTGGTCGAGTATAACAAAGTCCCCTGATCGAGTATAACAAATCCCACTGATCGAGTATAACAAAGCCCCTTGATCGAGCATAACAAAGTCCCCTGATCGAGTATAACAAAGTCCCCGGATCAGGTATAACAAAGCCCCTCATCGAGTATAACAAAGTCCCCTTATCGAGTATAACAAAGTCCCCTGATCGAGTATGACAATGGCCCCTAATCGAGTATAACAAAGGCCCCTGATCAAGTACAACAAAGCCCCCTGATCGAGTACAACAAAGACCCCTGATCGAGTATAACAAAGTCCCCTGATCGAGTATAAAAAAGGCTCCTCATCGAATATAACAAAGGCCCCTCATCGAGCTAACAAAGTCCCCTGATCGAGTATAACAAAGTCCCCGATCGAGTATAACAAAGGCCACTCATCGAGTATAACAATGTTCTCTGATCGAGTATAACAAAGTCCCTGATCGAGTATATCAAAGTCCCCTGATCGAGTATAAGAAAGTTCCCTAATCGAGTATAACAAAATCCCCTGATCGAGTATAACAAATTCCCCTGATCGAGTATAACAAAGTCCCCTCATCGTGTATAACAAAAGTCCCTTATCGAGTATAACAAAAGTCCCTTATCGAGTATAACAAAGGCCCCTCATCGAGTACAACAAAGGCCCCTGATCAAGTATAACAAAGCCCCCTAATCGAGTATAACAAAGGCCCCTGATCGAGTATAACAAAGTCACCTGATCGAGTATAACAGAGTCCACTGATCGAGTATAACAAAGTCCACTGTATCGAGTATAACAACGCCCCCTCATCGAAAATAACAAATTCCCCTGATCGAGTGTAAGAAAGTCCCCTGATCGAGTATAACAAAGTCCCCTGATCGAGTGTAAGAAAGTCCCCTGATCGAGTATAACAAAGTCCCCTGATAGAGTATAACAAAGACCCCTCATCGAGTATAACAAAGTCACCTGAACGAGTATAACAAAGATCCCTAATCATGTATAACAAAGGCCCCTCATCGAGTAAAACAAAGGCCCCTCATCGAGTATAACAAAGCCCCTTGATCGAGCATAGCAAAGTCCCCTGATCGAGTATAACAAAGTCCCCTGGTCGAGTATAACAAAGTCCCCTAATCGAATATAACAAAGTCCCTAATAGAGTAAAACAAAGGCCCCTCATCGAGTATAACAAAGCCCCTTGATCGAGCATAACAAAGTCCCCTGATCGAGTATAACAAAGCACCCTCATCGAGTATAACAAAGTCCCCTTATCGAGTATAACAATGACCTTTATCGAGTATAACAATGGCCCTTATCGAGTATAAAAAAGGCCCCTGATCGAGTGCAACAAAGCCCCCTGATCGAGTATAACAAAGTCCCCTCATCGAGTATAACAAAGTCCCCTGATCGAGTATAACAAATTCCCCTGATCGAGTATAACAAAGTCCCCTCATCGAGTATAACAAAGGCCCCTTATCGAGTATAACAAAGGCCCCTCATCGAGTACAACAAAGGCCCGTGATCGAGTATAACAAAGTCCCCTGATCAAGTATAATAAAGCCCCCTCATCGAGTATAACAAAGTCCCCTGATCGAGTTTAACAAAGTCCCTTGATCGAATAAAACAAAGTCCACTGATCGGGTATAACAAAGTCCCCTGATCGAGTATAACAAAGTCCCCTAATCGAGTATAACAAAGCTCCCTGATCGAAAATAACAAATTCCCCTGATCGAGTGTAAGAAAGTCCCCTGATCGAGTGTATGAAAGTCCCCTGAACGAGTATAACAAAGATCCCTGATCGAGTATAACCAAGTCCCCTGATAGAGTATAACAAAGCCCCCTCATCGAGTATAACAAAGTCACCTGACCGAGTATAACAAAGCCCCCACAACGAGTATAACAAAGATCCCTGATCGAGTATAACAAAGTCCCCTGATAGAGTATAACAAACTTCCCTGATCGAGTATAGCAAAGTCCCCTGATAGAGTATAACAAAGCCCCCTCATCGAGTATTCCATAGTCACCTGACCGAGTATAACAAAGCCCCCTGAACGAGTATAGCAAAGATCCCTGATCGAGTATAACAAAGGCCCCTTATCCCCTTATCAAGTATAACAAAGTTCCCTGATCGAGTGTAATAAAGGCCCCTCATCGAGTATAACAAAGTCCCATCATCGAGTACAACAAAGGCCCCTTATCCCCTTATCAAGTATAACAAAGTTCCCTGATCGAGTGTAATAAAGGCCCCTCATCGAGTATAACAAAGTCCCGTGATCGAGTACAACAAAGGCCCCTGATCGAGTACAACAAAGGCCCCTCATCGAGTACAACACAGGCCCCTGATCGAGTGTAACAAAGTCCCCTCATCAAGAATAACAAAGCCCCTCATCGAGTGTAACAAAATCCCCTCATCGAGTATAACAAAGTCCCCTGATCAAGTATAACAAATTCCCCAAATCGAGAATAACATAGTCCTCTCATCGAGTATAACAAAGGCCCCTTATCGAGTATAACAAAGCCCCATGATCGAGTATAGGAAAGTCCCCTGATCGAGTATATTAAAGTCCCCTGATCGAGTATAACAAATTCCACTGATCGAGGATAAAAAGTCCCCTCATCGAGTATAAGAATGTCTCCTGATCGAGTATAACAAAGTCCCCTGATCGAGTAAAACAAAGTCACCTGAACGAGTATAACAAAGCCCCCTGAACGAGTATAACAAAATTCCCTGATCGAGTATAACAAAGTCCCCTGATAGAGTATAACAAAGTTCCCTGATCGAGTTAGGCAAAGTTCACTGATCTAGTATAAAAAAGTCCCCTGATCAAGTATAACAAAGCCCACTCATCGAGTATAACAAAGCCCCCTGATCGAGAATAACAAAGGGCCCTAATCAAGTATAACAAAGTCCCCTAATCGAGGATAACAAAGTCCCCTAATCGAGTATAACAAAGGCCCCTTATCGAGTATAACAAAGTCCCCTGATCGAGTATAACAATGGCCCCTTATCGAGTACAACAAAGGCCCCTGATCGAGTATAACAATGGCCCCTTATCGAGTATAACAAAGGCCCCTGATCGAGTACAACAAAGCCCCCTGATCGAGTACAACAAAGACCCCTGATCGAGTATAACAAAGTCCCCTGATCGAGTATAACAAAGGCTCCTCATCGAATATAAGAAAGGCCCCTGATCGAGTTAACAAAGTCCCCTGATCGAGTATAACAAAGTCCCCGATCGAGTATAACAAAGGCCACTGATCGAGTATAACAAAGTCCCCAGATTGAGTATAACAAAGTCCCCTGATCGAGTATAACAAAGGCCCCTCATCGAGTATAACAAAGGCCCCTAATCGAGTATATTAAAGTCCCCTGATCGAGTATAACAAAGTCCACTGATCGAGTATAACAAAGTTCCCTGATCGAGTATAACAAAGTCCCCTGATCGAGTATAACAAAGGCCCCTCATCAAGTATAGCAAAGTCCCCTGATCGAGTATAACAAAGTCCCCTGATCGAGTATAACAAAGTCCCCTGATCGAGTATAACAAAGTTCCCTAATCGAGTATAACAAAGTCCCCTGATCGAGTATAACAAATTCCCCTGATCGAGTATAACAAAGTCCCCTGATCGAGTATAACAAAAGTCCCTTATCAAGTATAACAAAAGTCCCTTATCGAGTATAACAAAGGTCCCACATCGAGTACAACAAAGGCCCCTGATCAAGTATAACAAAGCCCCTAATCGAGTATAACAAAGTCCCCTGATCGAGTATAACAAAGTCACCTGATCGAGTATAACAATTTCCCCTGATCGAGTGTAAGAAAGTCCCCTGATCGAGTATAACAAAGTCCCCTGATAGAGTATAACAAAGCCCCCTCATCGAGGATAACAAAGTTACCTGACCGAGTATAACAAAGCCCCTGAAAGAGTATAGCAAAGATCCCTGATCGAGTATAACAAAGGCCCCTTATCCCCTTATCAAGTATAACAAATTCCCCTGATCGAGTGTAAGAAAGTCCCCTGATCGAGTATAACAAAGTCCACTCATCGAGTATAACAAACTCCCCTGAATGAGAATATGAAAGTCTCCTAATCGCGTATAACAAAGTCCCCTGATAGAGTATAACAAAGCCCCTGATCCAGTATAACAAAGTCCCCTGATCGAGTATATTAAAGTCCCCTTATCGAGTATAACAAAGTCCACTGATCGAGTATAACAAAGACCCCTGATCAAGTATAACAAAGTCCCCTCATCAAGTATAACAAAGCCGCCTCATCGAGTATAACAAAAGCCCCTGATCAAGTATAACAAAGTCCCCTGATCGAGTATAACAAATTCCCCTGATCGAGTATAACAAAGTCCCCTGATCGAGTATAACAAAGTCCCCTGATCGAGTAAAACAAAGTCCACTGATCGGGTATAACAAAGTCCCCTGATCGAGTATAACAAAGTCCCCTAATCGAGTATAACAAAGCCCCTTGATCGAAAATAACAAATTCCCCTGATCGACTTTAAGAAAGTCCCCTGATCGAGTGTAAGGAAGTCCCCCGATCGAGTATAACAAATCCCCCTGAACGAGTATAACAAAGATCCCTGATCGAGTATAACAAAGTCCCCTGATAGAGTATAACAAAGCCCACTCATCGTGTATAACAAAGTCACCTGACCGAGTATAACAAAGCCCCCTGAACGTGTATAACAAAGATCCCTGATCGAGTATAACAAAGTCACCTGAACGAGTATAACAAAGTCCCCTGAACGAGTATAACAAAGTCCCCTGATCGAGTATATTAAAGTCCCCTTATCGAGTATAACAAAGTCCCCTGATAGAGTATAACAAAGACCCCTCATCGAGTATAACAAAGTCACCTGACCGAGTATAACAAAGCCCCCTGAACGAGTATAACAAAGATCCCTAATCGAGTATAACAAAGTCCCCTGATAGAGTATAACAAAGGCCCCTGATCGAGTATAACAAAGTCCCGTGATCGAGTACAACAAAGGCCCCTGATCGAGAACAACAAAGGCCCCTCATCGAGTATAACAAAATCCCCTGATCGAGTATAACAAAGTCCCCTCATCAAGTATGACAAATTCCCCTAATCGAGAATAACAAAGTCCCCTCATCGAGTATAACAAAGGCCCCTTATGGAGTATAACAAAGCCCCCTAATCGAGTATAGCAAAGTCCCCTGATCGAGTATAACAAAGTCCCCTCATCGAGTATAAAAAAAGGACCCTTATCGAGTATAACAAAGCCCCCTGATCGAGTATAGCAAAGTCCCCTGATCGAGTATAACAAAGTCCCTTGATCAAGTATAACAAATTCCCCTAATCGAGAATAACAAAGTCCCCTCATCGAGTATAACAAAGGCCCCTTATCGAGTATAACAAAGCCCCATGATCGAGTATAGCAAAGTCCCCTGATCGAGTATAAAAAAGCCCCCTGATCAAGTATAACAAAGTCCCCTCATCGAGTATAAGAAAGTCTCCTCATCGAGTATAACAAAGTCCCCTGATCGAGTATAACAAAGTCACCTGAACGAGTATAACAAAGCCCCTTGAACGAGTATAACAAAGATCCCTGATCGAGTATAACAAAGTCCCCTGATAGAGTATAACAAAGATCCCTGATTGAGTATATTATTGTCCCCTGATCGAGTATAACAAAGTCCACTGATCTAGTATAACAAAGTCCCCTGATCAAGTATAACAAACCCCCTCATCGAGTATAACAAAGCCCTCTGATCGAGTATAGCAAATGGCCCTGATCGAGTATAACAAAGTCCCCTGATCGAGTATAACAAAGTCACCTAATCGAGTATAACAAAGGCCCCTTATCGAGTATAACAAAAGTCCCTGATCGAGTACAACAAAGGCCCCTGGTCGAGTATAACAAAGGCCCCTGGTCGAGTATAACAAAGTCCCCTGATCAAGAAAAACAAACAACCCTGATCGAGAATAACAAAGTCCCCTGATACAGTAAAACAAAGGCCACTCATCGAGTATAACAAAGTCCCCTGATCGAGTATAACAAAGATCCCTGATCGAGTATAACAAAGTCCCCTGATAGAGTATAACAAAGATCCCTGATCGAGTATATTAAAGTCCCCTGATCGAGTATAACAAAGTCCCCTGATCGAGTATAACGACGTCCCCTAATCGAGTATATCAAAGGCCCCATATCGAGTATAACAAAGTCCCCCGATCGAGTATAACAAAGCACCCTCATCGAGTATAACAAAGTCCCAATATCGAGTATAACAATGTCCCTGATCGAGTATAACAATGGCCCCTCATCGAGTATAACAAAGGCCCCTGATCGAGTATAACAAAGCCCCCTGATCGAGTGCAACAAAGTCCCCTGATCAAGTATAACAAAGTCCCCTGATCGAGTATAACAAAAGCTCCTCATCGGGTATAACAAAGGCCCCTAATCGAGTATAACAAAGGCCCCTGATCGAGTATATCAAAGTCGCCTGATCGAGTATAACAAAGTCCTCCGATCGAGTAAAATAGAGGCCCCTTGTCGAGTATAACAAAGTCCCCTGATTGAGTATTACAAAGTCCCCTGATCGATTATAACAAAGTCCCCTAATCGAGTATAACAAAGTCCCCTGATCGAGTATAACAAAGTCCCCTGATCGAGTATAACAAAGTCCCCTGATCGAGCATAACAAAGTCCCCTGATAGAGTATAACAATGCCCCCTGATCGAGTATAACAAAGGCCCCTGATCGAGTATAACAAAGTCGCCTGATCGAGTATAACAAAGTCCCCTAATCGAGCATAACAAAGTCCCCTGATAGAGTATAACAATGCCCCCTGATCGAGTATAGCAAAGTCCCTTGATCGAGTATATTAACGTCCCCTGATCGAGTATAACAAAGTCCACTGATCGAGTATAAAAAGTCTCCTGATTGAGTATAACAAAGTCCCCTGATCGAGTATAACAAAGTCACCTGAACGAGTATATCAAAGACCCCTGAACGAATATAACAAAGATCCCTGATCGAATATTACAAAGTCCCCTGATGAAGTATAACAAAGCCCCCTGAACGAGTATAACAAAGCTCCCTGATCGAGTATAACAAATGCCCCTCATCGAGTATAACAAAGTCCCCTTATCAAGTATGAAAAAGGCCCCTGATCGAGTATAACAAACGCCCCTGATCGAGTATAACAAAGTCCCCTCATCGAGTAAACAAAGCCCCCTGATTGAGTATAACAAAGACCCCTGATCGAACATAACAAAGCCCTGATCGACTATAACAAAGCCCCAGATCGAGTATAACAAATCCTCATCGAGCATAACAAGACCCTCATCGAGTATATAACAAAGTCCTAATCGAGTATAACAAAGGCCCTTTATCGAGTAAAACAAATTTGATCGAGTATAACAAAGTCCCCTGATCGAGTATAACAAAGTCCCCTGATCGAGTATAACAAAGTCCCCTGATCGAGTAAAACAAAGTCCCCTCATCGAATATAACAAAGTCCCCTGATCGAGTATATTAAAGTCCCCTGATCGAGTATAGCCAAGTCCCCTGATCGAGTATATTAAATCCCCTAATCGAGTATAACAAAGTCCACTGATTGAGTATAACAAAGGCCCCTCATCGAGTATAACAAAGGCCCCTCATCAAGTATAACAAAGTCCACTCATCGAGTATAACAAAGTCCCCTCATCGAGAATAACTAAGGCCCCTTATCGAGCATAACAAAGGCCCCTCATCGAATACAACAAAGGCCCCAGATCGAGTACAACAAAGGTCCCTGATCGAGTATAACAAAGTCCCCAGATCCAGTATAACAAAGTCATCTGATAGAGTAAAACAAAGGCCCCTCATCGAGTATAATAAAGTCCCCTGATCGAGTATAACAGAGTCCACTGATCGAGTATAACAAAGCCCCTTGATCGAGCATAACAAAGTCCCCTGATCGAGTATAACAAAGTCCCCTTATCAAGTATAACAAAGCCCCCTCATCGAGTATAACAGCAATTCTTTACGAGTGGCAACAAAGTCCTGATCGAGTACAACAAATGCCCTGGTCGAGTATAACAAAGTCCTCCGATCGAGTATAAATAGAAAGCCCTTATCGAGTATACAAAAGTTCTGGATTGAGTATGGCAAGTCCCCTGATGGAGTATAACAAAGTCCTGATCGAGTATAACAAAGTCCCTGATCGAGCATAACAAAGTCCCTGATAGGAGTATAACAATGCCCTTGATCGAGTATAACAAAGGCTCCCCTCATCGAGTATAACAAAGGCCCCTGATCGAGTACAACAAAGCCCCCTGATTGAGTGCAACAAAGTCCCCTAATCAAGTATAACAAAGTCCCCTGATCGAGTATAACAAAAGCTCCTCATCGAGTATAACAAAGGCCCGTAATCGAGTATAACAAAGGCCCCTGATCGAGTATAACAAAGTCCCCTGATCGAGTATAACAAAGTCCTCCGATCGAGTATAACAGAGGCCCCTTATCGAGTATAACAAAGTCCCCTGAATGAGTATAACAAAGTACCCTGATCAAGTATAACAAAGGCCCCTGATCGAGTATAACAAAGTCCCCTGATCGAGTATAACAAAGTCCCCTGATCGTGTATAACAAAGTCTTCTGATCGAGCATAACAAAGTCCCCTGATAGAGTATAACAATGCCCCCTCATCGAGTATAACAAAGGCCCCTGATCGAGTATAACAAAGTCCCCTGATCGAGTATAACAAAGTCCCCTAATCGAAATAACAAAGTCCCCTGATAGAGTATAACAATGCCCCCTGATCGAGTATAGCAAAGTCCCCTGATCGAGAGTATTAATGTCCCTGATCGAGTATAACAAAGTCCATCGATCGAGTATAAAAAGTTCTGATCGAGTATAACAAAAGTTCCTGATCGAGTATAACAAAGTCACCTGAACGAGTATAACAAAATTCCTTGAACGAGTATAACAAAGATCCCTGATCGAATATAACAAAGTCCTGATGAAGTATAACAAAGCCCTGATCGAGTATAACAAAGCTCCCTGATCGAGTATAACCAAGGCCTCTCATCGAGTATAACAAAGTCCCCTTATCAAGTATGACAAAGGCCCCTGATAGAGTATAACAAACGCCCCTATTCGAGTATAACAAAGTCCCCTGATCGAGTAAACAAAGCCCCCTGATTGAGTAGAACAAAGACCCCTGATCGAGTATAACAAAGCCTCCTGATCGACTATAACAAAGCCCCCAGATCGAGTATAACAAAGCCCCCTCATCGAGCATAACAAACGCCCTTCATCGAGTATAACAAAGGTCCCTTATCGAGTAAAACAAATACCCCTGATCGAGTATAACAAAGTCCCCTGATCGAGTATAACAAAGTCCCCTGATCGAGTATAACAATGTCCCCTAATCGAGTATAACAAAGTCCCTTGATCGAGTATAACAAGGTCCCCTGATCAAGTATAACAAAGTCCCTTGATCGAATATAACAAGGTCCCCTTATCGAGTATGACAAAGGCCCCTAATCGAGTATAACAAAGTCCCCTAATAGAGTAAAACAAAGGCCCCTCATCGAGTATAACAAAGTACCCTGATCGAGTATATTAAAGTCCCCTGATCGAGTATAACAAAGTCGCCTGATCGAGTATAGCAAAGTCCCCTGATCGAGTATAACAAAGACCCTTGATCGAGCATAACAAAGTCCCCTGATCGAGTATATTAAAGTCCCCTGATCGAGTATAGCAAAGTCCCCTGATCGAGTATATTAAAGTCCCCTAATCGAGTATAACAAAGTCCACTGATTGAGTATAACAAAGGCCCCTCATCGAGTATAACAAAGGCCCCTGATCAAGTATAACAAAGTCCACTCATCGAGTATAACAAAGGCCCCTCATCGAGTACAACAAAGGCCCCAGATCGAGAACAACAAAGGCCCCTGATCGAGTATAACAAAGTCCCCATATCCAGTATAACAAAGTCATCTGATAGCGTAAAACAAAGGCCCCTTATCGAATAAAACAAATACACCTCATCGAGTATAACAAAGTCCCCTGATCGAGTATAACAAAGTCCCCTGATCGAGTATAACAAAGTCCCCTGATCGAGTAAAACAAAGTCCCCTGATCGAGTATAACAAAGTCCCCTGAGCGAGTATATTAAAGTCCCCTGATCGAGTATAGCAAAGTCTCCTGATCGAGTATATTAAAGTCCCCTAATCGAGTATAACAAAGTCCACTGATTGAGTATAACAAAGGCCCCTCATCGAGTATAACAAAGGCCCCTCATCAAGTATAACAAAGTCCACTCATCGAGTATAACAAAGTCCCCTCATCGAGAATAACTAAGGCCCCTTATCGAGTATAACAAAGTCCCCAGATCCAGTATAACAAAGTCATCTGATAGAGTAAAACAAAGACACCTGATCGAGTATAACAAAGTCCACTGATCGAATATAACAAAGCCCCTGGATCAAGCATAACAAAGTCCCCTGATCGAGTATAACAAAGTCCCCTTATCAAGTATAACAAAGCCCCCTCATCGAGTATAACAAAGTCCCGTTATCGAGTATAACAAAGTCCCCTGATCGAGTATAACAATGGACCCTTATCGAGTATAACAAAGCACCCTCATCGAGTATAACAAAGTCCCCTTATCGAGTATAGCAAGGGTTCTGATGGAGGTACAACAAGGATCACAGATCCCAGTATAACAAGTCCCTATTAAGTAAAATAAAAGGCCTCATCAGGTATAACAAAAGTCCCGCTGATCCGGTATAATGGCGCAAAAGATCCCTGATCGAGTATAACAAAGTCCCCTGATAGAGAGTATAACAAAGATCCCTGATCGAGTATATTAAAGTCCCCTGATCGAGTATAACAAAGTCCCCTGATCGAGTATAACGAAGTCCCCTAATCGAGTATAACAAAGGCCCCTTATCGAGTATAACAAAGTCCCCCGATCGACTATAACAAAGCACCCTCATCGAGTATAACAAAGTCCCCTTATCGAGTATAACAATGTCCCTGACCGAGTATAACAATGGCCCCTCATCGAGTATAACAAAGGCCCCTGATCGAGTACAACAAAGCCCCCTGATCGAGTGCAACAAAGTCCCTGATCAAGTATAACAAAGTCCCTGATCGGAAATTATAACAAAAAGCTCCTCGTCGGGTAACAAAGGCCCCCTAATCGAGTATAACAAGGCCCTGATCGAGGTATAACAAAGTCCCCTGATCGAGAGTATAACAAAGTCCTCCGATCGAGTAAAACAGAGGCCCCTTGTCGAGTATAACAAATTCCCCTGATTGAGTATAACAAAGTCCCCTGATCGAGTATAACAAAGTCCCCTGATCGAGTATAACTAAGTCCCCTGATCGAGTATAACAAAGTCCACTGATCGAGTATAACAAAGTCCCCTGATCGAGCATAACAAAGTCCCCTGATAGAGTATAACAATGCCCCCTGATCGAGTATAGCAAAGTCCCCTGATCGAGTATATTAACGTCCCCTGATCCTGATAGAGTATAAAAATGCCCCCTGATCGAGTATAGCAAATTCCCGTGATCGAGTATATTAACGTCCCCTGATCGAGTATAACAAAGTCCACTGATCGAGTATGAAAAGTCTCCTGATCGAGTATAACAAAGTCCCCTGATCGAGTATAACAAAGTCACCTGAACGAGTATAACAAAGACCCCTGAACGAGTATAAAAAAGATCCCTGATCGAATATAACAAAGTCCCCTGATGAAGTATAACAAAGCCCCCTGATTGAGTATAACAAAGCTCCCTGATCGAGTATAACAAAGGCCCCTCATCGAGTATAACAAAGTCCCCTTATCAAGTATGACAAAGGCCCCTGATCGAGTATAACAAACGCCCCTGATCGAGTCTAACAAAGTCCCCTGATCGAGTAAACTAAGCCCCCTAATTGAGTATAACAAAGACCCCTGATCGAGTATAACCAGCTGATGTTTATAACCGAAGCGCCAGATCTGAGTATAACCGGCCCCACCTCTTCAGAGTATAACAATGTCCCTGATCTTGGTATAACTAAGTCCGCCCAGTCGAGTATAACAAGGTCCCTGATCGAGCATAACAAAAAGGTTCATGATCGAATATAGCCGGGTCCACTTATCGAGTATGACCAAGGCCCTAATCGAGTATAACAAAATTTTCATAAGGTAAAACAAAAGGCCCTCATCGGAAGTGGCAAAGTCCCCTGATCGAGTATTCGTCCCTGATCAGGTATAACAAAGTCCCCTGATCCGAGTATAGCAAGTCCCCTGATCCGGTACTCTTGAGCATGATCGAGCATAACAATGTCCCCTGATCTGGTATAACAAAGTCCCTGTACAGGTAAAACAAAGTCCCCTGATCGAGTATAACAAAGTCCCCTGATCCGAGTATATTAAAGTCCCCTCATCGAGTATGGCAAAGTCCCCTGATCGAGTATATTAAAGTCCCCTAATCGAGTATAACAAAGTCCACTGATTGAGTATAACAAAGTCCACTCATCGAGTATAACAAAGTCCTCTCATCTAGAATAACTAAGGCCCCTTATCGAGTATAAGAAAGGCCCCTCATTGAGTACAACAAAGTCCCCAGATCCAGTATAACAAAGTCATCTGATAGAGTAAAACAAAGGCCCCTCATCGAGGTACTAACCATCCCTGATCAGGGTATAACAAAATCACACTGATCTAAAATTATAACCAAAAGGCCATAGTCCCGAGTATAACAAAGTCCCCTGATCGAGAGTATAACAAAAGGCCCCATATCCAAGTAAAACAAATACCCCTGATCGAGTATAACAAAGTCCCTGATCGAGTATATTAAAAAGTACCTGATCGAGTATATTAAGTCCCCTAATAAGTATAACAAAGTCCACACAGTTGAATATAACAAAGGCCCCTCATCGAAATTATAACCAAAGTCCCTGATCGAGTATAACAAAGGTCTGCTGATCAAAGGTATAACAAAAGGCCCATGATCAGGTATAACAAAGTCCCTGATCATGAGTATAACAAAGGCCCCATATCATTAAACAAATACCTGATCGAGTATAACAAAGTCGCCTGATCCGGGTATAACAAAGTCCCTGATCGAAGGTATAAAGTCCCTGATCGAGTATAACAAGGCCCCTTGATCGAGCATAACAATGTCCCCTGATCGAGTATAACAAAGTCCCCTGTACGAGTAAAACAAAGTCCCCTGATCGAGTATAACAAAGTCCCCTGATCGAGTATATTAAAGTCCCCTCATCGAGTATGGCAAAGTCCCCTGATCGAGTATATTAAAGTCCCCTAATCGAGTATAACAAAGTCCACTGATTGAGTATAACAAAGTCCACTCATCGAGTATAACAAAGTCCTCTCATCGAGAATAACTAAGGCCCCTTATCGAGTATAAGAAAGGCCCCTCATTGAGTACAACAAAGTCCCCAGATCCAGTATAACAAAGTCATCTGATAGAGTAAAACAAAGGCCCCTCATTAAAGTATATGAGATCCACTCATCGAGGTATAACAAAGATCCCCCACATCGAGAATAACTTCTGGGCCCTTATCAGGTACTGTAAAAAAGGCCCCTCATCAGGTACAACAAAGGCCCCAGATCGAGTACAACAAAGGCCCCTGATCGAGTATAACAAAGTCCCCAGATCCAGTATAACAAAGTCATCTGATAGTGTAAAACAAAGACCCCTCATCGAGTATAATAAAGTCCCCTAATCGAGTATAACAAAGTCCACTGATCGAGTATAACAAAGCCCCTTGATCGAGCATAACAAAGTCCCCTGATCGTGTATAACAAAGTCCCCTTATCAAGTATAACAAAGCCCCCTCATCGAGTATAAAAAAGTCCCCTTATCGAGTATAACAAAGTCCCCTGATCGAGTATAACATTGGCCCCTTATCGAGTATATCAAAGGCCCCTGATAGAGTAGAACAAAGCCCCCTGATCGAGTACAACAAAGTCCCCTGATCGAGTATAACAAAGTCCCTTGATCGAGTATAACAAAGGCTCCTCATCGAGTATAACAAAGGACCCTCATCGAGTATAACAAAGTCCTCTGATCGAGTATAACAAAGTCCCCCGATCGAGTATAACAAAGGCCCCTGATCGAGTATAACAAAGTCCCCTGATTGTGTAGAACAAAGTCCCCTGATCGAGGTATAAAGGCCCTTGATCGGGTAACCGAAGTCCCTTATCGAGAGTATAACAAAAGATCCCCTGACTGTATTATAACCAGGATTCCCTGATCCAAAGTATAACAAGGGCCCTCATCAGGTATAACAAGTCCCTGATCGAGAGTACAACAAAGTCCTGTTTGTACTTAACCGTCCCTGATGAGTAAAATTAAATCCTAATCGAGTATAAACAGTCACTAGTCTGCCCTGATCCTTTATAACAAAGTCCCTGATCGAGTGTAACAAAGTCCCCTTATCGAGTATAACAAAAGGCCTCATCGAGGTATAGCAAAAGTCCTCTGATCAATATATTCAAGTCCCCTGATCCCAGGTATAACAAAAGGTCCTGATCGAGTATAACAAAGTTCCCCTAATCGAGTATAACAAAAGTCCCCTGATCGAGTATAACAAAGTCCCCTGATCAAGTACAACATATTCCCCTGAACGAGTATAACAAGGGCCCCTCATCAAGTATAGCAAAGTCCCCTGATCGAGTATAACAAAGTCCCCTAATCGAGTATAACAAAGTCCCCTGATCGAGTATAACAAAGTTCCCTAATCGAGTATAACAAAGTCCCCTCATCGAGTATAACATAGTCCCCTGATCGAGTATAACATATTTCCCTGATCGAGTATAACAAAAGTCCCTTATCGAGTATAACAAAAGTCCCTTATCGAGTATAACAAAAGTCCTTATCGAGTATAACAAAGGCCCTCATCGAGTACAACAAAGGCCCCTGATCATGTATAGCAAAGCCCCCTAATCGAGTATAACAAAATCCCCTGATCGAGGATAACAAAGTCACCTGATCGAGTATAACAAAGTCCCCAGATCGAGTATAACAAAGTCCACTGATCGAGTATAACAAAGTCCACTGATCGAGTATAACAACGCCCCTTCATCGAAAATAACAAATTCCCCTGATCGAGTGTAAGAAAGTCCCCTCATCGAGTATAACAAAGTCCACTCATCCAGTATAACAAAGTCCCCTGATTGAGAATAAGAAAGTCTCCTGATCGCGTATAACAAAGTCCCCTGATAGAGTATAACAAGGCCCCCTGATCGAGTATAACAAAGTCCCCTGATCGAGTATAACAAAGTCCACTGATCGAGTATAACAACGCCAACTCATCGAGAATAGCAAATTCCCCTGATCGAGTATATTAAATTCCCTGATCGAGTATAACAAAGTCCACTCATCCAGTATAACAAAGTCCCCTGATTGAGAATAAGAAAGTCTCCTTATCGCGTATAACAAAGTCTCCTGATAGAGTATAACAAAGCCCCCTGATCGAGTATAACAAAGTCCCCTGATCGAGTATATTAAAGTCCCCTTATCGAGTATAACAAAGTCCACTGATCTAGTATAAAAAAAGTCCCCTGATCAAGTATAACAAAGCCCCCTCATCGAGTATGACAAAGCTCCCTAATCGAGTATAACAAAGGGCCCTGATCAAGTATAACAAAGTCCCCTAATCGAGTATAACAAAGTCCCCTAATCGAGTATAACAAAGGCCCGTTATCGAGTATAACAAAGGCCCCTAATCATTTACCAAGGCCTCATAGTACAGCGAAGGCCCTGGTCGGGGAAGTATAAACAGAATCTGGTCGGTATAACAAGTCCACTGATCCGGAGTATAAAGCCCTTGATCGAGCAAAGGCAATCCCCTGATCCGGGTATAACAAAAGTCCCTGATCGGAGTACTAACAAAGCCCTCATCAATTCTTTCCCAGATCACACTCGGGTATAACAAAGTCCCTCATCGGAAATAACAATGGCCCCTTATCGAGTATAACAAAGGCACCTGATCGAGTACAACAAAGCCCCCTAATCGAGTACAACAAAGACCCCTGATCGAGTATAACAAAGTCCCCTGATCGAGTATAACAAAGGCCCCTCATCGAGTATAACAAAGTCCCCTGATCGAGTACAACAAAGTCCCCTGACTGTGTATAACAAAGTCCCCTGATCGAGTATATTAAAGTCCCCTTATCGAATATAACAAAGTCCACTGATCTGCCCTGATCAAATATAACAAAGTCCCCTGATCGAGTATAGCAAAGTCCCCTGATCGAGTATAACAAAGGCCCCTCATCGAGTATAGCAAAGTCCCCTAATCGAGTATATTAAAGTCCCCTGATCGAGTATTACAAAGTCCCCTGATCGAGTATAACAAAGTTCCCTAATCGAGTATAATAAAGTCCCCTGATCGAGTATAACAAAGTCCCCTGATCCAAATTACAACATATTCCCTGAAGGAGTATAACAAAGGCCCCTCATCAAGTATAGCAAAGTCCCATGATCGAGTATAACAAAGTCCCCTGATCGAGTATAACAAAGTCCCCTGATCGAGTATAACAAAGTTCCCAAATCAAGTATAACAAAGTCCCCTAATCGAGTATAACAAAGTCCCCTGATCAAGTATAACAAATTTCCCTGATCGATTATAACAAAAGTCCCTTATCGAGTATAACAAAAGGCCCTTATCGTGTATAACAAAGGCCCCTCATCGAGTACAACAAAGGCCCCTGATCAAGCATAGCAAAGCCCCCTAATCGAGTATAACAAAGTCCCCTGATCAAGTATAACAAAGCCCCCACATCGAGTATAACAAAGTCCCCTGATCGAGTATAACAAAGGGCCCTGATCAAGTATAACAAAGTCCCCTAATCGAGTATAACAAAGTCCCCTAATCGAGTATAACAAAGGCCCCTTATCGAGTATAACAAAGGCCCCTAATCGAGTACAACAAAGGCCCCTCATCGAGTGCAACAAAGGCCCCTGGTCGAGTATAACAAAGTCCACTGATCGAGTATAACAAAGCCCCTTGATCGAGCATAACAAAGTCCCCAGATCGAGTACAACAAAGTCCCCTGATCAGGTATAACAAAGCCCCTCATCGAGTATAACAAAGTCCCCTTATCGAGTATAACAAAGTACCCTGATCGAGTATAACAATGGCCCCTTATGTAGTATAACAAAGGCCCCTGATCGAGTACAACAAAGCCCCCTGATCGAGTACAACAAAGACCCCTGATCGAGTATAACAAAGTCCCCTGATCGAGTATAACAAAGGCTCCTCATCGAATATAACAAAGGCCCCTCATCGAGTTAAAAAAGTCCCCTGATCGAGTATAACAAAGTCCCTGATCGAGTATAACAGCGCTACTGATCGAGTATAAACAAAGTTCTTCTGATCGAGGAGAACAAAGTCCCAAAAATCGAGTATAACAAAGTCCCCTGATCGAGTATAACAAAGTTCCCTAATCGAGTATAACCAAGTCCCCTGATCGAGTATAACAAATTCCCCTGATCGAGTATAACAAAGTCCCCTGATCGAGTATAACAAAAGTCCCTTATCGAGTATAACAAAAGTCCCTTATCGAGTATAACAAAGGCCCCTCATCGAGTACAACAAAGGCCCCTGATCAAGAATAACAACGCCCCCTCATCGAAAATAACAAATTCCCCTGATCGAGTGTAACAAAGTCCCCTGATCGAGTATAACAAAGTCCCCTGATCGAGTATAAGAAAGGCCCATCATCAAGTATAACAAAGTCCACTCATCGAGTATAACAAAGTCCCCTCATCGAGAATAACTAAGGCCCCTTATCGAGTATAACAAAGGCCCCTCATCGAGTACAACAAAGGCCCCAGATCGAG
>NW_024739545.1:0-14888 GCF_018991925.1 Homarus americanus | reverse complement strand
CTCCTCCTGGCCGTGAAGATTATCACCTCATGAGCTGCCTGTTTATAAATATGAAACTATGAAACATCTACACCACACCTCTAACCAGTGGTAATTAATGTTAATATTACTTATACCATAATGTGAAGCATCCGGCAATAAGTTACTAGGGACTACAAGCCTTATAACATTACATGAATTACTGGGGACTATATGCCTATATACTTTATATAAGTTACTTAGGACTATATAACTATAACATTAGTTTATATCTCCCACCCAGCGAGGATATTAGAAATAATGAAATATGAGGACTTGTGATCGTAATTCAAAACTTGTGCACCAGCTGACTAACGTCTCAGGTTGACTCACTGAAACAAACACCAAAGTCTCGGTGTGTTGTGGACGCCACTATAAAATAAGTAATAATATATCTAGATATGACAGAAGATACTCTTAGCGTCACTAGCCAGTGTTGCCTCTCTGTCTTAAAGAGAAATAGAGGAAAAGTCTCAACCTTACTCGGGGGTCCAGCGGGACCTTCGCTAGCATCACTCCTTGGGGGCGTGAGGACGGCTGTTCTGGCCCTCTCGGCGGAGTCCTGAAGACACTCAGTTGCCTCAGCACCTAAGGAGATTGGCGAAGAAGGGTGGCCTATGGGATCCAATCGGCGGAGTTCCTGACGGTTCCGGGCTGCCCTTGCCAATACATGCTAGCAGTGTTTCGTAAGTAAAAGTATTTCGGTCTAAACAATCTAAATTTTTAATGGCCATCAATGTTGTTCCTCGTGCCAGCAGCCGGGCCCACGATCACTTGTTACCATCTATACCACTTACAGATTGATCATAATTTCATAATTGAAAGAAAATTAACTACTGCTACGCTTCAGGATTCACTTCCCTTAAGGATGACGTTGCATTAAGACACATAAAAATAACTTCTTTGTATTATAATAATAAGCCACCTTTTATTGTCTGTTGTCACTCTTAGTTGTTAATGGCACCTGACACCTTAATAGTACAGCAGTCTGATATGATGAATTACCTGTAGGGGTCATAAATATGCCCGGCTCTACAGTGTATAGAATCATGACTTGTTTTATTAGTACATGGGATATTTCTCAATATATATGGATAAAATTTGGAACTTGTATTATATGAACTAATGAACAAATTCTCATCTTTCAGTTTTTGTAATATAAACAATGAGATTCCTTAGACTAGGTACAAGTAAAAAATAAAATATTTTCCTCTCCTTTGGTACGATTGTATATATCAATTGAATATTAAAACGCGTTATGTTATGACTCATAACATATCGTTGCTCATACGTTATGAGCAACGATAGCCTACTGTTTCACGGACAATAATTTGACTTAAGATACAATAATTTAAAATAAGGGATTTTCAACAGTATTGATTACTGAACCGTGTATATCAAGTTATCTCAAGAACCTAGAGTATGGCGCCTCCCTCACTACTCTCTGAAACAGCTTCAGTAAGTAAGGCTGAAGTTCAGATGCGAACTTTCCAGAGCCTTGAGTATCATACACGTACTGTACACACATTAATTTTGTTTTGCTAACTATCAGTATGTAATTTCAACCTAACCTAATTACCAATGAGTTACTTAACCTAACCTAATATAACCTAAGCTACTTATGCCAACCCAACATAACCTAAGAAATCGACCCAACAAAACTATCATGAAATAATTCAACCTAACCTAAGCTCATATTTGTCTCCGGCTGAAGTATACCTGACCACCTTTATGTCGTCCCATTAGGAAGCTGATGAGTCTGTGTTATATTTGTTCCTCATTACAAAACGAAATAAATCTTTAAATAATGGTACAGCGGACGACACACACCTATTGCTGTGTTTAGTGACGCGTTGGTTAATGGTGACATGTTGGTTAATGGTGACTCGTAGGTTAATGGTGACGTGTAGGTTAATGGTGACGTTTAGCATAAGAATAAAGTGCTGGTTAATGGTGATGTGTTGGTTAATGGTGACGTGTTGGTTTATGTTGACCTGTCAGTTAATGGTGAGGTGGTAGTTAATGGTAACGCCTTGGTTAATGGGGACGAGTTGATGGTTAATGGTGACGTGTTGGCTAATGATGACGTGTTGGTAAATGATCTCCCCACTTCATTTTGCTAAGGGTCAAGACTCGTGTTCCTGCCTCACTTCCAACCTACACCGCCTCACTCACCCCTCTGGCAGGTAACACACTCTGGTCCCACACCCCTCTGGCAGGTAACACACTCTGGTCCCGCACCCCCCTGGTAGGTAACACACTCTGGTCCCACAACGCTCTGGCAGGTAACACACTCTGGTCCCGCACCCCCCTGGTAGGTAACACACTCTGGTCCGCACCCATCATGATAACACATATCTGGTCCTAACCCTCAGTAAGTAACGCTCTGGTCCCCAACCCTCTGGTAGAGTAACACACTCTGGTCCCCAACCCTCTGGTAGGTAACACCTCTGGTCCCACAACCCTCAGCAGGTAGCACCTCTGGTCCCATAACGCTCTGGCAGGTAACACACACTCCTGGTCCACACCCCTCTGGTAGGTAACACACTCTGGTCCCACAACCCTCTGGCGGTAACACACTCTGGTCCCACACCCTCTGGCAGGTAACACACTCTGGTCCCGCTGGTAGGTAACACACTCTGGTCCCACAACGCTCTGGCAGGTAACACACTCTGGTCCCACACCCCTCTGGTAGGTAACACACTCTGGTCCCACAACCCTCTGGCAGGTAACACACACTGGTCCCACACCCTCTAGGTAAAAAAAAAAATAACACTTAGTTAATATTTGTTAATGTTAGGTTAAGTTAGTTTAAGTTTTCCATTTCACAATTCATTAATACCTAATATGATGACGTACATGATCACCGATGGCCAGTCAGAAGCTTAAAATAATACATAGAAGTTATCGATATTAGGCAATTATCCCTGTTTAGTTTAAGCTTTTACAAATCATCAATCGTTTTTGTCAAATAGAGATAACTTTTTGGTTTTATTATTACAACTTAATATTAATTCGTATATTGTAAGATTTTGTATATTTCTTTTCAGCCCTTGCTTACTGCCATATGATGTATAATTTATACTTTAAATAGGTTAGGTTAGGTTTGGTCAGGTCAGGTTACATTTTGTATGAAGGTATTCATTTAATTGTACATTTATGATCTACAGGATCGTTTATGGCCGGTGAAAAGTTTCCCAAAAAGAGAAATACCTAGAATTTATCACTAATCATCAATTATCCATATTTAGTGTAACATATAGTATATATTACGTGGAGTTCCGTTTATATTTGTTTGTTTTCATATTATTTTAGTCAATTATTTGTTGACATTTAGCTTACAATAAGTAAATATTATTAAAAACAACACTGAAAAACTCACAAGTGACTTTGTAACATATAATTAGGTCGAGATAATAATACAAATACCACGTGCTGGCCAAGCTCCGAAAGAGTTGTCCGGGGGTCTAGCTAACCTCTGGTCGGGGCTTGACCAGCACGAAAAAAAAATTATATTTTTTATTTTGGTGACCTGTGGTCAGCATGCTCGACTTTTAAGCGAGTCGACCCGAGTTCGATTCCCGAGCAGGCTAGGACTTTTTTTTTTTTTTTCCCGGGGTAATGGTTCGCCAGTGCAGTTGGCGAGTTGTCCGGTCTTCTTGGATTATTTCTTGGATTATTCCTTGACACTAGGTCATGCAACTCGTTAACTTAGGGTGTGGTAGTTGTGTTGACTATAGCTTCTACACCTTAAACAAATTCACGCCTTGGGCCGGCCCATCCTCGTACACGAGGGGCAACCATTAATATTACTTGATTAAATGTTATAAGTATATACTGCAGTTAGTCTATAGTATAAAAGACAAAGAATATCAAAATATATATATTTAGTTCCAGGGTTTATTTAGTTATTTATTACTTGTACTTATTACTGGTATTTGTTTTCCTCTCATCTGTATAGTTTAAATCTTTACTGTTGTTTTGAGTAACTTTAGATTTAATTATTTTTCTCCTAAACTTACGTCTTTTACATTTTTTTTCAGAATACATCATAATATCATATCACCCATGATGATTATCCTGTATGTAAAACGAAAAAAAATAATAACACTTGGTTAATATTTGTTAATGTTAGGTTAAGTTAGTTTAAGTTTTCCATTTCACAATTCATTAATACCTAATATGATGACGTACATGATCTCCGATGGCCATTCAGAAGCTTAAAATAATACAAAGAAGTTATCGATATTAGGCAATTATCCCTGTTTAGTTTAAGCTTTTACAAATCATCAATCGTTTTTGTCAAATAGAGATAACTTTTTGGTTTTATTATTACAACTTAATATTAATTCGTATATTGTAAGATTTTGTATATTTCTTTTCAGCCCTTGCTTACTGTCATATGATGTATAATTTATACTTTAAATAGGTTAGGTTAGGTTTGGTCAGGTCAGGTTACATTTTGTATGAAGATATTCATTTATTTGTACATCCTCCTACACTCATTTTCGTCTCCTAACTTCGTCTAACAGTAACGTATAAAAGTTTCTGACCTGAAATGTATCGCCAAACTCCTTTAAGTTTGTCCCTGTGAAAGTTTCTAGCGACGAGGAATAAGCTTCAGAATATATCACTTGTGGGGGTACTGGTGTAACATTAATCGGGCACTTTTTTTCTACGAGAGGCGTATAAATACTTCTGATCAGGGAAGTTATTATCAAATTTCACAGGCTTAGCGAAGTAGAAGTTTATGTACTGAAGAACTTTTGAACTTGTCAGGACGCAAGAGAGGGAGGTATGTGTGTGAGTGTGACTGTAATTTTCCTGTATGTATTTACGCATGTGCACTCATGTATATTTGAACACATGAGATTATGTAGTGTTACTCTATACATTCGGGCAATAACATCATCCAGTAAGAGCCTTCACTAAGACTCACTGCATGATAGACTTTGGTCCACACACTGTATCAGCAAATGTATTTATATGTTGATCCTGGACGGCTACGAGCCACCAGCGACCCTAAATCATATGGCCATTAAAAGTGTAATTTGTACACAGTAAACAGTCTAGTAAAGTTATTTGAATGGACACCAAGTTTACCGTAATCATTTGTTTGAAACCCATTGAGTAGATCAGTGCACTTACATGCCTCTAGATGGAGTGTGTGTGTTATATGTGTTTAACCCCATGTACCAGTGTTGAGTTTAATGGATCACTGTTCCTGGAATGTATTTTGTTTTTACTGTAAAGCTGAAGTTTGTTTCCATACGATCAGATATTTTATTTTCTTATTCTTGATCATTCCTTTGCCAAATAAGTACATTGCGTCATCTACATAAATTGTGAAAGCTTCTGTAAACACGTTATTTTTCTATATATTTGCCTGGGATAGTATTAGCGCCAAGTTGTTATTAATTTGTGTTGATCAGTACACTTTTAATATAAAAAATCCGCTGGTGCATTTATTATTTTCTTATGGCAAGGGTAAGGTACATATTTGTAACTTTGTGTATTATGTAGTTAACTATGTTTGAGACATTAGTGCTTTACACCATGAAGTAGGTACAGCACATCATAAAACTTAAGCTTTCAGAAATTAAAAAACAAAAATAAGACCTCCTTCCCTGCTGCCTTACACATGCTGTGGCTCTAACTCTCCTGTCCGTTGTGATTTTCCACCCTGTCCGACCCTCCACTGTGTCAGCTGACGTGTTCAAACAAAAGAACGTCGGTTTCCGCAGTTACAGACATCAAAATCTAACCATCTATTATTCTTCATCACTTCAAACCTTATAGTTTTCAATTCAATTAGTTTCAATGATAAATTATAATTAAACCCTTTCTGCCAAGGAGTATAATTAAATTAAAAATATCGCAAAAGTTTCCAAACGAACACTGGCGCACAACCCTGGCGCCCACAACTTATAGCATCCACATCGATACCTTTTCCCGGGCTACCTACCTCTTCTCCCTAGCTTATATCCTCACCAGGCAGGAGTCCTCCTCTCCCTACTACACTAGGGTTGCCATATCTAAACATTAAAAAAAGAGGACGTTCCCGAAGACATCATGTGTTGCCGCCGCCTTCTCACCCCCCCTCCGCCTGCCACACACTTTGGCGCTATGTAACCTTGATGCAGCCGTGACCGTTTTATGCTCTGGAAAAGTACAACAAATCGCAAGGACTGGCTGTGGCACCAAGCGACAAACCCACAACAAAGACTAAAATCAAACACTGTCACTGCAGGTTAAAGACTGGCCAACCACCGGTCACCGTCATAGTTGTCGACACGTAAATAATATAGCGAAAGTGGCTAGATTATGGCTGAAAATTGCTAAAATGCCTTAAATGCAGGACAAGAAAAACAAATGCTACAGTGTAAAAAAAAGCCATAAAAAATGGTATACTTTCAACATTTCATTTATGGCTGTAATAGCACTAAATACAATTTTTTTTTTAATAATGCGCGTGGCTGAAGAACAAGGAAAAGCAGTACATGGCACTACAGGTTACCCCAAAAACTGCTAGCAGCTAAGTTGACAACACCTACAGGCGTACACGTGACTTATCAGCTGACGAAAACTGAACAAGATCTCTACTGTTTCCACCTCCCCTCTCTCACAGTCTCTCTCTCTCTCTCTCGTCATTACAGTTTCATGTTTCTTTCCGTGGAGAAAATGATGGAAGCTGAAATTCCGGACTTTTGAAGAATTTTAAAAATTCCTTCCGGATGAAGATTTCGAGACCTAAATGGAGGTCATGTCCGGGAAAATACGGACGTATGGCAACCCTATACTACACCATAACTTCATAACCCAGGTATGTAATGTATCCTCGCTGGCACCAGAATAGGAAGCCCATGTTATTCTCCGTTAACCTCACAACTTGCCCCAACTCTAGCAGTCAGTCTCAGTTAGGGTTGCCATATCTGAACATTCAAAAAAGAGGACGCTCCCGAAGACATCCCCCCCCCCCTGCCCGGCACACACAGGCTAATATACAACATACATGGTATAGAAATCTTAAAAAAAGATTACCTTTGCTTAAGGCTGAACATCTTCATTCCCTTAGCTGCAGTCTTCTTCCCCCACCTGTGTGTGTGACTTTATGTGCCCATGCATACTTTTCTGTAGATCGGATTTTTCTCAGTATTGGCTGATTGCTCTTTAGAAAGGTATAGAAGTCACTGCAAGGTGTTTCTCGGAAATTGTACTGTACGGTCAGAATGCCTTTCATTGTTTCAACACTCAATTTCTTCCTTTCCTTTGTCCATTGACTTTGCATCAGTGAAAAAACTCTTTCTACATTTGCATTGTGACATGATATAGCAAAGAAGAATTGTGCAATTCTTAGCAATTCTGAGTGGCATTCAATGTTCTTTGATTTTTCAAAGTGTCTGGTCCACTTTTTATGTGTTGGCAGATTACTAAATTCTTCATCACTCTTGTAATTTTCCACAAACTGCTTCAGGTTACTAACTTGGTCAAAACACTTCACATCATCAACTTCTACCCCCTTATCAATCAAATATTTGACAGCTAAGTTGACAACACCTACAGGCGTACAAGTGACTTATCAACTGACGAAAACTGAACGAGATCTCTACGGTTTCCACCTTCCTCCTCTCTCGCTCTCTCTCTCTCCCGTCATTACAGTTTCATGTTTTTTTCCGTGGAGAAAATGATGTTAGCTGAAATTCCGGACTTCTGAAGAATTTTAAAAATTCCTTCCGGATGAAGATTTCGAAACCTAAATGGAGGACATGTCCGGGAAAATACGGACGTATGGCAACCCTAGTCTCAGTGCGGTTATTCGGGCGACCAGACCACACACATGCCGCCGGCCGCCCAGCACCTGCAGGAAGAGCTATAAGGGAGGGGGGCAGTGAAACTCACTCTCAGGACTGTACAACACCCCCGGGAAGAGAGGCAGAGTTTTAACCCTCACCCAGTAATTACAATTAACATGTATGCTTTAGAGAAACATTCTGTGTAGGACAGTGAGTGAGAGTTAGAATAAAGAACTATATTGTATTTTAATGATGGTGCTATATTGACGTTACCATTTGTTGAGCCTTAGGACAAAAAAAAAAAGATTTATTCCTACTAATCTTACGTAATTCAGTACAATGATTAGTAAATTAATAGTTGCCATTGAAATCACTGTACCGACATGTTTGATTGATTGATTGAAATAGACATGTCGTAATGGTCGCACAGTTAATTATTGGTATTTGGTAATTCTTAGGAACTTATGAGTATATGTCATGATAATTTTCAATGGGATCAAAATAAGGTTTCACAAATATTTTAATATTCAGGCGAGCCTTCTTCGACATCAGGATTTTTTATCCCATGGCCGCATGTCACCGTAACTTAGCTCTCAATGCTGCACACAGGAGGAACGAGAACGACAAGATAAGGGCATATGGGGTGAGAATTCAGAACGTTGATCAAGGCAGCTTCACTCCTCTAGTGTTCACAACCTCTGGTGAGATGGGACCAAGTGCAAGGTGCTTCTACGCCAGACTCGCGGAGGTGATCTCCGAACAGAAGCAGCAGCCCAGAAGTTATGTTATAGCCTGGATGAGATGTCGACTGCCCTTCTCTCTCCTTAGGTCTGCTTTGCTCTGCTTCAGGGGAACGAGAGCATCGGCCCCAAAGCCGACAACAGTTGCAGATATTGACTATGAGGCAACAGTCACTGAATGCCGCATAGATTTGCGGCTCAACACAGCTAGAGTAGCTACTTATGTATTAGGATATTTAATCTTAAGGTACTAAAATGGCGGCGAAGGTGTGGCTATTGGGGGAGGCTGGAGGCCATTTTATAAAAAAAGAAAACAATAGTAGAAGTAGTAGAAGTAGTGATGGTGGGAACAGACTAAATTGGTCATGAAGAAAACTGTTCATGACCCTCTTAAAGGCTTAAAGGATTATGAGTTTGTGATGAAAAATATATTAATATGTATTTAAATTGTGTGTTAAAGCCCAGCAAGAGAATATGGCCTAGCTTCTGTACAGTAATGTGTAATTTGCATTTATTTAAGTGTGTGAGACTACCAGAGTTGGTGCCTAGGGTTAGTAGTACTGTTGGTCATATGTTGAATTTGTTTTCCCTACACGTTAAAGTTAGTATATATGATATTATCTCTCTCTCTCTCTCTCTCTCTCTCTCTCTCTCTCTCTCTCTCTCTCTCTTGAAATGCACTATTTTTTTCAATATATTTTTAAGAGAAAATATTTATGTAAGTATATTTATACACAACTGCGTATGTATACTCATATAAGTATATTTATTCGCGTCCTAGTATACATGCTCATGTAAATTTATGCATAAATGTATATTGTTGTCTTCTCCCACCAGACTATGAATAGTTAAAAAGGCTCCAACATTAACCTGTCAACTGAGCTCTCTCTCTCTCTCTCTCTCTCTCTCTCTCTCTCTCTCTCACCCACAAGCTTCCCCCATCACCATCTACAGATCAAGACGATAATAACAAACTGTATATGACTGACAAACAACCATATAAATATTTTTTTTTACACACAAACAAGACTCACATATTAGTTACGTATTTACCCACACATTCAAGGGGATTCAACACACACACACACACACACACACACACACACACGGACATTCCTTCAGGTGGGATATAACTAACTCCAAACATCAAGAAATTTACGAAGTTCACATTTTGCAGGCTTACGTGTCTTTATATATGCAACAGTAAAAGCATCCGAGGGAACGAAGCTCCCCCAAGAAGAACAATCACAGGTGTTACATATTACACTCACATGTAAGAAGACAAAAAGTATAAGATGAAACGAACTTCATACCGACACACTAACATATATTGCAGTTATTTATTTATTTGCATACACAGCACAGTTTTACATCTAACGAAACGAACTCCTTTCAGAAAGAGAATTACAGATGTTGCATATTACACTCGCATATTGTGTTACATAAGATAGACGAGTTAGCAGAAGTACCGCACACACGCACACACACACACACACACACACACACACACACACACACACACACACACACACACACATATATACTACTACTACTACTACTATTTTTTTTAACGTGGCCTCCAGCCTCCCCCAATAGCCGCACCTTCGCTGCCATTTAATTACCTTACTATTACCACTGCTACAACTTTGCTGTCACTCGGAATCGAGAATCACGATCATCCAACTATGAGACAATGATAAGAGTTATTAGGAGTGCCATCTTCGTTGGTGAGTTCTGAGGTTACTAAAGAGGCCGATACGGGACCGGCAGGGTCGTCTGCAGGTGTTGCACGTGTGGAGGGCTACATCTAGTGCGGGAGGGGCGGCGGCATCGCCTTTCTGTCGTTGGCGCTTGTCTGCCTCGGTATGCAGTCGGGCTAACTCGAAAGTATTGACACCTTCTCGTGTAGTGCTCCTCCAAGCGTTACGATTACTATTCGTTAGGTGACTGTAAAGTACAGCTGCTTTGGTTGTCTACTGTCGCCCATGCGGGTAACATGGCCAATCCAACGTAGTTGTTCATGGATAATGGTAGCCTCGATGCTTCTACAGTTGGTTTCCACGAGAATACTCGGAGGATGGAACGTAGACTACATCGGTGAAAGTTTTCAAGTGCCTTGAGGTGCCTCCTGTATGTGACCCATGTCTCGCTGCAATATAGCAGGGTGAGGAGGACCAATGCTCGATATACGTGCAATTTTGAAGATAATTTCATCCCCCTACAGCTGAAGACATGGGTTCGGAGTCAAATATCAGTCGATATCTATGGCGTTAAAAATCTGCGTAGGTGTTCAGGATCTCCTGTAGGTCGCGTTTAGTGTGAGCGACAAGGGTGAGGTCGTCTGCATACTGAAGTTTAGTAATGGAAGCTGCCACACGTCTTTACTCCACACACTCCACACGTCTTTACTCCACACACTCCACACGTCCTTACTCCACACACTCCACCTGTCTACCAAAAACCCCACGCTTACCCTACTGGCACCCTCCAAACACCTTCTCAAGCCCATAACCCCTTTAGCAGCCACATGTAAAATCCGAAACCAGACTGTTTCATGCCTGCTGGACACAGGCTGTACCTACTGTTACATAACACCCGAATACGCGCAACAGCTGCACCTCCACTACCGACCATCAGTGTGTGTCCGCGAGTGCAACACGGTAACGGGGCAGGATAAGGTGCTCGGATACGTGTCCCCTGTCCCCATCACCTACATGGGTAATACTAACTGGGCACCTTTTTACGTCGCTAATGATAACAACTATGGTGTAATTCTTGGCATCAACTTCCTCACGAATGCTCGACTCACATTCAACTTCACCGAGCTCTGTGCCTGAGTCCCAATCCTCTCATCAGAGTGAAATACAGCCATTTCATTGAATTACGCCCATAATGCCTTATTTATGTCTTTTGTTTGTAATTAAAAAGGAACGAAAAAAATAGTTTCCTGCAATTAGTACGACTGTATGGAGGAAAGACTTTTTATTTTATTTTTTTACAATATATACCTATTCCTGGCTCAATACGCCTGGCGCATGAAAAATCGAAAAAAAATATGAGAAGAAGTACTTTGTTTCTCAGCAGTTAGAGACATCACATCTAAACATAAAACAAATGCTTCTCGAAAAGATTGTGGAAAGAAGACATGCCTTCTCTCAACATACACAGCAGCTTCCAGTCGACAAGCTTGGTTTTCAAGGGACTTGTGCAGCCGTTCATCGATGCTGTATTCCTTTATGGAAGGTGGAAAATAAATCTTTGAAGAGATTTCTAGAGAAATACACCAAGGAAAGTGTACCAAGTGAAGCTACATAAAGAAACAGTTATGTAAACCCTACCTTTGATAATATCATGCAGAAAATAATACGCCACCCAAGGTACTGCTGAAGGTGGGCTAAAGACCACAACACAACACAACATAACACAACACGGTTTTAATATTTTACAAACAACAATAACAAGTTAATCTCGTCTCAGTTAAGAATAATAGCTTTTAAACTTTCCAACATTCAGTGACGTCATCGGAAGAATTCGTGAGAAATCTACATTATATTTGGATTTACTTTGAGGAAAAAAACATAAGACAATTTGAAATACTAAGCTAAAAAAAATATTAAAATAATCTACACATCCACCATGACGGCCGGACAAGTAACCCCCCCCCCCCGGCGGTCATATAACTGGTGAATCTAAATGGATACAATTTACAGCTACACATATGAGGATGTTCAGAGTAAAGAAACATTACAAAGTTTGAGACATAACAGCACTTACCTGTCACCCACATACCAGGCCAAGCGACTAATAATACGCAGTCCTTCTCTCCAACACACCGCCAGTGAGAGCTCTTGAACACATACTCAACCTACCTATTGAAAATTACATCACATAGACCATCTACACTGATGGCTCTCTAAAGACGCGTGTGAGAAGGCAGACAGGGCTCTCAGTGTGACTCAACCTAATGACAATATAGGAGTTAAAATCAATGGAAGAAATTGAATTAGTTGCCAGACTCGGGGCCACAAGACTTAAGACAATACCGCTGACCGTATCATCATCACTGACGCCTTATCTTCACTACTGGCACTTGACGCCCTAGGCTTAAGCTGTCACCAATAGGAACCCTTAAAACTGTAATCAGGAAATAACTTGCTGATTAATTAGAAGACAGTAGACAATTGGAAACAGGAACTAGTCAATCCACTGTTTACCATGGTGAGATGTATCAAGTGAAACATGTATATGGGGCAAGTATCAAGATCACAAGATGTTGTAATCGCTAGACTAAGGTTAGGATATAAGTACCTCTGGCAGTATGTCCCTCAGGCAGATGTGAACAAGACTTAATGTTAGGTGTGTGGCCAGACATATGGCCACACACTCTAGCACTACGTCCTCGACTGCGTGAAGATAGAACCTTTTTGTGACAGACACTGTAATGTGCTTGAATGCCTTTCATGAAGATGTGAATAACAATATATATAAAGTATGCCTCACACTGCAGTATGCCCCCTCACACGGGTATGGAGTCAACTTCTTTGTCCACAAGTAAACAAACAATATACTGGAAATACCTCGTAGCATTTAATGGCATAATAATCCTGACCACGGGGGACTGTTATACACACCATTAAGTGACCTCTATTCTGTAAACTTTTTTGTTTTGCCGCCCACAGGAGGAGTATAGGGTGCACAACAAACTAGCCGCTGTCTGTAACAAAATGCATTCAATTCAGTCCGGTGGTGGTTGCTAACACGTCCATGAGCCTATGGAGTACCATCGTCGTGTGTGTGTGTGTGTGTGTGTGTCAGTTTATAGTGATGTAAGAACCTCTTCCTCACCAAAACATTCTTTTAGCTCCCCGTAACTCCTCTCCTCCTCCTCCCTCATCATAACTCTCCCTCCTCTTCCTCCCTCTCCATAAATCTCCTCCCTCTCCAAAACTCTCTTCTCCTTTTCCCTCCCCTATAATTCATCTCCTCCTTCTCCCTCAAAACCACATCCTTCAAGAAGTATAAAGATGTTTACACCAAATCCTCTCTCTCTCTCTCTCTCTCTCTCTCTCTCTCTCTCTCTCTCTCTCTCTGGCAAGGATGTAGTTCGTCACCTTTTCACTTGTTTAATCAATCTTGCGTCACTTCTCACATGTCGAGCGTATTTAAGTCAAGAGGAAATCTGCCATTTTTTCCCCAGGTGTTGTGTCTGCCACTCTATATACTCGTAGGTCTGTGTCTGCCACTCTCAGTACGTCTCAGAGTGCCACAAGCCTTCCTTCTCTATCAATGCCATTATTGATGCCAAAGACGTTCTCACTTTTAGCTTTGGTCATTCTAATATGTCTTTGATCATTCTCCCTTTAATTATTTTGTCATTCTGACTCGTATATCTTTAACACTAGCTTATTTTTCATCATTTTAACCCCTAATCATTCGCCATTCTAACTTCACTTTTGGTCAATTTATTCTTGACTTGTGATCATTCTAGTACCAGACAGCTCCCAAACAGGGAGGTACTACCGCTTGGGAAGATATTGGAAGCATAATGTGTTATGTAATGGTAGACTCTGCTGTCATATGTGACCAAGTCCCAGGTTGCTCATCTGACTTTCTACCTCATTTACACACAATTGCAGGGTTTCAAGTGTTTCTCTTACTTGGACAACACAACATACATATATTGTTTCTCACTCTTGATCTTTTTTTCATTTTTGTATTTCTTTATTATTATTATTATTATTATTATTATTATTATTATTATGACTATTATTATTTATTATTATTATTATTATTATTATTATTATTATTATTATTATTATTATTATTATTATTATTATTATTATTATTATTATTATTATTATTATTATTATTATTATTATTATTACATTTACGCCCCCCAGGCCCCGATGTGGGTCAGTGACCTGTGTCCGGGTGGGTTAATCCCCGAAAAAAAACAAAAAACAAACATCATTCTACTCCTGACTTGTGATCATTCTAGCACCTCATCATTCTCCCCAACGCAATAAACACCAGTTCTCCAACTCAACAACCATTCTAACGTATCCTAACTATCTTTTATAATCATTCTACCTCTCTTCCTCACTTCTCTCTCACCAATATAATCATTCTCTCATCTGTGTTCACCTGTGCTCACCTGTGTTCACCTGTGTTCACCTTTTATGTAGCTCACCTGCCTCTTAACACTGGCGAGAGTCTTAAATTATTCTCTGTTGTTTTCTTTTTTATTCTAATTTTATTCATCTCGTTTACGTATTTTTAGGGAGGGTCGTTTATTGGGGGTCGGATTTTGGGGGGGTCGTTCTTCGGGGTCGTATTT
>NW_024739544.1:0-15126 GCF_018991925.1 Homarus americanus | reverse complement strand
TGTGTGTGGGGGGTGGGTGGAGGGTGGAGGTAGGGGTGGTTTATGTATGGTGGGGGTTGTGTGTGTAGGGTGGGTGGAGGGTGGACGATGGAGGTAGGGGGGTTGTGTGTGTGGGGGGTGGGTGGAGGGTGGAGGTAGGGGTGGTTTATGTATGATGGGGGTTGAGTGTGTGTGTGGGGGGTGGGTGGAGGATGGAGGTAGGGGGGGGGGTTGGGTCATGTTTCACCTGGTCGCCTCACTCTCCTAATTCACTTGTCCGTGCTCAGGTGCTCTGTTTACGTCCACTGGAACAGGTGACTAATGCTACTCTCTCATAGGTCGTGGCTGGGTGTGTGTGTGTGTTCCGCCTCTCTCTCTCTCTCTCTCTCTCTCTCAGGTTGGGGTAGAGGGAAGAGAGAGAAGAGGTTGACGTTTTGGGCTCTGAATTTTTATTTCTGTTTGGATTTTTCTTATATATTTTTTTTAATGTTTATTATTTTGTATTTATTTTTCGTGTTTTAGTTTCTCTTATTTTTCTCACTTTTCTCTTCTTCCTTCTACTGTTACTACTGTTACTACTACTACAACTTTTATATCTCCTTCTCCGTCTCCTCCTTGTTTCCTCTTTTCTTCTCCCCCTCCAACTCTTTCTCTTCCTTCTCCTCCTTCTATTGCTACTTTTATTACTTTTGCTACCCTCCCTCCTTCTTCTGAGCTTCTTCTTCTTCCTTTTCATCCTCTTCCTATTAATATTTTTCGACTAACCTTCCTCCTCTACTTCACCACCTCCTCTTCCTACTCCCCTTCCCTTTCTTCCTTCTCTTCCTCCTATTCCTCTTCCTCCTCCTCCCTCGTCGTTCCTCTTCCTTGTCCATCTCCTCCTCCTTTTCCTCCTCCTCCTCCCTTTCTTCCTTCTCCTACTCCTCCTCCTCCTCCTCCATGTTCCTCCTCTATGTTTCTCCAGCCATAGAGTCATTTTCCGCCGGTCATGGAGTCTGTTGAACATGAAGTCATAGATAAAGTGAACAATATATCAATGTAGATCTCAATGTTCAAAGCATAATGTCTTAATTCAAGCGATCAACGTCGTTTGTTAATGTAGGTTCAACGTTCAGTATTATAGTTCAAAGATGAATGTGTTTATGTGATATATTATCCATGTTCAGTGTTTTAGACCAAGGGTTGATAATATAATTATCATCTTAATGGCCTGCTATAACAAACTCAGTAAATATAATCCATCACACTAAGTCTTCCAGGAAATTCTCTCTATCCTTGTGAGGAACTTAACAACTCACGATGTAGGAACTATTATAGGTTTTTGTGTTATCAGGCAGGTCTAATGAGTAGGTCGGGTGAGGTAGGTCGGATGAGTAGGTCGGGTTAGGTAGGTCGGATGAGTAGGTCGGGTTAGGTAGGTCGGATGAGTAGGTCGGGTTAGGTAGGTCGAATGAGTAGGTCGGGTTAGTAGGTCGGGTTAGGTAGGAATGAGTAGGTCGGGTTAGGTAGTCGAATGAGTAGGTCGGGTTAGGTAGGTCGAATGAGTAGGTCGGGTTAGGTAGGTCGGGTTAGGTAGATCGAATGAGTAGGTCGGGTTAGGTAGGTCGAATGAGTAGGTCGGGTTAGGTAGGTCGGATGAGTAGGTCGAGTTAGGTTAGGTCGAATGAGTAGCCAACCTCTTTGGCACCTTATTCTCCTCTAATTCCACCTTAGACGATTCCCTCTCTACCCCTCCTACCCCTGCACCTCCTACTGAACCTATGCACTTTCCTATAATCTCCACTCGCAGGGTTGCCGGTGTGTTATCCAGGTTGGATGTGAGTAAGGCGCATGGATCGGACGGAATACCCCCTCGTGTTCTGGGGGAGTGTGCTGAAGCCCTGGCCCCTGTGCTTGCTCGCCCTTTCGCCTTTGCCTCAAAACCAAAACTTTTCCTTCTTCTTGGAAGCATGCCTTGGTTCAGCCCATCCCGAGGAAGGGTGACCATTCTAATCCCTCTAACTATCGCCCCATTGCCCTAACTTTATCCCTCTCTAAGATTTTCGAAACTATCTTGAACTCCCATTTTCTCCGTCACCTTGAACGCCTTTCTCTTTTGTCGGATCACCAGTATGGCTTTCGCCAGGCAAGATCTACTGGTGATCTGCTCTCCTATTGCACCCATCTTTGGTCATCCTCTCTTAGGGATTATGGGGAAACTTTTGTCGTGGCCCTCGACATCTCCAAAGCATTTGACAGGGTATGGCACAAGTCTTTGCTATCTAAACTTCCCTCTTTTGGTTTCTCTCCCCGACTTTGTTCTCTCATCTCTAGCTTCCTTGAGAATCGATCCATGGCAGTTGTTATCGAGGGATCGATTTCTCGCTCTTTCTCAACCAATAGTGGCGTCCCACAGGGTTCTGTTCTTTCACCAACTCTCTTCCTTCTTTTTATCAATGATTTACTTCACACTACAACTAATTCTATCCATTCTTACGCCGATGATTCTACTCTTCACTCTTCCTCATATTTTCCCCTTCCTCCTAACTCTCAAACTAGATCTGTTTCTAGAACTGATATCATTACTTCTATCAACGCGGATCTGTGCAGCATCTCTGAATGGGGAGATACAAACTTGGTTAAGTTCAATAGTAACAAAACTCAATATTTACCAATTACACTTTGTAAAGTAGACGATCTCCCACCAATTACATTTCAGGACGCTATCATCCCCCCACATTCTGAAATAAATATGTTAGGCCTCACCATTTCCTCCAATATGTCCTGGAAATCACACATCCTTAGTATAACTAAAGCTGCCTCCCGAAAGTTGGGAATGCTGTACAGATGCCGCAGCTACTTCACTCCTGAGCAGTTGCTCCAAGTATATAAGGGATTCATTCGTCCTAACTTGGAGTACTGCTCTCATATCTGGGGTGGCTCTTCTTCTGTCCAACTATTAGATAGGGTGGAGTCAAAGGCATTTCGTCTTATTAACTCTCCTCCTTTAGTCGACAACCTCTCTCCCCTTTCTCTTCGCCGCAATGTTGCTTCACTCTCTCTCTTTTACAGGTACTTTAACGGGCAATGTTCAGGGGATTTGGCATCCTGTGTACCGCCGGTAAGGCCGTGGGTTCGTAACACACGTCTTGCCCGCGGTGCCCACCATTTCTCTGTGGATATCGGTCACACGAGAATAACCCGTTATAGTACCTCCTTCTTTCCTCACACGCCAAACTGTGGAATGCTCTGCTTTCTTCTGTGTTCCATGCTCTTACAATCTGTCTCACTTTAAAAAGCTGGTTTTCCGGCATCTTCGTGGTGTAGATTAATACAGTATAACCTTTTTTTCTATATTTTCAATTTCTTTCCGTTCTTTTTTTTCGCCCCCCAGGCTCCGTTGTGGGTCGTTTGACCTGTGCCCGGGTTGGCTAATTCCCGTAAAAAAAAAAAAAAAAAGTCGGGTTAGGTTAGGTCGAATGAGTAGGCCGAGTTAGGTAGGTCAAATGAGTAGGTTTGGTTAGCTTAGGTCGAATGAGTAGGTTGGGTTAGGTAGGTCGAATAAACAGGTCTAATACAATTTTATTCAAACAATCCGCTACAGTAAACAGATCGAACTTTCCAACATTTATTTTCCACCTTACAAACCTTCACAAAATCGCCTAACCTGACCTGACCTGACCTGACCTGACACCTGACCTGACCTGACCTGACCTGACCTGACCTAACCTAACTTAACCTAAAGTGATTAAGAATATATCAGTGGCAGCTTTAAACCAGAATAAAAGTAAACAAATAAATAAAAAAAATCTTCACGTGTAAAAAAATAAATCAACATTATCAGTCAGGTCAGGAAAGGAAGAGAGGCGTAGAGTTAGGGTAGATATGATAGAGGTGTTCAAGTGGGTAAGCGGGATTAACAAGGGTAAAATGGAAGATGTTCTGAAGCTCAGTAATAACGAAATAACTAGAACAAATGGCTTTAAATTAGATAAATTCCGATTCAGAAAGGATATAGGCAAGCACTGGTTTGGTAATAGAGTTGTGGATATGTGGAATAGGCTACCGAGTGCTATAGTAGGATCGGGGACTTGACTATCTTCACAGCGTTAGCATAAATTCCTGTTAAAAGTTTTATTACTTTTTCATTTTTTTATAATATTTTTTTTATTCTTTTATTCACATCGTTAGCATAAATTCCTGTTAAAAGTTTTATTACTTTTTCATTTTTTTATAATATTTTTTTTATTCTTTTATTCACGAGTTAAGAGTATATACAGTAAGGAGATTAACCAATGAGAATTAATCTTCCCAGCTTCAGCCAATGATAATAAATATTTGTCCTAAGTCATAAATCATCAATTCTCTCTCCAAAAATAATTATTTCTGGTAATATCTCTATCATTTCATTATTCATTTTAATTCATTATCCACCTTCGTTCACCAGGTTGTTCCGTAGGCCTATATCACCTTCCCTTATTACCGACGATGACCTCTTGGCCTCCCCTGCACTGTTTCCCGGAGGTTATCTGTGTGACCCATACAAAAAGTTCACGCAGGTGTTGATGGGGTTCACTGCTCACCTTCAGCCCCTACCACTACCCTTACCCCATCCAGACCCCTACCCCCTCTCCAGACCCTCACCACCTTCTCCAGACCCCTACCACCATCTCCAGACCCCTACCCCCTCTCCAGACCCTCACCCCCTGTCTAGACCCCCACCACCTTCTCCAGACCCCTACCACCTTCTCTAGACCCATACCCCCTGTCTAGACCCCTACCACCATCTCCAGACCCCTACCACCATCTCCAGACCCCTACCACCATCTCCAGTCCCCTCTATCCCCTTCTAGTGATTGTGTTAAGGTCATAACTCCTTGGATATACAGTGATTGTAATGAGAATCTGACCGGGATTAATAATGTAAATACAACCGTGAAAGGCATAGTAGGTTTTAGTCCATTGAAGTCATAGTTTCTACGATTATATTTTAAAACCCTCCTAATTATAATAACTTTTAAGAGAGTATTATCAAAATTATTATCACGTGAAGGAACATCATATATTGTATTAGTGGTAATAATTTTTTGTCGTTACGGGTCAATGTGAGCCTGATCTAAGCTGCTACTGGGTATCTCATACAACACCACGTAGTTAAGTAGGAGCTAATAATTATGTGGCTTTGCTCTATATTCCTCCTATTCTTCATATGGCTATCAACTGGCATTAAAATCCCGAAGGAAAAAAACTATTATTTTTTTTCTTATATTTTTATCTTCAGCCAAATGTCTCTGTTTTACACCATCTCCTGGACTCTTTAATCTCCTGGGTGGAGGCGGAGGCGAGGTCAAGGTGTGTGTGACCTGGAGGGTGAGGTGTGGGCAATCCTTCACACCTTGAGCTTGTTTACGGACCTCACCTTATTATCCTGCCGCTAATTCATTCCAATCAATATGCGTGTAAGATAATTGAATTTTGATTTGTTAATGAGTTTTGCTGGTTAGTCCGGGACGTGTTTATGTTAAATATTCCCTCCCTCCCCAACCTTCCTTCCCTCTCCCCTCTTCCCCCCTCCCCGTCTCCCCCTCTTTCTTTTTTCTGTCTTATTATTTCTCTTTCTCTTTTCTTTATCTTGTTCATTGTCTGTCTGTCTCTCTGACGTTGTTTCTCTCTCCTTGTCAACCACATCCTTCACCTTTCTCTTCCTCTCCTTCTTTCCCTTCCTCTCCCTTATCTAGTTTCATCACTCCCCCTCCCACCTTACCCACATCCTTCCTCCTTGTACGTTCACTAGGTTACGCCCTTCCCACTGCTAACTGTGTAGTACTGTAGTATGATGTTGAGAGGAGAGGGGATGGAGGTATCCCTTTTCGCCTTTTTTATTTACTTAATCTTTATCCCTTTTGTCTCTCTCTTCCCTAACCTTTATCCAGCCCTATCGTTCTTTCTTCTTTATCCATATTCCTTCTTTATCTTTAATATTCATCTCGTTATGCTTACTTGTCTCTCAGCGTCTTGAAACTCGTGTGTGTGTGTGTCTGTGTGTGTGTGTGTGTGTGTGTGTGTGTGTGTGTGTTTGTAAAGGTGTTGGGAAAAGGTTATTGGTTTTGCTATGCTCGCTCTCTCTCTCTCTCTCTGTTTATTATCAAGCCCCATCCCCACCCCTGACCTGACTGCTTCTCGGGAATATTGAAACATATCCGCTATGTTTTTTGAGAGGCAATAGATACAGGTTGTTCATCCTGCCAATATTTGTTTATTTTTTTCTCTCTCTCTCCCTATCTCCCTATCTCTCCCCCTCTTTCTCTCCCCTTCCTCCCTCTCTCTCTCCCTACGTCTGTCCCCCTCCCCCCCCTGTTTGTGAGTGAGGAGTGAGGGAGCAATGCATCAAGAGTTTCACCACTCTTCATAATATGGTTCAGCATATTTGGATAAAACGTATCAGGGAGGGAAAGCCAATCAACGAACGAGATGATTAGAAGGAAGGTTTTTATTGGTTAAAAAAAATTATTTTCTTCGACCTCTCGCAGTACAACATGGATGCTTATCTATATGTTAATGCGTCGAGAAATTAAAAAATGGAATGATTTATCTTACTTATATATGTGTGCGTGTATAGACATAACGCACGCACGCACACAAAGCAATTACATATACAGACACGCACTCACGCAAGCACAGAGACAATCACGGACACAGACGAACACAAACAAGTGGTGATGTAAAAAAATAAACGAAAAGAGAGAACCAGATAAGAGAGACAGAGACGTATAGACAGACAGACGATGACAGGAAGGGGAGACAGAAAGACCAAGAATAAAAACAGGAAACCCAAAGACAGTGAACAAATGAGAGAGAGAGAGAGAGAGAGAGAGAGAGAGAGAGAGAGAGAGAGAGAGAGAGAGAGAGAGAGAGATGAATAAATAGATAGACAAAGACAGACAGAGAAATATATTGAGAGAGAGAGAGAGAGAAAGCTAACGAAGAACGGCAGTAATTACCCAGATATCAATCGACTGTTCTCAAGACGTTTGTGTGTGTGTGTGTGTGTGTGTGTGCCCGAGGTTATACACAGCCTGCAGGGAACAATAGTTAAGGGTGAAGGCGCTAATAACTGCCTTAAACACTCTTGTCATTACGGGTCTTATCTCTGAGGAGGAAGTTAAGAAACGAGGCAAAGATGAAGAAGACTGCCAAGAGATTAAGACGATGATAAAGATGATGTGGAAGGAGATAAAGAGAGAGATGAGTAAACAGGATAATAGTGGATTGATATATTGAGTTCTTGTTCTTGTTCTTGTTCTTGTTCTTGTTCTTGTTCTTCTTCTTGTTCTTGTTCTTGTTCTTGTTCTTCTTGTTCTTGTTCTTGTTCTTCTTCTTCTTCTGTTGTTTATTGTTGGTATTGTTGTTTTATTGTTGTTGTTGTTTTTGAATAGTTGAAGCCAAAAACGATAAGTAATTAACTTGATTAATTTGGATGTAACTATGAAATTGTCTTAATTGATATTTAAGTACGCTTATTTACGTCTCCTGTCATTGATATAAGAGATTTTAAATAATCACACTTAAGAAAGCCACTTAATCACACTTAAAGGCTTCATCAGTCCAAGTCGAGTTGTTTAGTAGTAATCGCACTTGGAATAATTAATCTTTTCATTCCAAGTGTCTTAAGTAATCGCACTTTAGGACATTATCCACAAAATCCACAGATCTTAAGTAATTGCACTTAACACTACATGTGGTCCAAGTGTTAAGTAATTGCACTTACGATCTCGACACTTTTAAATAATCCTCACTTAAGGGATAATTACACTTGAAAATCATTCTACTTTAGGTTTTAAGTCGTTAGGGATAAGGCACTCAAGTCATCATACGCAACACCTCAGTCATCGTTCTCACTGTCTTAAGTCATCATACTCAACACCTTAGTCATCGTTCTCAGTGTCTTAAGTCATCATACTCAACACCTTAGTCATCGTTCACAGTGTCTTAAGTCATTATACTCAACACCTTAGTCATCGTTCTCAGTGTCTTAAGTCATCATACTCAACACCTTAGTCATCGTTCTCAGTGTCTTAAGTCATTATACTCAACACCTCAGTCATCGTCCTCACTGTCTTAAGTCATCATACTCAACACCTTAGACATCGTTCTCACTGTCTTAAGTCATCATACTCAACACCTTAGTCATCGTTCTCACTGTCTTAAGTCATCATACTCAACACCTTAGTCATCGTTCTCAGTGTCTTAAGTCATCATACTCAACACCTTAGTCATCGTTCTCAGTGTCTTAAGTCATCATACCCAACACCTTAGTCATCATTCTCAGTGTCTTAAGTCATCATACCCAACACCTTAGTCATCGTTCTCAGTGTCTTAAGTCATCATACTCAACACCTTAGTCATCGTTCTCAGTGTCTTAAGTCATCATACGCAACACCTTAGTCATCGTTCTCAGTGTCTTAAGTCATCATACCCAACACCTTAGTCATCGTTCTCAGTGTCTTAAGTCATCATACCCAACACCTTAGTCATCGTTCTCAGTGTCTTAAGTCATCATACCCAACACCTTAGTCATCGTTCTCAGTGTCTGTCATCATACCCAACACCCTAGTCATCAATTCTCAGTGTCTGTCATCATCTAACACTTTAGTTATCGTTCTCAGTGTCTAAGTCATCATACCGAACACCTTAGTCATCGTTCTCAGTGTCTTAAGTCATTATACTCAACAGCTCAGTCATCGTCCTCACTGTCTTAAGTCATCATACGCAACACCTCAGTCATCGTTCTCAGTGTCTTAAGTCATCATACCCAACACCTTAGTCATCGTTCTCAGTGTCTTAAGTCATCATACGCAACACCTTAGTCATCGTTCTCAGTGTCTTAAGTCATCATACTCAACACCTTAGTCATCGTTCTCACTGTCTTAAGTCATCATACTCAACACCTTAGTCATCGTTCTCAGTGTCTTAAGTCATCATCATAATTAAACACCTTAGCTTCATCATTCCTTGCGTCTTAAGTCATCATAATTAACACCTTAGTCATCGTTCTCAGTGTCTTAAGTCATCATAATTCAACACCTAGAATATCGTTCAGTGTCTTAAGTCATCATACCCAACACCCGAAATACGTTCTCAGTGTCTTAAGTCATCATACCCAACACCTTAGTCATCGTTCTCAGTGTCTTAAGTCATCATACCCAACACCCAGTCATCGTTCTCAGTGTCTTAAGTCATCATACCCAACACCTTAGTCATCGTTCTCAGTGTCTTAAGTCATCATACTCAACACCTTAGTCATCGTTCTCAGTGTCTTAAGTCATCATACCCAACACCTTAGTCATCGTTCTCAGTGTCTTAAGTCATCATACTCAACACCTTAGTCATCGTTCTCAGTGTCTTAAGTCATCATACCCAACACCTTAGTCATCGTTCTCAGTGTCTTAAGTCATCATACCCAACACCTAGTCATCGTTCCTGTATGTCTTAAGTCATCATACCCAACACCCTAGGGGTCATCGTTCTCAGTGTGTTCAAGTCATCATACCCAACATTCTTAGTCATTGCCTCAGTGTCTTAAGTCATCATACGCAACACCTTAGTCATCGTTCTCACTGTCTTAAGTCATCATACGCAACACCTCAGTCATCGTTCTCAGTGTCTTAAGTCATCATACCCAACACCTTAGTCATCGTTCTCAGTGTCTTAAGTCATCATACCCAACACCTTAGTCATCGTTCTCAGTGTCTTAAGTCATCATACTCAACACCTTAGTCATCGTTCTCAGTGTCTTAAGTCATCATACCCAACACCTTAGTCATCGTTCTCAGTGTCTTAAGTCATCATACCCAACACCTTAGTCATCGTTCTCAGTGTCTTAAGTCATCATACCCAACACCTTAGTCATCGTTCTCAGTGTCTTAAGTCATCATACCCAACACCTTAGTCATCGTTCTCAGTGTCTTAAGTCATCATACCCAACACCTTAGTCATCGTTCTCAGTGTCTTAAGTCATCATACCCAACACCTTAGTCATCGTTCTCAGTGTCTTAAGTCATCATACCCAACACCTTTAGTCATCATCGTTCTCAGTGTCTTAAGTCATCATACCCAACACCTTAGTCATCGTTCTCAGTGTCTTAAGTCATCATACCCAACACCTTAGTCAGTCATCGTTCTCAGTGTCTTAAGTCATCATACCCAACACCTTCGTCATCGTTCTCAGTGTCTTAAGTCATCATACCCAACACCTTAGTCATCGTTCTCAGTGTCTTAAGTCATCATACCCAACACCTTAGTCATCGTTCTCAGTGTCTTAAGTCATCATACCCAACACCTTAGTCATCGTTCTCAGTGTCTTATGTCATCATACGCAACACCTTAGTCATCGTTCTCAGTGTCTTAAGTCATCATACCCAACACCTTAGTCATCGTTCTCAGTGTCTTAAGTCATCATACCCAACACCTTAGTCATCGTTCTCAGTGTCTTAAGTCATCATACTCAACACCTTAGTCATCGTTCTCAGTGTCTTAAGTCATCATACCCAACACCTTAGTCATCGTTCTCAGTGTCTTAAGTCATCATACCCAACACCTTAGTCATCGTTCTCAGTGTCTTAAGTCATCATACCCAACACCTTAGTCATCGTTCTCAGTGTCTTAAGTCATCATACCCAACACCTTAGTCATCGTTCTCAGTGTCTTAAGTCATCATACCCAACACCTTAGTCATCGTTCTCAGTGTCTTAAGTCATCATACCCAACACCTTAGTCATCGTTCTCAGTGTCTTAAGTCATCATACCCAACACCTTAGTCATCGTTCTCAGTGTCTTAAGTCATCATACGCAAACTCGTAATGGTAGTTTTTTTCCCCCGTAATCTAACCTGAGCTCATTTCATATCATTACACTTAGGTTTAATGGGTCGCAATTCAAATTGTTGTTCTGGCTGTGGGTCGCAGTAAAAAACGTTTGAAAAACATTGTTCTAATATGTATGAGAATATATTCGTCGCTGTCACTAATATTTACGTGTATTTATCCACATATATTCTTATCACCCAGACGTACGTGATAGGTGGAGTGAAGGACAATGGTATATTATTATGTGGGGCTGGCAACAAGTCGGTCTAATGTGTATTGAGAGAAGAAGAGGCGATATTTGATGACAAGTGTCGTGAGTGTGTAGGGGGTGTGTGGGTAGTGTTATTGTGTGGGCAGTGTTGTGGGTGAAGAATTGATGTGAGGGAGTGTTGGTGTGCGGGAGGAAGGGTAAACGGGAAAAGGCATTACTTCACTGAGAGACTGGTGGTAACTTGGCATCAGTAGATAAGCATAAAATAATAAACAAAATCCTTTAAACAAAGAAAACACAGATAAACACCGAAGATAAGAGAAGATAAGAAAAACAAAAGTAATAAGAGTAAAATATTCAAATTTGGGTAAGATAATAAGATAAGTGACTGCTGGACAGGACCATAAGACATGGTACCTTGTGGAGGGTCTAGTTAGGAGTTTATTTTTACAGCATAACATAGTGGTCCAGGTTCCAGGTCATAGTTATTTATTTTAGTTGAGTAAATTTTCTCGGGATATGAAGGATAAAAATGGTGTTTGTGTGTGTGTGTGTGTGTGTGTGTGTGTGTTATAATCTTAAAGCGTTCACGTATATGTAAAAGCTTGTAAACCCGGACCATTACGCTCACCATCACCATTAAAACTCACCATCACCTCTTCTCTTATATCTCACCATCATTCCTTTTAGCTATCTTTTTTATCATTACTTCTTCATTCATACTTCAGTGGTGCACCAGTAACCCTTCACCAGTGAATAGTTCCTCTAGTCACCTCACCATCATTTCACCATAATATCACCATTCTCATCGTTACCTCACTGTGGCCTTCCCAAGAACTTCACCATCTCTTTTACTATCACCATCACCTCACCATTACTTCACCATAACACCAGGGTCCGTTGCTACCCACACGATGACGTCACCATCTGCAACGAGGACAATTTTTCTACTCCATGTCCGGTGCTTCTGGCTCGTGTGAGTAACCATAGTGTAGGTGTAGACAGCGGTGATGAGAGAAAATAGTGTAGGCCTCTCCATTGTGGGTGAGAGACACTCATAATATTTAAAGTGTTTACCATGGAAGCTGTGACCCCCCCACGGTGGTACCTAGTTCGCCAGGCCACCGCCAGGGGGACATTAATCAACATTCCAGAAGTTGTATTTATGTTACATGTGGTATTTTTGCAGTTTTTCTTCAATAATTGATTTATTTTCGCAGTTCTTAACGTGATTTTAAACTCAAATAGCAGAGTTACCGTAGCGCTGTTGTTTATAACTGTTTGGTATTCTTTTGTATGTGTTTTGGTACAGGTTCTTGCAAAATGTCTTCATGATTCACGACACTCATACACACGACAGTCAAACACGCACACACAAGTGTATCTTGAGTTAGTAGCCAAGATTGGCTGTAAAAGGGCCACACACAGCTTCAATACAATTGTAACTCTGTTATTGGAGTATAAATTCATGCAAATCCTGAGAAAAACTCCGAAAATATATGAATTATTAAAGAAAAACAACAAAACCACCTTCACAAAAGCCGACAGTAGACCCCTGGCGGTGGCCTGACGAACTACGTCTAGCACCGCCGGGACCAGTTCGAGGCTGGGCCCAGCTAGTTGGTTTTTTTTTTTAATGGGAATTAACCCACCCGGGCACAGATCAAACGACCCACAACGGGGCCTGGGGGGGGGGGGGGGGGGGCGAAAAAGGAACAGAAATAAATTTAAAATATAGAAGAAAAAGGTTATACTGTGTTAATGTACACCACGAGGAGGGTTTCTGTTTACTGGGGTTGGCGTCTCTTGGTGCCGCAGTAGGTGATTGGTGCTTTGGTAGAGTTAGTTTGTCTAACTGTCTCTGTCCGTCTGTCTCTCAGTCTCTGTCTGTCTTTGTATCTCTGTTTGTCTGTCCGTCAGTCTGTCTCTGTCTGCCAGTCTATTTTTACAATGTCTGTCACTGTCTGTCTGTGTCTGTGTTTGTCTCGTTCTGTCTCAGCCTCTCTGTCTCAGCCTCTCTGTCTTTCCACTGTGTCGGTCACTGGCTGTCTGTTCTGTCTCTCTATCTGTCTGTCTGTTTTTTGTTGAAAGGAGTTGTTGAGTTAGGTTGTTTTTATTGAGAGGGTTGTCGCTGAGGTTGGGTATAGAGAATTGTAAGTATTTCTGTGCGGCTTTGTCTGGGGGGGGGGTGTTGCTGTGTTTGGAGGTTGGTTGGTATTTTATCTCATTGTATTTATTTATTATTTTATTTTATTTTTTATTTTTTTATTTATTAATTAATTTATTTATTTTTGTTTTGTTAATTATTTATTTATTTTTTGTTGGGGGGCGGGGGGTGGGGGGGCGGTGGTCGGGTATGTTGATTTATAGGATAGGATTCCTTAGGGAGGATTTGTAGACAGACAGACAAACAGAGACAGTTAGAAAAACAGACAGACGGACGGACACAGACAGACAGACATTAAACAGACAGACACACAGAAACAGACAGAAACCGTCAGACAAACGGACAAACACACCGAAAGACACAGACAGAAAAAGACATACAGACAGACAAACAGACGAGCGGAGACAGACAGACAGTCAGAGGCAGACAGGGAGAGACAGACAATCTTGGCTAATAACTCAAGATAAAGAAGGAATTGCCGTAAATAAGAAGGTCCGGCGCTCTTCTCAGGCTCGACCGCTGTCACCCAAACTGAAACAGACAACTGTCCCTTGACTCACCACGCAACCATAACGTATCTGATTGAGTTGTTAAGCAACAGGAACACTTTGGTAAAAGAAGAAATAATAACAACTTGTAGGAATCTCTGTCTGTCTGTTGGTCTCTGTGTCCGTTTCTTTCTGTCTGCCTGTCTGTCTGTTTGTCGCAGACACAAGCAGACAACTGACAGACAGACAGACGGAGAAATAGAGGGACAGACAGAAACAGAGACGGCGACATAGACTAACATATAGACGAAAGAGACAGACAGACAGAAAAACAGAGGCAGAAAATCAGAAAGACAGACAGATCGATATTGTGAGACAGACTGGCAGAAACAGTCAGACACAGAGACACAGATAGATGGGGGATGGGGGGATTCCACACCCTTCCCAGTCTGTGGGTCCTGATACCTTCCGTTGCCACTACCGGATGGTGCCATTCTCCACCTCCCAGGATGGGTGTGGATGGGGGATGGGGGGATTCCACACCCTTCCCAGTAGGTGGGTCCTGATACCTTCCGTTGCCAACTACCGGATGGTGCCATTCTCCACCTCCCAGGATGGGTGTGGATGGGGGGATTCCACACCCTTCCCAGTCGGTGGGTCCTGATACCTTCCGTTGCCAACTACAAGATGGTGCCATTCTCCACCTCCCAGGATGGGTGTGGATGGGGGGATTCCACACCCTTCCCAGTCGGAGGGTCCTGATACCTTCCGTTGCCAACTACCGGATGGTGCCATTCTTCACCTCCCAGGATGGGTGTGGATGGGGGATGGGGGGATTCCACACCCTTCCCAGTCGGTGGGTCCTGATACCTTCCGTTGCCAACTACCGGATGGTGCCATTCTCCACCTCCCAGGATGGGTGTGGATGGGGGATGGGGGGATTCCACACACTTCCCAGTCGGTGGGTCCTGATACCTTCCGTTGCCAACTACCGGATGGTGCCATTCTCCACCTCCCAGTCGGTGGGTCCTGATACCTTACCGTACACCACCCTACACCACCCACTACACCCCCACTACACCACCATACCCCACACTACACCACCCACTACACCACCCTACACACACACTTCCCAATCGGTGGGTCCTGATACCTTACCGTACACCACCCTACACCACCATACCCCATACTACACCACCCACTACACCCTCACTACACCCTCACTACACCACCATACCCCACACTACACCACCCTACACACACACTTCCCAGTCGGTGGGTCCTGATACCTTCTGTCGGCGCCTGACGGATTGTACCATTCTCCACTTCCTGGGAAGGATGTGGATTCCCTCTCATCATCCCCCACTCCCCATCATCCCTCTCACCCCACCCACCCCTTCATCCTCTCACCCTTCCCAGTCGGTGGTTCTTGGTACC
>NW_024739543.1:0-20128 GCF_018991925.1 Homarus americanus | reverse complement strand
TCGAGTATAACAAAGTCCACTGATCGAGTATAACAAAGTCCCGTGATCGAGAATAACAAAGTCCCCTCATCGAGTATAACAAAGCCCCCTCATCGATTATAAAAAAGCCCCCTGGTCGAGTATAACAAATTCCCTGATCGAGTATAACAAAGCCCTCTGATCGAGTATAACAAAGCCCTCTCATCGAATATAAAAAAGCCCCCTGTTCGAGTATAACAAAGACCCCTGATCGAGTAAAGCAAAATCCCCTGATCGAGTATAAAAAGGTCCCCTGATCGATTATAACAAAGCCCCCTGATCGAGTATAACAAAGTCCCCTGATCGAGTATAACTAAGGCCCCTGATCGAGTATAACAAAGTCCCCTGATTGAGTATAACAAAGTCCTTTAGACGGGTATAACAAAGTCCCCTGATTGAGTATAACAAAGCCCCCTAATCGAGTAAAACAAATTCCCATGATTGAGTATAACAAAGTCCCTTGATCGAGTATAACAAAGTCCCTTAATCGAGAATGACAAAGCCCCCTTGTCAAGTTTAACAAAGTCCCCTGATCAAATATAACAAAGTCCACTGATCGAGTATAATAAAGTCCCCTGATCGAGTATAACAAAGTCCCCTGATTGTGTATAACAAAGTCCTTTAGTCGGGTAAAACAAAGTCCCCTGATTGAGTATAACAAAGCCCCCTAATCGAGTAAAACAAATTCCCATGATTGAGTATAACAAAGTCCCCTGATCTAGTATAACAAAGTCCCCTTTTCGAGTATAACAAAGGCCCCTGATCGAATATAACAAAGGCCCCTCATCGAGTATAACAAAACCCCCTGATAAAGTATAACAAAGTCCCCTAATCGAGTATAACAAATGACCCTGATCAAGTATAACAAAGTCCCCTCATCGAGTACAACAAAGTCCCCTCATCGAGTATAATAAAGTCCCCTCATCGAGTATAACAAAGTCGCCTGTTTGAGTATAACAAAGTTCCCTTATCGAGTATAACAAAGTCCCCTGATCGAGTATAAGAAAGGCCCCTTGTCGAGTATAACAAAGTCCCCTCATCGAATATAACAAAGGCCCCTGATCGAGTATAACAAAGTTCCCTGATCGAGTATAACAACGCCCCCTAATCGAGTATAACAAAGGTCCCCGATCGAGTATGACAAAGACCCATGATCGAATATAACAAATTCCCCTGATTTGAGTATAACAAAGTCCCCTGATCGAGTAAAAAAAGCCCCCAAATCGAGTATAACAAAGTCATCTGATCGAGTATAACAAAGTCCTCTGGTTGAGTATAACAAAGCCAGCTCATCGAGTATAACAAAGCCCCCTTTTCGAGTATAACAAAGCCCTCTTTTCGAGTATAACAAAGTCCCCTGGTCGAGTGTAAAAAAGTCTTATGATGGAGTATAACAAAGGCCCCTAATCGAGTGTAACAAAGTCCCCTGGTCGAGTAAAAAAGGTCCCCTGATCGAGTAAACCAAAGTCCTCTGATCGAGTATAACAAGGTCCCCTGATCGAGTATAGCAAAGCCCCCTGATCGAGTATAACAAAGAACCCTAATGGAGTATAACAAAGTCCCAAGATCGAGTATAACAAAGCCCCCTGATCAAGTATATGAAAGGCCCTGTCTGGGTATAACAAAGCCCTCTGATCGAGTATAACAGTGTCCCTGATCGAGGTAAGAAATTTCGATCGGGTATAACAAAGCCCCCTGGTAAAGTATAACAAAGCCCCCTTTTCGAGTATAACAAAGTCCCCTGGTCGAGTTTAACAAAGTCCCATGATGGAGTATAACAAAGGCCCCTAATCGAGTGTAACAATGGCCCCTGGTCGAGTATAAAAAGGTCCCCTGATCGAGTAAAGCAAAGTCCCCTGATCGATTATAACAAGGTCCCCTGATCGATTATAACAAAGTCCCCTGATCGAGTATAACAAAGTCCCCTGATCGAGTAAAGCAAAGTCCCCTGATCGATGTATAACAAGGTCCCCTGATCGATTATAACAAAGCCCCCTGATCGAGTATAACAAAGTCACTTGATCGAGTATAACAAAGGCCCCTGATCGAGTATAACAAAGTCCCAAGATCGAGTATAACAAAGTCCTCTGAACGAGTATACCTAAAGGCCCCTGATCGTGTATAACAAAGCCCCTTGATCTAGTATAACAAAGCCCCCTTGTCGAGTATAACAAAGTCCCCTGATCGAGTATAACAAAGTCCCCAGATCGAGTATAACAAAGTCCCCTGATCAAGTATAACAAAGTCGCCTGAATGAGTATAACAAAGTCCTTTAGTCGGGTCTAACAAAGTCCCCTGATTGAGTATAACAAAGCCCCCTAATCGAGTATAACAAATTCCCATGATTGAGTATAACAAAGTCCCCTGATCGAGTATAACAAAGTCCCCTGTTCGAGTATAACAAAGGCCCTTCATCGAGTATAACAAAACCCCCGGATCAAGTATAACAAAGTCCCCTAATCGAGTATAACAAATGCCCCTGATCGAGATTAAGAAAGTCCCCTGATCGAGTATAACAAAGTCCCTTCATCGCGTATAACAAAGGACCCTCATGGAGTATAATAAAGTCCCCTCATCGAGTATAACAAAGTCGCCTGTTTGAGTATAACAAAGTTCCCTTATCGAGTATAACAAAGTCCCCTGATCGAGTATAAGAAAGGCCCCTGATCGAACATAACAAAGTCCCTTGATCGAGTATAACAAAGTCCCTTAATCGAGAATGACAAAGCCCCCTTGTCAAGTTTAACAAAGTCCCCTGATCAAGTATAACAAAGTCCACTGATCGAGTATAATAAAGTCCCCTGATCGAGTATAACAAAGCCCCCTGATTGAGTATAACAAAGTCACTTGATCGAGTATAACAAAGGCCCCTAATGGAGTATAACAAAGTCCCAAGATCGAGTATAACAAAGCCCCCTGATCAAGTATATGAAAGGCCCCTGCTCGGGTATAACAAAGCCCTCTGATCGAGTATAACAAAGTCCCCTGATCGAGTGTAAGAAATTCCCCTGATCGAGTATAACAAAGCCCCCTGGTAAAGTATAACAAAGCCCCCTTTTCGAGAATAACAAAGTCCCCTGGTCGAGTTTAACAAAGTCCCATGATGGAGTATAACAAAGGCCCCTAATCGAGTGTAACAAAGGCCCCTGGTCGAGTATAAAAAGGTCCCCTGATCGAGTAAAGCAAAGTCCCCTGATCGAGTATAACAAGGTCCCCTGATCGATTAAGCCCCCTGATCGAGTATAACAAAGTCCCCTGATCGAGTAAAGCAAAGTCCCCTGATCGATGTATAACAAGGTCCCCTGATCGATTATAACAAAGCCTGATGAAAGTATAACAAAGTCACTTGTCCGAGTATAACAAAAGGCCCTTGATCAGGTATAACAAAGTCCCAAGATCAGTATAACAAAGTCCTCTGGTGGTATACCTAAGGCCCTGATCGTGTATAACAAAGCCCCTTGATCTAGTATAACAAAGCCCCTTGTCGAAATTATAACAAAATTCCCTGATAGAATTATAACAAATTCCCATGATTGGTATAACAAAGAGTCCCTGATCCAGGTATAACAAAGTCCCCTGTTCGAGTATAACAAAGGCCCTTCATCGGAAACAACAAACCACAGTCAAGTATAACAAAGTCTAATCAATTATAACAAATGCCTGATCGAGATTAACAAAGTCCCCTGATCGAGTATAACAAAGTCCCCAGATCGAGTATAACAAAGTCCCCTGATCAAGTATAACAAAGTCGCCTGAATGAGTATAACAAAGTCCTTTAGTCGGGTCTAACAAAGTTCCCTGATTGAGTATAACAAAGCCCCCTAATCGAGTATAACAAATTCCCATGATTGAGTATAACAAAGTCCCCTGATCGAGCATAACAAAGTCCCCAGTTCGAGTATAACAAAGGCCCCTCATCGAGTATAACAAAACCCCCGGATCAAGTATAACAAAGTCCCCTAATCGAGTATAACAAATGCCCCTGATCGAGATTAAGAAAGTCCCCTGATCGAGTATAACAAAGTCCCCTCATCGCGTATAACAAAGGACCCTCATGGAGTATAATAAAGTCCCCTCATCGAGTATAACAAAGTCGCCTGTTTGAGTATAACAAAGTTCCCTTATCGAGTATAACAAAGTCCCCTGATCGAGTATAAGAAAGGCCCCTGATCGAACATAACAAAGTCCCCTAATCGAGTATAACAAAACCCCCTGATCAATTATAACAAAGTCCCCTAATCGAGTATAACAAATGCCCCTGATCGAGAATAAGAAAGTCCTCTGATCGAGTATAACAAAGTCCCCTCATCGAGTATAACAAAGTCACCTGATCGAGTATAACAAAGTCACCCTCATCGAGTATAACAAAGTCCCCTCATCGAGTATAATAAAGTCGCCTGTTTGAGTATAACAAAGTTCCCTTATCGAGTATAACAAAGTTCCCTGATTCGAGTATAAGAAAGGCCCCTGATCGAATAAAACAAAGTCCCCAAATCGAGTATAACAAAACCCCCTTTATCAAGTATAACAAAGTCCCCTAATCGAGTATAACAAAGTCGCCTGTTTGAGTATAACAATGTTCCCTTATCGAGTATAACAAAGTCCCGTGATCGAGTATAAGAAAGGCTCCTGATCGAATATAACAAAGTCCCAATTCGAGTATATGCAAACTCCCTTGATCAGGTATAACAAAGTTTCCTGATCAAGAATAAAAAAGTCTCCTGATCGAGTATAACTAAGCCCCCTTGTCGAGTATAACAAAGTCCCCTGATCGAATTTAACAAAGGCCCCTGATCGAGTATAACAAAGTTCCCTGATCGAATATAACAAAGTCCCCTGATCAAGTATAACAAAGTTCCCTGATCGAGAATAACAAAGTTCCGTCACCGAGTATAACAAAGCCCCCTGATCGAGCATAACAAAGCACCCTAATGGAGTATAACAAAGCCCACTGACCGAGTATAAGAAAGGCCTCTGATCGAGAATAGCAAAGTCCCCTGACCGAGTATAACAAAGTCACCTGATCGAGTATAACAAAGTCACCTGATCGAGTATAACAAAGTCCCCTGATCGAGAATAACAAAGTCCCGTCATCGAGTATAATAAAGCCCCCTGATCGAGTATAAGAAAGGCCCCTGATCGAATATAGCAATGTCCCTAGTCGAGTATATACATAGTCCCCTGATCGAGTATAACAAAGTCCCCAGATCTAGAATCACAAAGTCCCTGATCGAGTATAACAAATCCCCCTCATCGAGTATAAAATAGCCCACTGGTCGAGTATAACAAAGTCCCTGATCGAGTATAACAAAGCCCTCTGTTCGAGTATAACAAAGCCCTCTCATCGAGGATTAAAAAGCCACCGGTCGAGTATAACAAAGTCCCCTGGTCGAGTATAACAAAGTCCCATGATCGAGTATAACAAAGGCCCCTTATCGTAAATAACAAAGGTCCCTGGTCGAGTATAATAAAGTCAACTGATCGAGTATAACAAAGTCCCCTCATCGAGTATAACAAACTCCCCTGATCCACTAAAAAATCACCCCTGATCGAGTAAAACAAATGCCCCTGGTCGAGTATAAGAAAGTCAACTGATCGAGTATAACAAAGTCCCCTGGCCGAGTATAACAAAGTCCCCTCATCGAGTATTACAAAGTCGCCTGTTGGAGTATAACAAAGTTCCCTTATCGATTATAACAAAGTCACCTGATTGAGTATAAGAAAGTCCCCTGATCGAGTATAACAAAGTCCCCTCATCGAGTATAACAAAGTCCCCTCATCGAGTATAATAAAGTCGCCTGTTTGAGTATAACAAAGTTCCCTTATCGAGTATAACAAAGTTCCCTGATCGAGTATAAGAAAGGCCCCTGATCGAATAAAACAAAGTCCCCTAATCGAGTATAAGAAAACCCAATTTTTCAAGTATAACAAAGTCCCATAATCGAGTATAACAAAGTCGCCTGTTTGAGTATAACAAAGTTCCCTTATCGAGTATAACAAAGTCCCCTGATCGAGTATAAGAAAGGCTCCTGATCGAATATAACAAAGTCCCTATTCGAGTATTTACAAACTCCCCTGATCTAGTATAACAAAGTTTCCTGATCAAGAATAAAAAAGTCTCCTGATCGAGTATAACTAAGCCTCCTTGTCGAGTATAACAAAGTCCCCTGATCGAATATAACAAAGGCCCCTGATCGAGTATAACAAAGTTCCCTGATCGAATATAACAAAGTCCCGTGATCGAATATAACAAAGTCCCCTAATCGAGTATAACAAAGCCCCCTAATCGAGTATAACAAAGGTCCCTGGTCGAGTATAACAAAGACCCCTGATCGAACATAACAAAATCCCCTGATCGAGTATAACAAAGTCTCCTGATCGAGTATAACGAAGCCCCCTGATCGAGTATAACAAAGTCTCATGATCGAGTATAACAAAGTCCCCTGGTCGAGATTAACAAAGCCCCCTCATCGAGTACAACAAAGCCCCCTGATAGAGTATAACAAAGCCCCCTTTTCGAGTATAACAAAGTCCCCTGGTCGAGTGTAACAAAGTCCTATGATGGAGTATATCAAAGGCCACTAATCGATTATAACAAAGCACCCTGATCGAGTATAACAAAGCCCCCTGATCGAGTATAACAAAGCACCCTAATGGAGTATAACAAAGTCCCATGATCGAGTATAAGAAAGTTCCCTGATCGAAAATAACAAAGTTCCGTCACCGAGTATAACAAAGCCCCCTGATCGAGTATAACAAAGCACCCTAATGGAGTATAACAAAGCCCCCTGATCGAGTATAAGAAAGGCCTCTGATCGAGAATAGCAAAGTCCCCTGACCGAGTATAACAAAGTCACCTGATCGAGTATAACAAAGTCACCTGATCGAGTATACCAAAGTCCCCTGATCGAGAATAACAAAGTCCCGTCGAGTATCTGATAAAGTATAACAAAGCCCCTGATCGAGTATAACAATGATCCCTATCGAGTATAACAAAGTCCCCTGATCGAGTATAACAAAGTCCCCAGATCTAGAATAACAAAGTCCTGATCGAGTATAACAAATCCCCCTCATCGAGTATAAAATAGCCCCCTGGTCGAGTATAACAAAGTCCCTGATCGAGTATAACAAAGCCCTCTGATCGAGTATAACAAAGCCCTCTCATCGAGGATAAAAAACCTTCCGGTCGAGTATAACAAAGTCCCCTGGTCGAGTATAACAAGTCCCATGATCGAGTATAACAAAGTCCCCTGATCGAGTATAACAAAGTCCCTTGATCGAGAAAAACAAAGCCCCCTGATCGAGTATAACAAAGTCCCCTGATCGAGTATAACAAAGCCCCCTCATCGAGTTTAACAAAACTCCCTGATCAAGTATATAAAATTCCCCTGGTCGAGTATAATTAAGTCCCATGATAGAGTATAACAAAGTTCCCTGATCGAGTATAACAAGGTCCCCTGATCGATTATAACAAAGCACCCAGATCGAGTATAACAAAGCCCCCTCATCATGTATAACAAAGTCCCCTGATTGAGTGTAATAAAGGCCCCTTATTGAGAATAGCAAAGCCCCCTGATCGAGTATAACAATTTCCTCTGATCCAGTATAACAAAGTCCCCTGACCGAGTAAAACAAAGACCCTGATCGAGAACACCAAAGTCCCGTCATCGAGTATAACAAAGCCCCCTGATCGAGTATAATAAACCCCCCTGCTCGAGTATAACAAAGTCCCCTGGTCGAGTATAACAAAGCCCTCTAATCGAGTATAACAATGCCTCCTGATCGAGTATAAAAAAGCCCCCTGGTCGAGTATAACAAAGTCCCCTGATCGAGTATAACAAAGTTCCCTGACCGAGAATAACAAAGTCCCGTCATCGAGAATAACAAAGCCCCCTTATCGAGTATAAGAAAGGCCCCTGCTCGAGCACAACAAAGTCCCCTGATCGAGTATAACAAAGCCCTCTGATCGAGTATAACATTGCCCCCTGATCGAGTATTAAAAAAAGCCCCCTGGTAGAGTATAACAAAGTCCCCTGGTCGAGTATAACAAAAATCCCTGAACGACTATAACAATGTCCCCTGATCGAATATAACAAAGTCCCCTGATCGAGTATAAGAAATTCCCCTGATCGAGTATAACATTGTCCCCTGATCGAGTAAAACAAAGCCCCCTGATCGAGTATAACAAAGTTCCCTGATCGAGTTTAACAAATTCCCTGATCGAGTAATACAAAGTCCCCTGATCGAGTAAAACAAAGCCTCCTGATCGAGTATAATAAAGTCCCCTAATTGAGTATAACAATGTCCTCTAATCAAGCATAGCAAAGTCCCCTAATCGAGTATAAGAAAACCCCCTCGTCGAGTATAACAAAGTCCACTGGTCGAGTATAACAAAGTCCTCATCGAGAATAAAAAAGCCCCTTGGTCGAGTATAACAAAATTTCCTGATCGAGTATAACAAAGTCCCCTGGTCCAGTATAACAAAGTCCCCTGATCGAGTATAACAAATTCCCCTGATCGAGTATAACAAAGTCCCCTGATAGAGTATAACAAAGTCCTGATCAGTATAACAAGGTCCCTGATGAGTAAACAAAGCCCCCTGATCGAGTATAATTAAGTCCCTGATCGAGTATAACAAAGTCCCTGATCCGAGATATAACAATGTCCCCTATTCGAGTATAACAAAGCCCCCTCGTCGAGTATAACATAGTCCCCTGATCGAGTATAACAAAGTCCCCTGATCGATTATAACAAAGTCCCCTGATCGAGTATAACAAAGTCCCATGATCGAGTATAACAAAGTCCCTTGATCGAGAAAAACAAAGCCCCCTGATCGAGTATAACAAAGTCCCCTCATCGAGTATAACAAAGTCCCCTGGTCGAGTATAACAAAGTCCCCTGATCGAGTATAACAAAGTCCCCTCATCGAGTATAACAAAGCACCCTCATCGAGTTTATCAAAACTCCCTGATCAAGTATATAAAAGTCCCTTGGTCGAGTATATCAAAGTCACATGATAGCGTATAACAAAGAACCCTTATCGAGAATAACAAAGGCCCCTGGTCGAGGATAATAAAGTCAACTCATCGAATATAACAAAGTACCCTGATCGAGTATAACAAATTCCCATGATCGAGTAAAACAAACACCCCTGAACGAGTATAACAAAGTCCACTGATCGAGTGTAACAAAGTCCCCTCATCGAGAATAACAAAGTCCCCTCATCGAGTATAACAAAGCCCCCTCATCGATTATAAAAAAGCCCCCTGGTCGAGTATAGCAGATTCCCTGATCGAGTGTAACAAAGCCCTCTGATCGAGTATAACAAAGCCCTCTCATCGAGTATAAAAAAGCCCCCTGTTCGAGTATAACAAAGCCCTCTAATCGAGTATAACAAATTCCCATGATTGAGTATAACAAAGTCCCCTGATCGAGTATAACAAAGTCCCCTGTTCGAGTATAACAAAGGCCCCTCATCGAGTATAACAAAATCCCCGGATCAATAACAAAGTCCCCTAATCGAGTATAACAAATGCCCCTGATCGAGATTAAGAAAGTCCCCTGATCGAGTATAACAAAGTCCCCTCATCGCGTATAACAAAGGACCCTCATGGAGTATAATAAAGTTCCCTCATCGAGTATAACAAAGTCGCCTGTTTGAGTATAACAAAGTTCCCTTATCGAGTATAACAAAGTCCCCTGATCGAGTATAAGAAAGGCCCCTGATCGAACATAACAAAGTCCCCTAATCGAGTATAACAAATGCCCCTGATCGAGAATATGAACGTCCTCTGATCGAGTATAACAAAGTCCCCTTATCGAGTATAACAAAGTCCCCTGATCGAGTATAAGAAAGGCCCCTGATCGAACATAACAAAGTCCCCTTATCGAGTATAACAAAACCCCCTGATCAATTATAACAAAGTCCCCTAATCGAGTATAACAAATGCCCCTGATCGAGAATATGAAAGTCCCCTAATCGAGTATAACAAAGTCCCCTCATCGAGTATAACAAAGTCCCCTCATCGAGTATAATAAAGTCGCCTGTTTGAGTATAACAAAGTTCCCTTATCGAGTATAACAAAGTCCCCTGATCGAGTATAAGAAAGGCCCCTCATCGAATAAAACAAAGTCCCCTAATCGAGTATAACAAAACCCAATTTATCAAGTATAACAAAGTCCCATAATCGAGTATAACAAAGTCGCCTGTTTGAGTATAACAAAGTTCCCTTATCGAGTATAACAAAGTCCCCTGATCGAGTATAAGAAAGGCTCCTAATCGAATATAACAAAGTCCCTATTCGAGTATTTACAAACTCCCCTGATCTAGTATAACAAAGTTTCCTGATCAAGAATAAAAAAGTATCCTGATCGAGTATAACTAAGCCTCCTTGTCGAGTATAACAAAGTCCCCTGATCGAATATAACAAAGGCCCCTGATCGAGTATAACAAAGTTCCCTGATCGAATATAACAAAGTCCCGTGATCGAGTATAACAAAGTCCCCTAGTCGAGTATAACAAAGCCCCCTCATCGAGTACAACAAAGCCCCCTGATAGAGTATAACAAAGCCCCCTTTTCGAGTATAACAAAGTCCCCTGGTCGAGTGTAACAAAGTCCTATGATGGAGTATATCAAAGGCCACTAATCGATTATAACAAAGCACCCTGATCGAGTATAACAAAGCCCCCTGATCGAGTCTAACAAAGCACCGAGTATAACAAAGGTCCCTGTCGAGTATAACAAAGACCCCTGATCGAACATAACAAAATCCCCTGATCGAGTATAACAAAGTCTCCTGATCGAGTATAACGAAGCCCCTGACGAGTATATAAAGTTCATGATCGAGTATAACAAAGTCCCCTGGTCGAGTATAACAAAGCCCCCTCATCGAGTACAACAAAGCCCCCTGATAGAGTATAACAAAGCCCCCTTTTCGAGTATAACAAAGTCCCCTGGTCGAGTGTAACAAAGTCCTATGATGGAGTATATCAAAGGCCACTAATCGATTATAACAAAGCACCCTGATCGAGTATAACAAAGCCCCCTGATCGAGTATAACAAAGCACCCTAATGGAGTATAACAAAGTCCCCTGATCGAGTATAACAAAGTCCCCTGATCGATTATAACAAAGTCCCCTGATCGAGTATAACAAAGTCCCATGATCGAGTATAACAAAGTCCCTTGATCGAGACAAACAAAGCCCCCTGATCGAGTATAACAAAGTCCCCTCATCAAGTATAACAAAGTCCCCTGGTCGAGTATAACAAAGTCCCCTGGTCGATTTTAACAAAGTCCCCTCATCGAGTATAACAAAGCACCCTCATCGAGTTTAACAAAACTCCCTGATCAAGTATATAAAAGTCCCTTGGTCGAGTATATCAAAGTCACATGATAGCGTATAACAAAGAACCCTTATCGAGAATAACAAAGGCCCCTGGTCGAGTATAATAAAGTCAACTCATCGAATATAACAAAGTACCCTGATCGAGTATAACAAATTCCCATGATCGAGTAAAACAATCACCCCTGAACGAGTATAACAAAGTCCACTGATCGAGTGTAACAAAGTCCCCTGATCGAGAATAACAAAGTCCCCTCATCGAGTATAACAAAGCCCCCTCATCGATTATAAAAAAGCCCCCTGGTCGAGTATAACAAATTCCCTGATCGAGTATAACAAAGCCCTCTGATCGAGTATAACAAAGCCCTCTCATCGAGTATAAAAAAGCCCCCTGTTCGAGTATAACAAAGACCCCTGATCGAGTAAAGCAAAATCCCCTGATCGAGTATAACAAGGTCCCCTGATCGATTATAACAAAGCCCCCTGATCGAGTATAACAAAGTCCCCTGATCGAGTATAACAAAGGCCCCTGATCGAGTATAACAAAGTCCCCTGATTGAGTATAACAAAGTCCTTTAGTCGGGTATAACAAAGTCCCCTGATTGAGTATAACAAAGCCCCCTAATCGAGTAAAACAAATTCCCATGATTGAGTATAACAAAGTCCCTTGATCGAGTATAACAAAGTCCCTTAATCGAGAATGACAAAGCCCCCTTGTCAAGTTTAACAAAGTCCCCTGATCAAGTATAACAAAGTCCACTGATCGAGTATAATAAAGTCCCCTGATCGAGTATAACAAAGTCCCCTGATTGAGTATAACAAAGTCCTTTAGTCGGGTAAAACAAAGTCCCCTGATTGAGTATAACAAAGCCCCCTAATCGAGTAAAACAAATTCCCATGATTGAGTATAACAAAGTCCCCTGATCGAGTATAACAAAGTCCCCTTTTCGAGTATAACAAAGGCCCCTGATCGAATATAACAAAGGCCCCTCATCGAGTATAACAAAACCCCCTGATAAAGTATAACAAAGTCCCCTAATCGAGTATAACAAATGACCCTGATCAAGTATAACAAAGTCCCCTCATCGAGTACAACAAAGTCCCCTCATCGAGTATAATAAAGTCCCCTCATCGAGTATAACAAAGTCGCCTGTTTGAGTATAACAAAGTTCCCTTATCGAGTATAACAAAGTCCCCTGATCGAGTATAAGAAAGGCCCCTTGTCGAGTATAACAAAGTCCCCTCATCGAATATAACAAAGGCCCCTGATCGAGTATAACAAAGTTCCCTGATCGAGTATAACAACGCCCCCTAATCGAGTATAACAAAGGTCCCCGATCGAGTATGACAAAGACCCATGATCGAATATAACAAAGTCCCCTGATCGAGTAAAAAAAGCCCCCAAATCGAGTATAACAAAGTCATCTGATCGAGTATAACAAAGTCCTCTGGTTGAGTATAACAAAGCCAGCTCATCGAGTATAACAAAGCCCCCTTTTCGAGTATAACAAAGCCCTCTTTTCGAGTATAACAAAGTCCCCTGGTCGAGTGTAACAAAGTCTGCGATGGAGTATAACAAAGGGCCCTTAACTCGAGGTAACAAAGTCCCCTGGTCGAGTAAAAAGGTCCTGATCGAGTAAACCAAAGTCCCCTGATCGATATAATATGTCCTCTGATCGAGTATAGCAAAGCCCTCTGATCATATAACAAAGGACCCTAATGAGAGTAACAAAGTCCCAAGATCGAGTATATAAGGCCCCTGATCGGTAGTGAAAGGCCCTTGCTCGCATAACAAAGCCCTCTGATCGAGTATAACAAAGTCCCCTGATCGAGTGTAAGAAATTCTGATCGAGTATAACAAAGCCCCTGGTAAAGTATAACAAAGCCCCTTTCGAGAATAACAAAGTCCCCTGGTCGAGTTTAACAAAGTCCCATGATGGAGTATAACAAAGGCCCTAATCGAGTGTGTAACAAAGGCCCCTGGTCGAGTATAAAAAGGTCCCCTGATCGAGTAAAGCAAAGTCCCCTGATCGAGTATAACAAGGTCCCCTGATCGATTATAACAAAGCTCCCTGATCGAGTATAACAAAGTCCCCTGATCGAGCAAAGCAAAGTCCCCTGATCGATGTATAACAAGGTCCCCTGATCGATTATAACAAAGCCCCCTGATCGAGTATAACAAAGTCACTTGATCGAGTATAACAAAGGCCCCTGATCGAGTATAACAAAGTCCCAAGATCGAGTATAACAAAGTCCTCTGAACGAGTATACCTAAAGGCCCCTGATCGTGTATAACAAAGCCCCTTGATCTAGTATAACAAAGCCCCCTTGTCGAGTATAACAAAGTCCCCTGATCGAGTATAACAAAGTCCCCAGATCGAGTATAACAAAGTCCCCTGATCAAGTATAACAAAGTCGCCTGAATGAGTATAACAAAGTCCTTTAGTCGGGTCTAACAAAGTCCCCTGATTGAGTATAACAAAGCCCCCTAATCGAGTATAACAAATTCCCATGATTGAGTATAACAAAGTCCCCTGATCGAGCATAACAAAGTCCCAAGTTCGAGTATAACAAAGGCCCCTCATCGAGTATAACAAAAACCCCGGATCCAGTATAACAAAGTCCCCTAATCGAGTATAACAAAAGCCCCTGATCGAGATTAAGAAAGTCCCCTGATCGAGTATAACAAAGTCCCCTCATCGCGTATAACAAAGGACCCTCATGGAGTATAATAAAGTCCCCTCATCGAGTATAACAAAGTCGCCTGTTTGAGTATAACAAAGTTCCCTTATCGAGTATAACAAAGTCCCCTGATCGAGTATAAGAAAGGCCCCTAATCGAACATAAGAAAGTCCCCTAATCGAGTATAACAAAAACCCCTGATCAAGTATAACAAAGTCCCCTAATCGAGTATAACAAATGCCCCTGATCGAGAATAAGAAAGTCCTCTGATCGAGTATAACAAAGTCCCCTCATCGAGTATAACAAGTCACCTGATCGAGTATAAGAAAGTCCCCTGATCGAGTATAACAAAGTCACCCTCATCGAGTATAACAAAGTCCCCTCATCGAGTATAATAAAGTCGCCTGTTTGAGTATAATAAAGTTCCCTTATCGAGTATAACAAAGTTCCCTGATCGAGTATAAGAAAGGCCCCTCATCGAATAAAACAAAGTCCCCTAATCGAGTATAACAAAACCCCCTTTATCAAGTATAACAAAGTCCCCTAATCGAGTATAACAAAGTCGCCTGTTTGAGTATAACAATGTTCCCTTATCGAGTATAACAAAGTCCCCTGATCAAGTATAAGAAAGGCTCCTGATCGAATATAACAAAGTCCCTATTCGAGTATATACAAACTCCCTTGATCAAGTATAACAAAGTTTCCTGATCAAGAATAAAAAAGTCTCCTGATCGAGTATAACTAAGCCCCCTTGTCGAGTATAACAAAGTCCCCTGATCGAATTTAACAAAGGCCCCTGATCGAGTATAACAAAGTTCCCTGATCGAATATAACAAAGTCCCGTGATCGAATATAACAAAGTCCCCTAATCGAGTATAACAAAGCCCCCTAATCGAGTATAACAAAAGTCCCTGGTCGAGTATAACAAAGACCCCTGATCGAACATAGCAAAATCCCCTGATCGAGTATAACAAAGCCCCCTGATCGAGTATAACAAAGCACCCTAATGGAGTATAACAAAGTCCCCTGATCAAGTATAACCAAGTTCCCTGACCGAGAATAACAAAGTTCCGTCACCGAGTATAACAAAGCCCCCTGATCGAGTATAACAAAGCACCCTAATGGAGTATAACAAAGCCCCCTGATCGAGTATAAGAAAGGCCTCTGATCGAGAATAGCAAAGTATCCTGACCGAGTATAACAAAGTCACCTGATCGAGTATAACAAAGTCACCTGATCGAGTATAACAAAGTCCCCTGATCGAGAATAACAAAGTCCCGTCATCGAGTATAACAAAGCCCCCTGATCGAGTATAAGAAAGGCCCTTGATCGAATATAACAATGTCCCTAGTCGAGTATATACATAGTCCCCTGATCGAGTATAACAAAGTCCCCAGATCTAGAATAACAAAGTCCCCTGATCGCGTATAACAAATCCCCCTCATCGAGTATAAAATAGCCCCCTGGTCGAATATAACAAAGTCCCTGATCGAGTATAACAAAGCCCTCTGATCGAGTATAACAAAGCCCTCTCATCGAGGATTAAAAAGCCTCCGGTCGAGTATAACAAAGTCCCCTGGTCGAGTATAACAAAGTCCCATGGTCGAGTATAACAAAGTCCCCTGATCGAGTATAACAAAGTCCCTTGATCGAGAAAAACAAAGCCCCCTGATCGAGTATAACAAAGTCCCATGATCGAGTATAACAAAGCCCCCTCATCGAGTTTAACAAAACTCCCTGATCAAGTATATAAAATTTTCCCGGTCGAGTATAACAAAGTCCCCTCATCGAATATAACAAACTCCCCTGATCGATTCAAAAATCACCCCTGATCGAGTAAAACAAAGGCCCCTGGTCAAGTATAAGAAAGTCAACTGATCGAGTATAACAAAGTCCCCTGATCGAGTATAACAAAGGCCCCTGATCGAGTATAACAAAGTTCCCTGATCGAATATAACAAAGTCCCAAGATCGAGTATAACAGAGTCCTTTAATCGAGTATAGCAAAGCCCCCTGGTCGAGTATAATTAAGTCCCATGATAGAGTATAACAAAGGCCCCTTATCGTAAATAACAAAGGAACCTGGTCGAGTATAATAAAGTCAACTGATCGAGTATAACAAAGTCCCCTGATCGAGTATAACAAAGGCCCCTGATCGAGTATAACAAACTCCAATGGTCGATTGTAACAAAGTCCCATGATCGAGTATAACAAAGGCCCCTAATCGAATGTAACAAAGGCCCCTGGTCGAGTATAAAAAGGTCCCCTCATTGAGTAAAGCAAAGTCCCCTGATCGAGTATAACAAAGTCCCCTGATCGAGTTCAACAAAGTCCCAAGATTGAGTATAACAAAGTCCCCTGATCGAGTATAACAAAGTCCCCTGATCGAGTATAACAAAGTCCCCTAATCGAGTGTAACAAAGTCCCTTGATCGAGAAAAACAAAGCCCCCTAATCGAGTATAACAAAGTCCCCTGATCGAGTATAACAAAGGTCCCTGATCGAGTATAACAAAGACCCCAGTTCGAGTATAACAAAGTCTCCTGATCGAGTATAACAAAGCCCCCTGATAAAGTATAACAAAGCCCTTTTTTCGAGTATAACAAAGTCCAATGGTCGATTGTAACAAAGTCCCATGATTGAGTATAACAAAGTCCCCTGATCGACTATAACAAAGTCCCCTGACCGAGTATAACAAAGCCCTCTTATCGAGTTTAACAAAACTCCCTGATCAAGTAAATAAAATTCCCCTGGTCGAGTATAATTAAGTCCCATGATAGAGTATAACAAAGGCCCCTGATCGAGTATAACAAACTCCAATGGTCGATTGTAACAAAGTCCCATGATCGAGTATAACAAAGGCCCCTAATCGAATGTAAAAAGAGGCCCCTGATCGAGTATAAAAAGGTCCCCTCATTGAGTAAAGCAAAGTCCCCTGATCGAGTATAACAAAGTCCCCTGATCGAGTTCAACAAAGTCCCAAGATTGAGTATAACAAAGTCCTCTGATCGAGTATAACAAAGTCCCCTGATCGAGTATAACAAATTCCCCTCATCGAGCGTAACAAAGTCCCCTGATCGAGTATAACAAAGTCCCCTGATCGAGTATAACAAATTCCCTGATCGAGTATAACAAAGTCCCCTGATCGAGTATATTTAAGTCCCCTGGTCGAGTATAATAAAGGACCCTAATGGAGTATAACAAAGTCTCAAGATCGAGTATAACAAAGTCCCCTGATCGAGTATGACAATGTCCCCTGATCGAGTATAACAAAGTCCCCTGATTGAGTTTAACAAAGTCCCCTGATCGAGTATAACAAAGTCCCTTGATCGAGAAAAACAAAGCCCCCTGATCGAGTATACCAAAGTCCCCTGATCGAGTATAACATAGTCCCCTGATCGAGTATAACAAAGTAACCTCATCGAGTATAACAAAGTCCCAAGATTGAGTATAACAAAGCCCCCTTATCCAGTATAACAAAGTCCGCTGATCGAGTACAACAAAATCACCTAATCGGGTATAACAAAGTCCCCTGATCTAGTATAACAAAGCCCCCTGATCGAGTATAGCAAAGCCCATGATCGATTATAAAAAAGTACCCTCATCGAGTATAACAAAGTCCCAAGATTGAGTATAACAAAGCCCCCTCATCGAGTATAACAAAGTCCGCTGATCGAGTACAACAAAATCACCTAATCGGGTATAACAAAGTCCCCTGATCGAGTATAACAAAGTCCCCTTATCGAGAATAACAAAGTCCCCTAATCGAGTATAGCAAAGCCCCCTGATCGAGCATACAAAGCCCATGATCGAGCATAAAATAGTACCCTGATCGAGTATAACAAAGTCCCCTGATCGATTATAACAAATTCCCTTATCGAGTATGACAAAGGCCCTGAATCGAGTATAACAAAGGCCCCTGGTCCAAAATAACAAGGTCCCCTGATCGAGTATAACAAAGTCCCCTGATCGAGTATAACAAAGTCCCAAGATTGAGTATAACAAAGCCCTCTGATCGAGTATAATAAAGTCCGCGGCCCGAGTACACGAAAATCACCTAATCGGGTATAACAAAATCCCCTGATCGAGTAAAACAAAGTCCCAAGATCGAGTATAACAAAGTCCCAAGATCGAGTATAACAAAGCCCCCTGATCGAGTATAAGAAAGGCCCCTGACCGAATATAACAAAATCCCTAGTTGAGGATATACAAAGTCGCCTGATCGAGTATAACAAAGTCCCCTGAACCAATATAACAAAGGCCCCTAATGGAGTATAACAAAGGCCCCTGATCAAGTTTAAAAAAGTCCCAAGATCGAGTATAACAAAGTCCCCTCATCGAGTATAAGAAAGGCCCCCGATCGAGTATAACAAAGTTCCCTTATCGAGTATAATAAAGCCCCGGATCGAGTATAAAAAAGTCACCTGATCTAGTATAACAATTTCCCCTGATCGAGTATAACAAAGTCCCCTGATCGAGTAAAACAAAGTCCCCTGATCGAGTATAAGAAAGTTACCCTGATCCAGTATAAAAAAGGCCCCTAATGGAGTATAACAAACGCCCCTGACCGAATATAACAAAGTCCCTAGTTGAGAAAATACAAAGTCCCCTGATCGAGTACAACAAAGCCCCCTGATCGAGTATAAGAATGTCCCCTTATCGAGTATAAGAAAGTCCCCTGATTCAGTATAACAAAGACCCCTAATGGAGTATAACAAAGGCCCCTGAAAGAGTTTAACAAAGTCCCAAGATCGAGTAAAACAAAGTCCTCTGATCGAGTATAACAAAGTCCCCTGATCGGGTATAACAATGTCCTCTTATCGAGTATAATAAAGACCTGGATCGAGTATAACAAAATCCCCTGATCTAGTATAATAAAGTCCCCTGATCGAGTATAACAAAGTCCCCTGGTCGAGTATAACAAAGTCCCCTGATCGAGTATAACAAAGCCCCCTCATCGAGTATTACAAAGTCCCCTGGTCGAGTAAAACAAAATCCCCTGGTCGAGTATAACAAAGGCCCTATATCGAGTATAACAAAGACCCCTGGTCGAGTATAACAAAGTCCCCTGATCGAATATAACAAAGGACCCTGATGGAGTATAACAAAGTCCCAAGATCGAGTATAACAAAGTCTTCCGATCGAGTATAACAAAGTCCCCTGATCGAGTATAACAAAGTCCTCTTATCGAGTATAATAAAGGCCTGGATCGAGTATAACAAAATCCCCTGATCTAGTATAAAAAAGTCCCCTGATCGAGTATAACAAAGTCCCCTGGTCGAGTATATCAAAGTTCCCTGATCGAGTATAACAAAGTCCCCTATTCGAGTATAACAAAGCCACCTAATCGATTATAACAAAATCCCCTGATCGAGTATAACAAAGTCCCCTGATCGAGTATAACAAAGCCCCCTTATCGAGTATAACAAAGTCTCCTGATCGAGTATAACAAAGTTCCCTGGTCGAGTATAACAAAGCCCCCTCATCGAGAATAACAAAGCCCCCTGATAGAGTATAACAAAGCCCCCTTTTTGAGTATAACAATGTCCCCTGGTCGAGTAACAAATTCCTATGATGGAGTATAACAAAGGCCACTAATCGAGTGTAACAAAGGCCCCTGGTCGAGTATAAAAAGGTCCCCTGATCGAGTAACGGAAAGTCCCCTGATCGAGAATAACAAGGTCCCCTGATCGATTATAACAAAGCACCCTGATCGAGAATAACAAATCCCCCTAATCGAGTATAACAAAGCACCCTAATGGAGTATAACAAAGCCCCCTGATCGAGTATAAGAAAGGCCTCTGATCGAGAATAGCAAAGTCCCCTGACCGAGTATAACAAAGTCACCTGATCGAGTATAACAAAGTCACCTGATCGAGTATAACAAAGTCCCCTGAACGAGAATAAGAAAGTCCCGTCACCGAGTATAACAAAGCCCCCTGATCGAGTATAACAAAGCACCCTAATGGAGTATAACAAAGCCCCCTGATCGAGTATAAGAAAGGCTTCTATTCGAGAATAGCAAAGTCCCCTGACCGAGTATAACAAAGTCACCTGATCGAGTATAACAAGGTCACCTGATCGAG
>NW_024739542.1:7760214-7783166 GCF_018991925.1 Homarus americanus | reverse complement strand
ATATATATATATATATATATATATACCAGATGATTATATTACATGTACTGTGCTGTACTTATACTTTCTGCTGCTGTAAACTTGTGTTTCTACAATACGACTCCTCAGGTGCCATGTAATTACCTTAATTGTGTTACCTTTCTATTTCTATCTGTAAATTATATCACTGGATAGACAGTTTCAGTACATCTGAATTCCCGGTGTCTGGCTCCAGCCTAAGTTATCTACAATATGTACAGAGACGTCGAGGTGCTGTACGACTGTCTAAAGTTCTTCAAAGTGAATCGAGACGGACACTTTCTTAAAGTTAATGTACAATGTAATTAAACTGTTTCGTAGCTCATCAGAAATTTACGTAAAAGATAAGTAATATAAGAACTTAATTAGTTATTCATACTTCAGGTAAATATCTATAGACCGCTCATAAAATTGTATCTTAACTCCTTACATCAAATGAAACAGAGGTAAGCACCATCAAGGTAAGTGCAATAATCTAGAGTTAATATTCTGTTATTGGGTGAGGACCATTTGTACCTCCAATTCTAGCTGCGTCATCTTCCCACTTTGGATTCAACCTTTTCAACCTCCTCGATGGTTAGTACGACGTCAATGATAGATGGATTACGACTCAAACCTTACATAAGCATTTTTTACACCAAGGATGAATGACTTAAGTGTTGAGTCTCTCGGGTCTTATAGCTCACTAGTACTGAATATTTTCTTTAACCCAAGTTACTGATCAAGAGCCGAGTTGCTTTTGGAAGAATAAACAAGATGGAAGTTGTTTACAGTAGACGACCTTTCACCTCACCACCACCTCAGAAACATCTCGCTTTGTCAGTAGTCAAGCACAATACTTATATCTCTGGTACGCCTGGATGTCGAGGTCGCCTTAACATGAAGTAAAATCCTGACGATACAACAACTCTGACTTACTCCTGACAGACACATTCTTGTTACTTCGAATAAAATCTCGCTTGAAAATGTACCACAACACCGAGATCTTTAATAACAATTGACAACTTCAGAATTGGTATCCCATCTTGACGCTCCATATATGTACATACTGATTAATCATAGTATGTATATCAACTAAATAAACATTACCTCAAGTCCAATACACACATTGCTGGTTATTTTAATCATAGAATCAACAAAAATATCGCTACATTCAATTAATTAATATTAATCACAAGTTACTTTTCGATATATGAGAAATAAAGATATATATTGTTTTTAATCTGTAGTGGTGTTGATATATATGACTCCAGGGATATTTACTGTTGAATATTATTGAGAACAAGTTTTAGTTTAATTGAAATACTGTTTGTCTTAAAGCAGGAAAATGAGAGAAAGTTCAGGGAAAGGGAGAGAACATGTAGTGGAGTGAGAGGGTGACTAGACGGATGAAGGGAGGGGCAGGTGAACGGGTGGATGAAGGGATGGGTAGGTGAACGGGTGGATGAAGGGATGGGTAGGTGAACGGGTGGATGAAGGGATGGGTAGGTGAACGGGTGGATGAAGGGATGGGTAGGTGAACGGGTGGATGAAGGACTTGGTGAAATAATAAAATAAAAGTCACACAGTAGAGTTAAGAGCAGAAGTAAAGTCACCGCCAGCAGTAAAGTCGTGGTTGTGTTGTCAGAGGCAGGAGTAAAGTTACGGGGTTTATCAAGACTTTAGGAGAGTGAAGCCATAAATGAGTAACTCTAGACAGCTGAAGCAAAGTTAAGTGAATACAAATTTTAATACATAATTCTTCCAAATCAAATACAGAAAAATATATTGAGGGACAAACTAAAAATAAATTAACACAATGAATACCAGATTATTTGTTACCAAATTAGAATAAAACAATGTAACATTATGTAAATAAAGTATGTATAATGAACCGGAGTTTTGGATGTTTCGAAAATATTGAGAATTTACCCCTTAATTGTCATTGCCAAACTCGTATACAACAGTCATTAATTGAAAAACTTATCTGCTATGATAACCTTAATTTCTTCCCGAATAATTCACACGGGTAATGTCCTGCAGGAACAATATTTAATAAATAACTTGAATCTAGTTTATTGTTATAGAATGTTTCTCCATCGGGAAATTATTCCAAAACAATTTCGTGATGGATAATTGTGACACAACAGCTGCTGGCCGGGTAATTCTTCCAGTGGTTAATTACTTCTCATTGATGAATTAACCGGAAAGAACAAGTACACACAAAGGATATGAGTATTACCTTCAGTCTATGAACACCAGGACCAGTTCATTGGAAAATCTTTTAATTTACCTGTTTCATATATTCAGTATACATTCATACAGTACAGTAAATACGTTGTATGTATATACTGTGTATAAAAATTTATGTTGTATGTATATATTGCACCTTTCTTGTAACACACTTCAGCATCTATATGAAGGCTCTACAAATTACCAACAAAAGAAACTTCAGGAAACAGATCAACATCATCAAACGACCTCCGAGTGTCTTAAAATCTGAAGTGTAGGACGACTCATATTGTCCAGGCTTTATCAGACCAATGTTAGACAAGAACTCCTCACTGCTGGGGAGTTGTGGCGATAAACCGCGCGCTGTGCTGGCAAGACTCTGGTGGACTCAGTTGGCAGTCAGCAATCAACTCTTAGCCAGACTCAACGATGATTACTCTCACTGATAGGGAAGGACAGGTATGACATATCTACAGTAACATACCTGTAATATGACTGAAATACTGGAATATGGATTGTATGAGTGCGTGGTCTATCACAGAACAAGACTACAACACGTGGTGGGTATCAGTATAACACAGAACAAGACTACAACACGTGGTGGGTATCAGTATAACACAGAACAAGACTACAACACGTGGTGGGTATCAGTATAACACAGAACAAGACTACAACACGTGGTGGGTATCAGTATAACACAGAACAAGACTACAACACGTGGTGGGTATCAGTATAACACAGAACAAGACTACAACACGTGGTGGGTATCAGTATAACACAGAACAAGACTACAACACGTGGTGGGTATCAGTATAACACAGAACAAAACTACAACACGTGGTGGGTATCAGTATAACACAGAACAAGACTACAACACGTGGTGGGTCTCAGTATAACACAGAACAAGACTACAACACGTGGTGGGTACAAGTATAACACAGAACAAGACTACAACACGTGGTGGGTATCAGTATAACACAGAACAAGACTACAACACGTGGTGGGTCTCAGTATAACACAGAACAAGACTACAACACGTGGTGGGTATCAGTATAACACAGAACAAGACTACAACACGTGGTGGGTCTCAGTATAACACAGAACAAGACTACAACACGTGGTGGGTATCAGTAGAACACACAAGACTACAACACGTGGTGGGTCTCAGTATAACACAGAACAAGACTACAACATGTGGTGGGTATCAGTATAACACAGAACAAGACTACAACATGTGGTGGGTATCAGTATAACACAGAACAAGACTACAACATGTGGTGGGTATCAGTATAACACCGAACAAGACTACAACACGTGGTGGGTAACAGTATAACACAGAACAAGACTACAACACGTGGTGGGTATCAGTATAACACCGAACAAGACTACAACACGTGATGGGTATCAGTATAACACAAAACAAAGCTGGAACAGAGAAATCAGGTTCACCCTAAGTTGGGAAACGAAAAACAATGACAATATGGTCAGTCCCAAACTTTCGGTTGGCGGATTATCAGGGGTTAAAAAGGTACCTAGGTGAGGTCACTTGGGAACAGTCACGTCAGTCCCCAGTAGGAAGGGCTGAGGTCATAGATGACACAACAATTGATCATGACTATAATATATTCACTAGTATACTACATAAAGCACAAGAACAAAATATACCATACAGAAAAATTAGGTCAAATAAGAATGAGCCAAGGTGGATGACCAGAAAACTTAAACATTGTATGTATATTCTGTATGCTGTATTTATATTTTGCTATGTATATTATGTATGTGCTCCATTTATGTACTATTTATTCAGCCTAGCTTGTAGCGTGTGGCAATATATTTAAGATGTCCCACATGCCTAATTAATGTGCCTGGCGACGTATGGAAGCTGTTATTGTATCACTTGCAGAGTTGCCAACTTAGCGACTGTGTAGCTAGATCTAGAGCTTTTTGTTTTTTTCTAGCGACATTTTAGAGCGATTTGCGACTTCTCGCAAATCTAGAGATATCCACAGAAATCTAGCGACTTTCTGGATACTTTTGGACTGTCCATGAAAACTCGGTTTTCCTAATTTCGAGCCATAATATATAGCAACGGGGTTACAGGGACAATGCATTTGAACGGGTTGAACTCATAAAACAACTTCGTCAACGCTTACCTGACAACATTCGTGTGCTGCAGTCTATTTCTTTTCTGAGTGCCGATGAGTGCTTGAAGCCTATTAAATCAGATATACTTGATTTGGCACACTTATTTACAGAAGATTCCAGCACCCTTACCAAGATTGATTTCCCGTGGAAAAAACTGCATCACACAATCTGGAGAAAAACATCCAACACCCTAAAATTGTGGTCAGAAGTGGCAAATTACAGAGATGCGACAGGTGAAAACCCTTACCATGATCTGGCTGAAATTGCACTCGCTGCCTTATCTCTTCCGCATTCAAAAGCAGATGTAGAGCGCACATTTAGTAATATGAACTTTGTGAAATCAAAATTGCGCAACAAAATGAAACTATCGCCATTAAAGACAATTCTTACAATAAAGTATGGGTTAAAAAGACAGAACACCTGTTGTGCAAGTTATGAACTTCCTAGTGATATTTTAAGAAAGATAGGGACTGTGGAGGCATACAGTTACAAGATATCTGCACGAGAACCTGAACCAAGCACTTCACATGCTTCCAGCTCTACAGTTGTTCACACTGCCGACGACTACGAAGAGGACTGGGATGCAATTACTATTGAATAATAGGTAAGTGTGCACATTAAACTTTAAAAAAATAATATTTTTATTTTTACATAATGCATTTTATTTATACTCCGTCCATTATAGTCGGCATTATGAAAATATAATTTGCATCAAATTCCTGAAGGGGGTAATAATAGCTAGCGACTTTCCATGGAAGATTTAGCGACATTTAGCTACTTTTAGGTACCAGCCTAGTGACATTTGAAAATCCGAGTTGGCAACCCTGATCACTTGCCATACGTCGCCTATAGAGCAGTTGACCAGCAGACAGGTTGAGGAGTGCTACTCCCCTTGTGTACATATCTCTTATCCAGCAAATAGAACCTATAAAATTATACAGGTGTTTGTGTTCGCTCCTGTATATAGAACTTATTACCCAGAACATGAACATGGCGCAGTGAACCGGTTTTACTGGATAATTACGAGGGACAGTGCAAAGTTTGTGGAAAGCCGGCTTATGGAGTCCTTCCCTGTGTCAACCAACAGCCACCCGCCACCCCTCCTCGAAGAATTTAGCAACTTTGAGCAGTGTCAGTGACAGTGATTTTCTGTGAAGTGTTTAGTGCATTGTGTGTTTCGTGCCATACATGTGTGACCTTGTTCTAAAGGATTCCCAAGGTACACGGCATGTTCTGGGCATTTGTAAGGAGTAACGTTTTTCACATCCTCCTCTCATCATGCCTCGAGGGTAACTGACACTAGACGTCGTTTCCACCCCCCCTCACAGCTCGAGGAGACGCTCTCGCCCGCCCGGCACACACACACACGCACACACACACTGACCGCGGCGATTCCCTTATATATATTTTTTATATATAATCTACTTTTCTATGTATTTAATTAATTTTTTGTCTGAGATCTTGTTGATACGACGGGCTGACCGGTCAACACTGATTTAAGACACAGTACACAGATGAAGTAGTTATGTCTCGTGCCTTACGTAGCCGTGGAGCCAGCTCCCGGATGAGTCAGTCGGATGATAGCTCCGCAGAGATGGATGACCAGGCTGACCATGACGCCCCAGCTACCACAACATCGCGCAGCCCTTCACCTCGATATTCAGCGTTGTCTCCAGAGATAATTGCTTTAATGAAGTTTATGAGAGATGAAAGGCGCGAGGATGAAGCTAACAGACGTGTGGCGGATGAACACAGAAGGCAAGCAGAGGCAGAGAGAGACCACCAACGGAGATTGGAAGACAGTGCACGGTTTGAAGCTTTGATATCTCGCCTCACTGTTAACCAAGCCCCTGGCTCTAACACTGCCTCGGTACTGACTGGTTCAGATACCTCATCAATGCTCTCTTCACGCCCCCCAGCCCCACCTAAAGCAGCAGCTCAAACACCGCCCATCTTGAAGCCTGATGTGACTTTCCAGACTTTTCGTGAATGGCGGCGACGGTGGACTGATTATGCTACAATGGTGGATCTCCAGAGTTTGTCACAGCCTAAACAACTCATTCAGCTGCGTATGTGCCTGTCCTTGGAAACTCAGCGTGTCTTAGAACATACGTTGCAGGTACCTCCGACCTCTTCGCTGTCTGTAGAGGAGGTACTGGACATTCTGCAACGGCACATCAAAGGACAGCTGAATGAAGCTCTGCGCAGGAGGGAATTGTTTAGCTGCAGACAGATGGAGGGTGAGACTTTTGACGCCTTTTATGTACGTCGTAAGAGAGCCTCGGAAGAGGTAGATATATGCCTAGGCCACCACCAGCAGTGCGAGGAGACCCAGTTGAAGCAGGCGATCTTGATGGGTGTTAAGGACGAGGAGCTTGTCCAACGCCTCACCTCCCTCGACTCTTCCTCTTCTCTTAAGGATGTTATGACGATATGTCGCTCCTATGAGGCTGCCAGGTGTGCCACCTCTGCCATCCGAGCTCCCCCTACAGTTGTACACGCTGTGTCCCGGTACAAGAAGGACAAGAAGTCTGTTCCTACGCCTTCGCCCACCACGTCCACGCCCGGTTCATTTTGTAACAACTGTGGTAAGCAGCACGGAACACAGGTGTGTCCAGCTGCTGAGTCTACATGCAACAGTTGTGACCGTAAGGGCCACTGGTCACTCACAGTACGGTGCCCAGCTAAACGCGTCCAGTGCAATGTGTGCGGTCGTCTGGGCCACTATGACAAGTGTTGCCCTACCAACAAACCCAAGGGACAGCGTCGGCGGAAGCTTCAGCGCCCTTCACCAGTGAGGGCCGCCCACAGTCTTCCAATCAGAAGCATGACGACCCTGGACAACGCTCGAGCCATATTAGGAATGTGTGCTCCCCCTCGCGTCCCAGGACCAAAGTCCCCCAGTACATCAGTGTCATCGTGACCTACGGCAGTGTGTCATCCCGTCTTCAGATGTTGCCCGACACCGGCGCTGATGCTACAGTCATCGGTCCCCAGCATTTGCAATGCTTGGGGCTCTCTCCAAGTGATCTAGGACCGCCCCCCAAGGATCTCCGCTTTACGGCAGATGGTTCACAGATGACCCCGGCCCTAGGTTCACTCCAAGCACAAGTCACCTTTGGCAACAGGTCGTGTCAAGCCTGGATTGATGTGCATAACGGTGTCCCGACTCCTTTGCTGTCCTACAGACATTGTCAAGAGTTGGCATCATCTCCCAGGACTTCCCCAAACCTATTCTCGAGGTAAAACACGCCAACAGGGCAGCAACGACCCTGCTGCCGCCCTACCCCTGCCTCTTGCCAGTGACACCTCTCCTTCGGATGCTCGGAAGTACTTCCTGAAGGAATTCAGCGACGTTCTGGTTACCAAGTCCGCTCTGGAATCCAAGCCTCTCAAGAAGATGGTAGGTCCCCCCATGAGGATCCACTTGAGGGACGACGCGAAGCCCTTCGCTATTTACACCCCTCGACTGGTCCCCCTGGCCTTCTGCGAAGCGGTCAAAAACGAGCTGGACTCCATGGTCGCCCAAGAAATTATTGCACCAGCCGGTGATGACCCGTCTCCATGGTGTCACCCTATGGTAGTCATCTCAAAACCCAAAGTTGGTGTTCGGATCACCACTGACCTCTCCAAGCTCAACAGCCAGGTGTCTCGTCCTGCGCACCCTTCTCCCACGCCCTTTGCAGCTATACGCAGTGTGAACCCGAAGGCGCGCTCCTTCACGACGATGGACGCCCTGTGTGGATACTGGCAGATAGAGTTTGCTGAAGAAGACCGACCACTTACAACTTTCATTACCCCTCATGGGCGTTACAGTTATTGCCGTAGCCCCATGGGATTCGCCGCTACAGGAGACGCTTTCTGTCTTCGCGGTGACATGGCTCTACAAGGTTTGGCAAACTGCGTTAAAGTGGTCGACGACATACTCGTGTACGACGAGGATTACATGGAAAACCTCTGCCGTATCTACGAGGTACTCAAGAGGTGCCGGAAACACAGCATCACCCTAAATGCCGACAAGTTTGTTCTGGCCAGCTCTTCAGTTGATTTTTGTGGGTACACCCTCTCAGGGAATGGTATCTCAGCTGACACGGAAAAGGTCCGCGCCATCACGGATTTTCCCACCCCTGCTAACCTCACCGACTTGAGGTCCTTCATCGGTCTCGTCAACCAGTTAGCAAAGTTTTCGCCGGACATCTCCGCAGATGCCCAACCACTTCGCCCCCTGATGAGCTCCAAGAGGACATTCCTGTGGACCCCCGACCACGACAAGGCCTTCCAGCAAGTGAAACAGGCCCTGTCTAATCCATCTGTCCTCGCCACGTTTGACCCAGCCTTGCCGACGGTTCTGCAGACAGATGCCTCACGTTTGTATGGCGTGGGATACGCCCTATTGCAGGATCACGGTGGAGGGCAGTTCCGGCTCGTCCAGTGTGGCTCGCGTTTCCTCTCTGATACCGAGACGCGCTACGCCACTATTGAGTTGGAGCTGTTGGCTGTGGTTTGGGCGATGTCCAAGTGCAGGTTTTACCTCATAGGCCTGCAACACTTTCACCTAGTGACCGACCATCGCCCGCTTGTCCCGATCCTCAACCACTACACGCTGGACGCCGTTGAGAACCTTCGCCTCCAGCGTCTGAAAGAGAAGCTTTCGGCGTACATCTTCACAGCAGTGTGGCGTGCCGGTAAGGAGCTCTGCATCCCTGATGCCTTATCCCGCTCTCCTGTCAGCCTCCCTACTCCAGAAGACCGTGTGCTCGACGCCGACCTCGCTCTTTCCGTCAGGACTGTGGTCACTCTACACGCCGTCCAATCCCTTCGTTCGGACCTGTCACCAGATGACAACAAGGCAATGGAGGACCTTCAAACAGCGGCCCGAGATGACCCTTCCTACGTCCGACTCGTCGAGTGTGTGAGGAACGGATTCCCTAGCAACCGCTACAATCTTCACAACACCCTGCTCCCGTATTGGAAACTCCGCGATGAACTCTACTGCGACGGAGACCTTGTTCTGTACGGAGCACGTGTAGTTGTCCCTGCTGCATCACGTCCCCACGTCTTGGCTCGCCTTCACGACAGTCACCGTGGAGCTGAGGCCACCAAACGACGTGCACGACAGACTGTGTTCTTGCCCGGCATCAACTCCGACATCTCCAATGTTGTCCGTGCGTGTGAGCCCTGCCAAGTATTACAACCCAGCCAGCAGCAGGAACCCTTCATGAGTGACGACAACCCCACCCGCCCCTTTGAGTCTGTGTCAGCAGACTTTTCCTCTGCGTCAGGAAAGTCCTTCTTTGTTATCGTCGACCGTCTCTCTGGTTGGCCGGTTGTCATCAAGTGCGGTAATGACACGACGTCTGGTTATGACATAGTATAACCAATAACTTAGATGGATGTTGAAAATTAAATGAATTCATTAAATCATCATTTATCAAGTATAAATCATGGAATGTCGAGTGGTGGAGTGAACTTCTACGTAGATACGCCATAATCTCCTGTAAGTAACCAGTGTGAAGGTATCGAACTCTACAGTAAGAAATAAGAAATACGACATAATATTATCTCTATATAATATAATCCACTCCTACTACTACCGAACCACCCCAAAACCATGACAATTGCCGCCCGCCAATACTTGATAAATGATGATTTAATGAATTCATTTAATTTTCAACATCCATCTAAGTTATTGGTTATACTATGTCATAACCAATCAGTCATTACCTTTAGTAATAATAAGGTAGGATCACAGATACGGGCAGATAATTGCACTTACATTTATTTGTCAAGCTTCCATACAATGATTTACAGTTTGCATGGATATATGATTTACTCACGTTCACGCTGTAATAAAATTAATCTTCTAAAACAGGGAATTTCCAACTTGGGGACACATGTGATTACTCTACTGTGGTATGACTTAACAGAGCCTTAATTCTTCAAGTGATACATTTACTGCCAGCCTGGATTGCTTTTGTTGCAACCAGGCTTCATCACAAGAACTTCTTCCCACGGCCATAACAACAAAAAGGTACTCTTGGGTTACCACACATAGTCTCGCGTCACTGACAGTCACTGGACGGTTGTCGCGGCAAGTAGAACTGGTAAGCGTGACTTGAATTAACCATTAGGTGCAATAGACCAGCCTGGATTGCTTTTGTCGCAACCAGGCTTCCACACGTGATATTTCCACGGGGATAACAAACCTAGGTTAACACACTTAGTCTCGTGTCGATCACGGTCACGGTAGACGGGTGTCGTGCAGGAGAACTCTGTAAGCGTGAATTAATTAACCATTTACTGTAGGTTTGATAGGCCAGCCTGGAATGCTCTTGTCGCAACCAGGCATCTACACGTGATATTTCCACGGGGATAACAACCTAGGTTAACACGCTTAGTCTCGTGTCGACGACGGTTCACAGGACGGAGTGGCGGTGGAGGACTCTGTGTGGTGTGGTGTCCCGCCCCCTTTCAGGAGGGAGAGGATGGAGACGACGTCTTAACTAACCCATGGCTCAGGGGATACTACTCAAAATGAGGTTTTTGGGTGTGAAGCGATGAACAGTACAACACTGTTTCACTGCCCACCCCCCTAAAGGCTGGCTAACATACACTAATTGAAAAATACATGTCCCAGTTATGCCTCGCCGGGCGTCTTATCTCTGGTAAAACAAACTTTGGAGTTGGTTGCGTGGGTAAGCCTAACGCAACCCATGACAATATATATATATATGCTGATAACCACAAGGAAAGAAGAAAACACGAAGTTCCCAAGCGCTTTCGTGTAGATCCACAATGAAAACGTGGATAAGATTTTCAAAGCATTTTTAACCTTGGATTTTAACCTTGGATCTAGATGTAGTTATTTAGTGGGTCCCTTATTTGTGACCTGACCTGACTAGTCACATCGCCCCCTTCTCTTAAGCTCCACTACGGTTGTGTTGGTGTTGGTGTGGGGATTAGTGGATGACATCATTATGACCTGACCTCATGTTTAATAAGGTCACCCTGTATATTTAAGCCTCTTTCTGTCCATGTAATCCAGTTGCCTCTGAAGATGCTGAGAGCGGTTGTATGTACCGAGAATGTAGACATCATAGCAATCACCGAAACTTGGATGAATCTGGCGAGCAAAATTTTTTTATCAGAGTACCACATAGAAGGGTACAACCTTTTTCACAAGGACAGGGAAGGTAGGAAGGGGGGAGGGGTCGCACTCTTCGTCAAGGATACATTAAAATGTTGAATTAATAATTCAATAAAGGGTGAAATAGGAACCGAGTCTGTGTGGGTAGAAATCACGGAAGGAAGAGAAAAACTAATTATGAGAGTGATTTACAGGCCCCCCAAGTCTTGGCAAAGAAGCAGCTCAGCCCATATGGCAAGAAATGAATAGGGCAGCAAAATATAACAACCTATGCATTATGGGGATTTCAACTTCAGAAATATTGACTGGGACAACATTGTGGGTGACTATGAATCTGAAGACTTCCTAGATGCAGTACAAGACAATTTTTTGAAACAACTAATTACAGAACCTACTAGAGGTGACAATATATTAGACCTAGTATTAACAAATAAAGAAAATATTATCAGAGATATCACAGTAGGGGAAGAACTAGGTAACAGTGATCACAGAGAAATCAGCTTCACCCTAAATTGGGAAACGAAAAACAATGACAATATGGTCAGAGTCCCAAACTTTCGGTTGGCGGATTATCAGGGGTTAAGAAGGTACCTAGGTGAGGTCACCTGGAAACAGTCACATCACGTCAGTCCCCAGCAGGAAGGGGAAAGGGCTGACCTGATTGAGGTGAATAAACATCTCAAAATGGCACTACCCAGTCAAGTGTCCATACCTGGAGCTGGTGGACACCCGCCTCACAAGAGGTCATAGCTCAAAGTTGAAGAAGCCCCAAGTCCAGAAAACTGTGAGGGAAAGCTTTTTCGGAGGGAGAATTGTGAACTCTTGGAACAACCCGCCAGTGTGTATTGTGAGGGCACCAAGTGTGAGCTGTTTCAAGACCAGACTTGACCAACACTGGAGCAGGTTCAGATACATTCAGGAGCCACTGCATGCCCAATACTTGCTAACAGTGCATAAGAGAGACGGGATCGCCCGCCCAAGCTAACGAGCCGATCAGTGGTGAAGAGGATAAAAGTAAAAGTAACAATGCGGATATACAAATTTCTTTGGACCTCTTAAAACCCTTTCACTCAAGTTCTCAGACCAAATACACAATAGCTTCTCTTCCTGTTCCCTTCCTAAATCCATTTTGATCTTCAGATAACTCATCTTCTGAATTTTATTCTATACAGAATAGTGCTTAATAAAACTTTGCAAGCATTACTTGTTAATTGTTCTAAATTGGGTGTACTCTTCAGGCTTTTGGCTTTTTAGGTAATACAGTACTGCAATACAAATATATACTGTATACGTATAGAATTTATTTTTCTTATATCACTTGAAAGGTCTCCTTCGAAGTATACAGTGTAGTCAAGCAATTGATCCGTTCCTACTCATTTGTTTTACATACATCATATATCATGTTTAATACACTAGTCAATTCATAATACTCCTTTTATTTCCATTACCCATGTGATCCTACTTCGGTTGCTTCTTTCCCTTTCAACATTTGCATTAAAATCACCCATTCATTAAACTTCATGGTCTCGTGTTCTTTAAACCTTCATTAAGAATTTCATCATTAGTCAATGCATACACCTGTGTTATACTGTCCATGGGATTAGCATTAATCAGCACTAACAAAAATTATCTGACACTACCCAATGCCCCTTTACACTACTGTTCAGCTCCTGGTTTACAAAACATAATACAAACCTTCATTGTTTTTCTGCCTAAATATAGTATTTAAAAATCTTCTACTACTAATGCCATTTGAACCTGTCCATCTTACTTCACTTAATTCCATGATTTGCCAATGCAATCTTATCACTTCATCTTTTTCTATTAACTTTAAAAATTAGTGTTGATTACACTCCTTTATCAATAGGGCTTCATTATTCTTCCATGGGTAAACAATAGAACAGTACCACAGTAGATTTATTGCCTGAAGCAAGTTATTTCGACTTAAAAGCCAAATTTTTACATACCTGTAAAGTATAGCATTTGAAATGGCACTTTACCAATTGGTGATGAACAAATTCAACAGTTATGGCCATCCATAGTTGATAATTTCTATCCCAAATGAATTTTATTATTTTTACTATAAACCGTTATTGGCTTTATAGATGCAAAATCGATTGTTTATAGTATCCATATATGTCATCTACGGTATGGGTATTTTTAAATGGGACAGTTTTGAACCTTTGTCACAAATAGAACAATTCTTTGATCCAAAGCTTAAGTGGGGGTTACAGTCTACAACGTCATTTTCTTTACAACACCTCACTTTTAAGGATATTTTAAAAAGTATATTCTGTTCAGTACAAAATCCAATAAAATTCTAAAGTTATATATAGTTTTATTAAGCATGTCAGTACAGTACAATATATTGTCCCAATATGTTTGAGTGCTTTAAAGTAAAACTGTAGGGGCAGACCTACAATAAGATCTATTACAGGAGTTTCTTTCTTGGAGATAAGCCTGTGCAGTACATTCTTCATCCTGAATGCCAAAAACCCTTTGCTTCCAAGGATTTTGGTTTGTGGTTATAACTACTGTACATATTTTACACTACTTTGGGCACAAGACTTAACACATACTGTAAGTCAAAGGTTAAATTTTGAATAGCATGGATTCCCTATATCAAAAGTGACAATTATAAAGACCATCTTGGACATCATTTTAATGTAGTTATGCCCCTAACATTGGAAAATAAATTTCTTATATCACCAAAACATGCAAGTTTCATCACTGTTGGTGAATCTTAAGGTATAGATATTGGAAAATAAATGTTTCCTTTCACTGTAGTTTGACCAGTATTCCTGTATACAAACTATGTTTATCTGGCTTATTATCTAAACCACATCAAGGATTGCTTGCTTGCAAACTGATAATTGGTTGGACCCTGCAACATTACAAATGGGAAGCTACTGTAGTACATGAAGGCTTTGCTGATGTGGTGTAGAAAAGTCAGTGTCCAGCAGACTTGCGGGCAGTCTCCAAGCGTTCATTGACATTAGACCAATTAATGACATTAAAGAACGCCTTTACATAATCAGCACGAAGATTCTTGTACTGGAGATAATAAGCATGCTCCCAAACGTCAAGACCAAGCAAGGGAATCATACCTGAAATAGGAGAAAATTTAAGCAAAAATTCTTGAGATTTTGGAATCTATAATCTATTAAAAGCATTATTCCACTGAAAAGGGGACTTATTTAGTCACACTACACAATGATGATGGCCCAGTCCTTTACCAGAGCGAGGCACAGTTATTATGTAGCCTCGGCCCTATCGCCCCATCCACACTGGTACGGGAAAAAATTAACCTCCGCTTGCTGGCGCAGATTCACAGTTCATGGAGAGCAGGTGACTAACACGTGGAAATGTTCCCCAATTGTACATGTGGTTTGAGACGAGAAACAAGCGTGAGTCACAAACTCAAAGCCTAGCTACCTTTCGAAAATTAAATGTTTTTTGATACTAATTCAATGATCAAGGAATCAAACTGCAATAATGCTGAACTTTTCAGACAACTGTAACCTACTGCTGGAGTATAAAAAGACCCTCGGTGATGGTTGGCTCACTATAGGGAGTTCAAGAAAAATTTCCACAGGTCACTTTATGACCAGTAGCTATGGTATAATTATATAAATATTTCCCCTAAATTTAAAAATAATGTTCTACAAGAAAACCAGTTAGAACACAAATCAGAAACCTATTAACAGACCGTGACAAACTTTATTGCAATGTGACAGAACTACTTCATAGCCATGTAAAAACTAGTTCTCCCATTGAAAATTTTTTACTTTATAACTGCAACTTAAATTCAACCTGTAACATTATTTCCATTTTTACTATTCTTTTTCGTTTCATTTCTTTTAATACTAAGGGATATCATTACTGCACATAAAAGCCTCCCTTTTTTTAATTATTATTTAAGTTAAGTTTTACTTTCACCAGTTTTGCTAATCCATTTTCTGTAGTTAAATAAATTTTTCCATCAAGATCTCGCCCAATTCACCTACTCACTCCCACATCAGTGAACAGCCATTCTGTAAGTTTAATGTTTAGAAATCAATACCATTAAGATGCAATACAACAAAGACATTACCATGAGTAACCTGAAGAGGGTCTTGGTTTTGGCAGGTAGCTACAGCCAGCTTGTTATTCTTGGGGCAATAGCCAAGCCAACCCCAACCAGAGCCTTTCACTCCCACACTGGCTGCTGAAAACTTGTCCTGCAACAAATACAACCACATTAAAGTTCACTATCTAAGACTTAAAAACCTTACCTTGTGCTTCATGGTATTCTATCTGGAATTATCTTCACAGTATCAACTACAATAATCTAAACAAAGCAGAAATTTGTTATAAAAACTGTTCTACATGCCTATTAACTGAAGGAAAAGCTCTTGTTATGTTCACTATGATATGCAGAGAACAACTACTCGCCTGGACATTTTACCTACCCGCATTTAACGTGTTTGAAAATCATACCCGTAAACCCGGCCCAAAACACTTGACTCGAAACTCTACATCATTATCCATGAACAGAATAGTGTACAATGCAGTAAAGAAATTCGTCCATCTTTTGAAACCTCACAGCAGTAGCATGTGGTTGGCAGTACAGATGAACATCTACTGTACTGTACCTATAAAATATAAGTTACACAATGTAACTAACAGGTATATCTCAGGCATCCCAAAAACTTCGACGATTGTCTAATAACACAAGTCATATTACGAACTTCTTAACGATGACTCCTTATACCCTACCCCTATGTTCACTCCTTATATCCCACCTCTACAGGGTATGTACACAAAAATATAAATTAAAATAATGACAAACCTTCATAATCAGTGTTGCTTTCTTTGCACTTTTAATAGCCCCCCCCCCCATAGTTACGGTAATTGCCCATGACTACCAACCTTAAATGCCTGAAATGAGCCGAACTCCTCATTGATGGCATCAGCGATCGCACCAGAAGGATCACCACCAGCATTTGGGGCCATGTTAGTCCAAAAGATGGTGTGATTGAGATGCCCGCCACCATTGAATTTGATAGCTGGAAGTAGTGCATTCATAGCCGCCACATCAGTGGCTTCCTCTGCCTCTATAAGCTGTAGGATAAATAAAGTATAAATTACAAGCTATATTTTGAATATGGGTAAATACAAAAATAAGGGTATTAATTTGATTAGTATAATGGAGGAAAAAAGCATAGTGAAGTTTAGAGAAAAGTAGCAACAAGATTACAGTACAGTATTGGAGAAGAGCACCAAGATCTCAATGAGAATGTGGATCAAGGTTGTCCATTAAACTGAATATTTAAAAAGCATCTTAAGAGGAAGAATTTGTTTGGAAGTCATGGATCCATTAGATAAAATTGAGCAGTTTGTGGGAAATAGTGAAAATGAATTGGGTGTTTAAACGGTAAATTACTGAATGCAGTTCAGAGTTTCTTGGGTAGAGAAAAATTCCCAGCAGAATGAGGATTACGTCTGGGATGTGAAATGTCAGAAAGGCGAGTTAATAGCTTTATGGGTGGAGTAGTAAGAGGAGAAGGCCCAAGTCCTAGAGAAGGGTGACAAGTTTGTAAATAATGATATGGGATGCAAATGGCCAGTTTACTGCTGCTTACAGAGGACACTACTCCAATGTGTGATACAGAAGACAGGTTAGAGAATGAGTTTGGTAGACGGTGTACAAGGAATTCCACTCAAAGCCCGTTATTCAGTGAGTCCTTGATAATGCCAGTGTTGCCACAGAAATAAAAAAAATTGACAAATTTCCCAACGATTTAAAGGAGACAATTAGTTTAAGTTGATTTGTGCATGAATTCGAGGCAGGATATGGTCTCACACACACACACTGGAGGATGTACAGTACTTACCAATCTTCTTTAACCTAACCTTACATCCTACAGTCTTCCATTAAATCACTTCAACTCTTGCATGCCCACCCTCAACACACTGAACATTATTGAATTACAGCCAAACATCACATGGCCATTTACCACCAAGTCATTCAATCACCACTAATCATTGCTGAATTTGTTTTAACCATGCTCTCCCTCACGAAGTCACCAGCATAAAAATCCTGGGGATGACCAGTCCTAAAATTTCACAATAGTACCTCTAGTATGATGAAATCTAAACAGAAAGGGACTCCAGTAAGACCCTTGATGGAACACTACTTTCAAGTCCAATTCTTCACTTCCCTCACTATTTACTCAGAAGTTCTCGTGTCCTCTCACCCCTATAACCACTAGAACAAGACACTCCTCTAACCCAAACTTTCTCATAGTCCATAGCATTAACCTATGTGGTAACCTGTCAAATGCCTTCTATAGAACTACAAATACAAAGTACTGGGTATAGCTTTCTCTCCTTCCCCTAGATATTTCAATTGTAATTGTATAAATAAATTCCGAGTTACTTACTTTCTCGGTACAAGCCTTGAGGTTGTTGATGTAGCCCTGGTGGTGCTTAGTGTGATGAATCTTCATTATCATAGCTGAGATATGAGGCTCCAGTGCATCATAATCATACTTCAGAGGAGGCAAAGAATGGGCACCACGAGATTCACCTACAAGTTATAATGTCAAAAGCATATACCTGTACTATAAATTAAATTTAAACTATAAAATGGGCAAGATACTTGCTAAACGGTATATGAACAATTACCAATACATTTATAAGGTTCACCAAATAGGAAGGATTAAAAATATTACAAGCATTCCCAGGTTTATGAAAGGGTTCCATTCCTGAAAACATCCCTCACCTTAAAATGCCAGAAAACATCTTCAATAAAATTTTTTTGGGGTATACAATTATTATAAACCAGTAATAAATGTGAAATTCATGAAGTACAGTTATAATTTTATAACAGTACTTACATGAAACTACACAAGATTTGAAAAAGTAAACAGCATGTAATGCTTAGCTGAAGTAATACATTTATTTCCATTCTACAATTGGAGCCATGTTCTCTAAAGGGGAAAAGGCAACGACAACCCAGATGAAACATTGCATCACCCTAAATTCCAGCTGTTTTGTTTACACGGCACAAAAGATATCAGTTGACACTACATTCACACACACCCCCATGCACAACTGACATCCACACATCCAAACTGTTAACTTTAAAATTCCACATTTACTCTTTAACTCGACACCTTTATTGTACATATGAATTATAAATTTAAGAATACAGCTAGACCCCGACTTATGACTGCTTCGACTTACGACCGTCGGGACTTACGGCCGCCGCAGTTGTGACCATTTTTTTTACAAATGACGCACGCATTTTCTATACCGAAACGTTTCCAGTTAATGTAGTCTCCATGTATAATTAGAAAATTATGGGGGCCCCATGTGCATTCAGCTGACTACATTAAAGGTAGGTGCTCAGTCACACTGTATCCATTCCTCATTATTTATTACTTTCACTGTACTGTATCCATTCCTCATTGTTTATTACTTTTACTGTACAGTGACCCCTCGTTTAACGAACACCTCGGTTAACGTAATTTCGATTAACGAACTGCCTTCCATAAGGATCTTCAATTCGGTTAACAAAAAAAAATTTCGCTTAACGAACTTCTTACGAACCGACCTCAACATGTTTTCGCTTGCACTGACCGGGCAACCAGCTTTATTATCAGTCCGCCAATACATTAATCGGTTCTAGGGCTTAAATTCCTTACTATTTTAGTAAATATCAAGAAGTTTATACTATTCAATAATTTTAAAAGTTTAATATTCAATTTTTTAGTCGTTTTAACAATTATTGAGCAAAATTGAAGGTAAAGTGACTAGTTTAATGCTCGGCATCCAGCCTCTTAACACAGCAAACAGGCGTCAGTCTCTCTGTTTTCACTGGAGGTAACATCTTGCTCGAGACTCTTCAACTAAACGCTTTTTTTCTGTGTTTCCAAGCAAATTATTGGTCATTTTGAAAATTATTTTACATATTGACAATATATAGTGCAGTGCAGTGTTATTTTAAAGAAAATATTCTTTATTTACAGCTAGTTTAACTTTGAAAAATACGTGTTGCCATTGTTTGAATCCAGCATGGGGCCTAAGAGATCAAGAAAAGCGATTTCAATCCAAATAAAGCAGGAAATAATAAAAAAACACGAACAAGGTATTAAATCAAATGCGCTATGCAAAGAATATGGCATGTCGGCATCAACTGTGTCGACAATTCTTGCACAAAGACAAATTTAAGGAAGTGAACGTGAGAGACAAATCTACAAGTGTTTAAAAGTAGATCCCTAATCGTAGAAACTGAGAGGTTACTTATCTGGATTAGGGAAAAACAGATGAAAGGTGATTCAGTTTCTGGTGATTTCATTTGTGAAAGAGCCAGGGAGATTTATGAACATTTAAAGGCAGATCAACCTGGTTCTTCAGGAACAGAATTTTAAGATTTTCAGGCTAGCAAAGGCTGGTTTGAAAAATTTAAGAAAAGAAGTGACATTTTAAGTGTTGTTAGGCATGGTGAAGCTGCTAGTGCTGATAAAGAAGGGGCAGCAAAGTTTTTAGTTGAATTTAAAAAACTGATGGAAGAAAATTATCTTCCACAGCAAGTGTTCAATGTGGACAAAACTGGGCTGTTCTGGAAAAAGATGCCCAAAAGAACATTCATCACCAAAGATGAAGCCTCTTTACCTGGGCATAAACCCATGAAAGACCATCTCACTCTACTGCTTGGTGCCAATGCTTCAGGGGATTTCCGACTGAAGCCTATGCTTGTCTACCACTCTGAAAACCCCAGGGTGTTCAAGCAACAGAAAGTGGTAAGAACAATGCTTGGAGTTTATTGGAAGTCCAACCGTAAGGCATGGGTGACAAGACAGCTCTTTAATGAATGGGCTGTTGATCTGTTTTGCCCCTCTGTCAAGAGCTACCTAACCACCAATAAACTTCCTTTAAAGGCTCTTCTCCTCATGGATAATGCTCCTGGTCATGACCCTGACCTTGCCAGAAAATTGGAGTATCAATTTGACTTTGTGAAAGTGTTGTTTTTGCCTCCAAACACTACATCACTCATACAGCCAATGGACCAGAATGTAATCAGCAACTTCAAGAAGTTGTACATGAAGAAAATGTTTAGGAGGTGTCATCAGGCAACTTCCGCTGATCCTGAACTAACACTGAAACAGTTCTGGAAGACACAATTCAACGTCCTGGAGGCTGTAAAATTGATTGTGTCATCATGGCAAGAAGTCTCCACTAGATCCCTCAATTCTTCATGGAAAGCACTGTGGCCATCAGTAGTCCATGATTTTGAGGGATTTGAGGATGACAGCGTTGGACCAGGAGATTGTGTCCATTGGTCAGTCATTGGGCCTTGAAGTGGAGGAGAAGGATGTGGAAGAGCTTGTGATGTCTCATGAGGAGGAACTTACTCCTGATGACTTGAAGGAACTGGACGAGATGTTACGGGTAGAGGCTGACAGTGGTGAGGAGGAAATTGAAAGTGATGACCATATGTCAGCTAAACAGTTGAAAGATTTGATTTACCACTGGGAGAAGTTCAGAGAACTGTCTTCAAAGCACCCAGAAGTGGAAAAAAATGAACTAACTTTGTGTCATGTTGAGGACTCGGTGGTCTCCTTTAAACATAAGTTAATGGTGAGGAGGACAGATGCCCCACAGACCACAATTGACACTTTCTTCAGTAAAAGGCAGAGGGAACAAGATGCTAGCCCTCAGCCTTCCACTTCAAGAAGGAGAAAGGATGTTCATGGTGGAGAATCTGTCAGTCCAGAGGTTCCTGACATTTTCATGGAAGGTGACTCGCCTTCCAAGAAGCAGTAAAATGCTTCTCCTCCACCTCCACTTCCTTCTCTTCTCCCTTCTCCTCCTGCACCTCCCACTTCAAATGCACATCACCATCATCCAGGAGCCTTCTACATACACACCTCAAAGTAAGTAAATTTTTCCACCATTTTTGTTGAAGTTAGGAAATTTTCGCTGAGCTGGAACCAATTACCCAAAAACCCATTGAAAAAATGGTTTCGGTTAACGAACATTTCGGTTAACGAACGACCTTCTGGAACGGATTGAGTTCGTTAATGGAGGGGCCACTGTACTGTATTTCATTGTAGATTTTTTATTAAAAAATTTTTTTTTTTTTTTATCTGTCAGACTTACGACCTGGATTTGGGTCCCTAACCCCGTCGTAAGTCGGGGTCTAGCTGTAGTTTCTTTTTTTATCTGCCACATATTAAATAAGAGTAAATGAGAAACTGGACAAGCAGGCAATTGGCCGAGAGACTGGCCCCTCGTGGAGACAAGTCGACTTCCCCAGAGTTTGAGAAGGTGCATGGTTATTGTAGGGGTTATTAAAAGATCATTTGAGGCATTGATTAATGCAAGGGTGAACTCGCCACCCAAGCGAAAATGCGATTTTTGTACCATTCATTTCAGAAAGTTTCATTCTACTATGAAACCAGATGCTATGACGAGTTCGCCTTTGATTTACTGGCAAAATCCCATTGAATCACATGGTGTAAAACTCCCAGCGTCATTGTGCTGCCTGTGGTAATTTTAGTGTCGGGCGAAAGTAAAGCAAAGTCGAACTAGCCAGTGGTCGGGCGACCAATCACAGACTGCCTTACTCAAGAGCTAATCAGCATGTCGGGAAGGAGCTTGCCGACCAATGAGAAACCTCCCTGCTACCACATTCTTTAGCGGAGCATAATCATCTAAAGTGTTACCATTATTTATTATATTTGTTTTTTTACTTTATAACAATATAAATGTATTGTTTTGTGTACAGAACTTCATTATTTCCATAAATGCTAATTTCACACCATTTCATTATTTGACATCAATGTGTCCCAAAATCATACATCACACTTCATTTATTACAAGGATCATAGTCTGCATTAAATTGCCTTTAAAAGGAGACCTCACTGAACAGAATTGATGAATTTTTTTGGAGGTTATGAATTATTAATATCTGCAAACTTTAAACCCCATTTTCTCAAAACTTTATTTTGGGGCATTCACCCTTGCATTAATCAATGCCCCATTTGTAGACTTAACAAAACTGCAGGTGTCCGAGAACCATGTGTTTGTGCAGCCAGTGGAATGACCGAGAAATTCTATTTAATGTGGCCCGCAATTCAGGTAGATGCAACCAGTTTATGGCGAGTAAAGCAATATTTATTTAAAAAATAATCTTCACACACAATTTGTTAAGGTTTCATCACCAAAGAGTAAGTAACTACGAAAATGTAACAGTGAAATAAGTATACACAATCAACAACACTGACATTTTAACCTGTGCAAGTTCACGAGCCATGTTTGGCGTGGTCTGTTTGATGGATTAAATGCTATATGGAAGTGGGTCACTTGGGAATTAAAGGTTGGACAAGTCCAAGTGGGATCACGGGCAGTGGTCACACAGGATTCAACTAATTAAGTACAG
>NW_024739542.1:7536595-7760114 GCF_018991925.1 Homarus americanus | reverse complement strand
TTATGACATAGTATAACCAATAACTTAGATGGATGTTGAAAATTAAATGAATTCATTAAATCATCATTTATCAAGTATAAATCATGGAATGTCGAGTGGTGGAGTGAACTTCTACGTAGATACGCCATAATCTCCTGTAAGTAACCAGTGTGAAGGTATCGAACTCTACAGTAAGAAATAAGAAATACGACATAATATTATCTCTATATAATATAATCCACTCCTACTACTACCGAACCACCCCAAAACCATGACAATTGCCGCCCGCCAATACTTGATAAATGATGATTTAATGAATTCATTTAATTTTCAACATCCATCTAAGTTATTGGTTATACTATGTCATAACCAATCAGTCATTACCTTTAGTAATAATAAGGTAGGATCACAGATACGGGCAGATAATTGCACTTACATTTATTTGTCAAGCTTCCATACAATGATTTACAGTTTGCATGGATATATGATTTACTCACGTTCACGCTGTAATAAAATTAATCTTCTAAAACAGGGAATTTCCAACTTGGGGACACATGTGATTACTCTACTGTGGTATGACTTAACAGAGCCTTAATTCTTCAAGTGATACATTTACTGCCAGCCTGGATTGCTTTTGTTGCAACCAGGCTTCATCACAAGAACTTCTTCCCACGGCCATAACAACAAAAAGGTACTCTTGGGTTACCACACATAGTCTCGCGTCACTGACAGTCACTGGACGGTTGTCGCGGCAAGTAGAACTGGTAAGCGTGACTTGAATTAACCATTAGGTGCAATAGACCAGCCTGGATTGCTTTTGTCGCAACCAGGCTTCCACACGTGATATTTCCACGGGGATAACAAACCTAGGTTAACACACTTAGTCTCGTGTCGATCACGGTCACGGTAGACGGGTGTCGTGCAGGAGAACTCTGTAAGCGTGAATTAATTAACCATTTACTGTAGGTTTGATAGGCCAGCCTGGAATGCTCTTGTCGCAACCAGGCATCTACACGTGATATTTCCACGGGGATAACAACCTAGGTTAACACGCTTAGTCTCGTGTCGACGACGGTTCACAGGACGGAGTGGCGGTGGAGGACTCTGTGTGGTGTGGTGTCCCGCCCCCTTTCAGGAGGGAGAGGATGGAGACGACGTCTTAACTAACCCATGGCTCAGGGGATACTACTCAAAATGAGGTTTTTGGGTGTGAAGCGATGAACAGTACAACACTGTTTCACTGCCCACCCCCCTAAAGGCTGGCTAACATACACTAATTGAAAAATACATGTCCCAGTTATGCCTCGCCGGGCGTCTTATCTCTGGTAAAACAAACTTTGGAGTTGGTTGCGTGGGTAAGCCTAACGCAACCCATATGACTGATCAGCTGTACACCCTGAAGAGAAAACCCTTCTTTCCTTACGTACACTATCAATTATATATATATATATAAATATATATATATATATATATATATATGTATATATATATATATATATATATATATATATATATATATATATATATATATATATATATATATATATATATATATATATATATATATATTTTTTTTTTTTCATGTAGATCCACAATGAAAACGTGGATAAGATTTTCAAAGCATTTTTAACCTTGGATTTTAACCTTGGATCTAGATGTAGGATAGTTATTTAGTGGGTCCCTTATTTGTGACCTGACCTGACTAGTCACATCGCCCCCTTCTCTTAAGCTCCACTACGGTTGTGTTGGTGTTGGTGTGGGGATTAGTGGATGACATCATTATGACCTGACCTCATGTTTAATAAGGTCACCCTGTATATTTAAGCCTCTTTCTGTCCATGTAATCCAGTTGCCTCTGAAGATGCTGAGAGCGGTTGTATGTACCGAGAATGTAGACATCATAGCAATCACCGAAACTTGGATGAATCTGGCGAGCAAAATTTTTTTATCAGAGTACCACATAGAAGGGTACAACCTTTTTCACAAGGACAGGGAAGGTAGGAAGGGGGGAGGGGTCGCACTCTTCGTCAAGGATACATTAAAATGTTGAATTAATAATTCAATAAAGGGTGAAATAGGAACCGAGTCTGTGTGGGTAGAAATCACGGAAGGAAGAGAAAAACTAATTATGAGAGTGATTTACAGGCCCCCCAAGTCTTGGCAAAGAAGCAGCTCAGCCCATATGGCAAGAAATGAATAGGGCAGCAAAATATAACAACCTATGCATTATGGGGATTTCAACTTCAGAAATATTGACTGGGACAACATTGTGGGTGACTATGAATCTGAAGACTTCCTAGATGCAGTACAAGACAATTTTTTGAAACAACTAATTACAGAACCTACTAGAGGTGACAATATATTAGACCTAGTATTAACAAATAAAGAAAATATTATCAGAGATATCACAGTAGGGGAAGAACTAGGTAACAGTGATCACAGAGAAATCAGCTTCACCCTAAATTGGGAAACGAAAAACAATGACAATATGGTCAGAGTCCCAAACTTTCGGTTGGCGGATTATCAGGGGTTAAGAAGGTACCTAGGTGAGGTCACCTGGAAACAGTCACATCACGTCAGTCCCCAGCAGGAAGGGGAAAGGGCTGACCTGATTGAGGTGAATAAACATCTCAAAATGGCACTACCCAGTCAAGTGTCCATACCTGGAGCTGGTGGACACCCGCCTCACAAGAGGTCATAGCTCAAAGTTAAAGAAGCCCCAAGTCCAGAAAACTGTGAGGGAAAGCTTTTTCGGAGGGAGAATTGTGAACTCTTGGAACAACCCGCCAGTGTGTATTGTGAGGGCACCAAGTGTGAGCTGTTTCAAGACCAGACTTGACCAACACTGGAACAGGTTCAGATACATTCAGGAGCCACTGCATGCCCAATACTTGCTAACAGTGCATAAGAGAGACGGGATCGCCCGCCCAAGCTAACGAGCCGATCAGTGGTGAAGAGGATAAAAGTAAAAGTAATGCAGATATACAAATTTCTTTGGACCTCTTAAAACCCTTTCACTCAAGTTCTCAGACCAAATACACAATAGCTTCTCTTCCTGTTCCCTTCCTAAATCCATTTTGATCTTCAGATAACTCGTCTTCTGAATTTTATTCTATACAGAATAGTGCTTAAAACTTTGCAAGCATTACTTGTTAATTGTTCTAAATTGGGTGTACTCTTCAGGCTTTTGGCTTATTAGGTAATACAGTACTGCAATACAAATATATACTGTATACGTATAGAATTTATTTTTCTTATATCACTTGAAAGGTCTCCTTCGAAGTATACAGTATAGTCAAGCAATTGATCCCTTCCTACTCATTTGTTTTACATACATCATATATCATGTTTAATACACTAGTCAATTCATAATACTCCTTTTATTTCCATTACCCATGTGATCCTACTTCGGGTGCTTCTTTCCCTTTCAACATTTGCATTAAAATCACCCATTCATTAAACTTCATGGTCTCGTGTTCTTTAAACCTTCATTAAGAATTTCATCATTAGTCAATGCATACACCTGTTATACTGTCCATGGGATTAGCATTAATCAGCACTAACAAAAATTATCTGACACTACCCAATGCCCCTTTACACTACTGTTCAGCTCCTGGTTTACAAAACATAATACAAACCTTCATTGTTTTTCTGCCTAAATATAGTATTTAAAAATCTTCTACTACTAATGCCATTTGAACCTGTCCATCTTACTTCACTTAATTCCATGATTTGCCAATGCAATCTTCTCACTTCATCTTTTTCTATTAACTTTAAAAATTAGTGTTGATTACACTCCTTTATCAATAGGGCTTCATTATTCTTCCATGGGTAAACAATAGAACAGTAGATTTATTGCCTGAAGCAAGTTATTTTGACTTAAAAGCCAAATTTTTACATACCTGTAAAGTATAGCATTTGAAATGGCACTTTACCAATTGGTGATGAACAAATTCAACAGTTATGGCCATCCATAGTTGATAATTTCTATCCCAAATGAATTTTATTATTTTTACTATAAACCGTTTTTGGCTTTATAGATGCAAAATCGATTGTTTATAGTATCCATATATGTCATCTACGGTATGGGTATTTTTAAATGGGACAGTTTTGAACCTTTGTCACAAATAGAACAATTCTTTGATCCAAAGCTTAAGTGGGGGTTACAGTCTACAACGTCATTTTCTTTACAACACCTCACTTTTAAGGATATTTTAAAAAGTATATTCTGTTCAGTACAAAATCCAATAAAATTCTAAAGTTATATATAGTTTTATTAAGCATGTCAGTACAGTACAATATATTGTCCCAATATGTTTGAGTGCTTTAAAGTAAAACTGTAGGGGCAGACCTACAATAAGATCTATTACAGGAGTTTCTTTCTTGGAGATAAGCCTGTGCAGTACATTCTTCATCCTGAATGCCAAAAACCCTTTGCTTCCAAGGATTTTGGTTTGTGGTTATAACTACTGTACATATTTTACACTACTTTGGGCACAAGACTTAACACATACTGTAAGTCAAAGGTTAAATTTTGAATAGCATGGATTCCCTATATCAAAAGTGACAATTATAAAGACCATCTTGGACATCATTTTAATGTAGTTATGCCCCTAACATTGGAAAATAAATTTCTTATATCACCAAAACATGCAAGTTTCATCACTGTTGGTGAATCTTAAGGTATAGATATTGGAAAATAAATGTTTCCTTTCACTGTAGTTTGACCAGTATTCCTGTATACAAACTATGTTTATCTGGCTTATTATCTAAACCACATCAAGGATTGCTTGCTTGCAAACTGATAATTGGTTGGACCCTGCAACATTACAAATGGGAAGCTACTGTAGTACATGAAGGCTTTGCTGATGTGGTGTAGAAAAGTCAGTGTCCAGCAGACTTGCGGGCAGTCTCCAAGCGTTCATTGACATTAGACCAATTAATGACATTAAAGAACGCCTTTACATAATCAGCACGAAGATTCTTGTACTGGAGATAATAAGCATGCTCCCAAACGTCAAGACCAAGCAAGGGAATCATACCTGAAATAGGAGAAAATTTAAGCAAAAATTCTTGAGATTTTGGAATCTATAATCTATTAAAAGCATTATTCCACTGAAAAGGGGACTTATTTAGTCACACTACACAATGATGATGGCCCAGTCCTTTACCAGAGCGAGGCACAGTTATTATGTAGCCTCGGCCCTATCGCCCCATCCACACTGGTACGGGAAAAAATTAACCTCTGCTTGCTGGCGCAGATTCACAGTTCATGGAGAGCAGGTGACTAACACGTGGAAATGTTCCCCAATTGTACATGTGGTTTGAGACGAGAAACAAGCGTGAGTCACAAACTCAAAGCCTAGCTACCTTTCGAAAATTAAATGTTTTTTGATACTAATTCATTGATCAAGGAATCAAACTGCAATAATGCTGAACTTTTCAGACAACTGTAACCTACTGCTGGAGTATAAGAAGACCCTCGGTGATGGTTGGCTCACTATAGGGAGTTCAAGAAAAATTTCCACAGGTCACTTTATGACCAGTAGCTATGGTATAATTATATAAATATTTCCCCTAAATTTAAAAATAATGTTCTACAAGAAAACCAGTTAGAACACAAATCAGAAACCTATTAACAGACCGTGACAAACTTTATTGCAATGTGACAGAACTACTTCATAGCCATGTAAAAACTAGTTCTCCCATTGAAAATTTTTTACTTTATAACTGCAACTTAAATTCAACCTGTAACATTATTTCCATTTTTACTATTCTTTTTCGTTTCATTTCTTTTGATACTAAGGGATATCATTACTGCACATAAAAGCCTCCCTTTTTTTAATTATTATTTAAGTTAAGTTTTACTTTCACCAGTTTTGCTAATCCATTTTCTGTAGTTAAATAAATTTTTCCATCAAGATCTCGCCCAATTCACCTACTCACTCCCACATCAGTGCACAGCCATTCTGTAAGTTTAATGTTTAGAAATCAATACCATTAAGCTGCAAAACAACAAAGACATTACCATGAGTAACCTGAAGAGGGTCTTGGTTTTGGCAGGTAGCTACAGCCAGCTTGTTATTCTTGGGGCAATAGCCAAGCCAACCCCAACCAGAGCCTTTCACTCCCACACTGGCTGCTGAAAACTTGTCCTGCAACAAATACAACCACATTAAAGTTCACTATCTAAGACTTAAAAACCTTACCTTGTGCTTCATGGTATTCTATCTGGAATTATCTTCACAGTATCAACTACAATAATCTAAACAAAGCAGAAATTTGTTATAAAAACTGTTCTACATGCCTATTAACTGAAGGAAAAGCTCTTGTTATGTTCACTATGATATGCAGAGAACAACTACTCGCCTGGACATTTTACCTACCCGCATTTAACGTGTTTGAAAATCATACCCGTAAACCCGGCCCAAAACACTTGACTCGAAACTCTACATCATTATCCATGAACAGAATAGTGTACAATGCAGTAAAGAAATTCGTCCATCTTTTGAAACCTCACAGCAGTAGCATGTGGTTGGCAGTACAGATGAACATCTACTGTACTGTACCTATAAAATATAAGTTACACAATGTAACTAACAGGTATATCTCAGGCATCCCAAAAACTTCGACGATTGTCTAATAACACAAGTCATATTACGAACTTCTTAACGATGACTCCTTATACCCTACCCCTATGTTCACTCCTTATATCCCACCTCTACAGGGTATGTACACAAAAATATAAATTAAAATAATGACAAACCTTCATAATCAGTGTTGCTTTCTTTGCACTTTTAATAGCCCCCCCCCCCATAGTTACGGTAATTGCCCATGACTACCAACCTTAAATGCCTGAAATGAGCCGAACTCCTCATTGATGGCATCAGCGATCGCACCAGAAGGATCACCACCAGCATTTGGGGCCATGTTAGTCCAAAAGATGGTGTGATTGAGATGCCCGCCACCATTGAATTTGATAGCTGGAAGTAGTGCATTCATAGCCGCCACATCAGTGGCTTCCTCTGCCTCTATAAGCTGTAGGATAAATAAAGTATAAATTACAAGCTATATTTTGAATATGGGTAAATACAAAAATAAGGGTATTAATTTGAGAAGTATAATGGAGGAAAAAAGCATAGTGAAGTTTAGAGAAAAGTAGCAACAAGATTACAGTACAGTATTGGAGAAGAGCACCAAGATCTCAATGAGAATGTGGATCAAGGTTGTCCATTAAACTGAATATTTAAAAAGCATCTTAAGAGGAAGAATTTGTTTGGAAGTCATGGATCCATTAGATAAAATTGAGCAGTTTGTGGGAAATAGTGAAAATGAATTGGGTGTTTAAACGGTAAATTACTGAATGCAGTTCAGAGTTTCTTGGGTAGAGAAAAATTCCCAGCAGAATGAGGATTACGTCTGGGATGTGAAATGTCAGAAAGGCGAGTTAATAGCTTTATGGGTGGAGTAGTAAGAGGAGAAGGCCCAAGTCCTAGAGAAGGGTGACAAGTTTGTAAATAATGATATGGGATGCAAATGGCCAGTTTACTGCTGCTTACAGAGGACACTACTCCAATGTGTGATACAGAAGACAGGTTAGAGAATGAGTTTGGTAGACGGTGTACAAGGAATTCCACTCAAAGCCCGTTATTCAGTGAGTCCTTGATAATGCCAGTGTTGCCACAGAAATAAAAAAAATTGACAAATTTCCCAACGATTTAAAGGAGACAATTAGTTTAAGTTGATTTGTGCATGAATTCGAGGCAGGATATGGTCTCACACACACACACACTGGAGGATGTACAGTACTTACCAATCTTCTTTAACCTAACCTTACATCCTACAGTCTTCCATTAAATCACTTCAACTCTTGCATGCCCACCCTCAACACACTGAACATTATTGAATTACAGCCAAACATCACATGGCCATTTACCACCAAGTCATTCAATCACCACTAATCATTGCTGAATTTGTTTTAACCATGCTCTCCCTCACGAAGTCACCAGCATAAAAATCCTGGGGATGACCAGTCCTAAAATTTCACAATAGTACCTAGTATGATGAAATCTAAACAGAAAGGGACTCCAGTAAGACCCTTGATGGAACACTACTTTCAAGTCCAATTCTTCACTTCCCTCACTATTTACTCAGAAGTTCTCGTGTCCTCTCACCCCTATAACCACTAGAACAAGACACTCCTCTAACCCAAACTTTCTCATAGTCCATAGCATTAACCTATGTGGTAACCTGTCAAATGCCTTCTATAGAACTACAAATACAAAGTACTGGGTATAGCTTTCTCTCCTTCCCCTAGATATTTCAATTGTAATTGTATAAATAAATTCCGAGTTACTTACTTTCTCGGTACAAGCCTTGAGGTTGTTGATGTAGCCCTGGTGGTGCTTAGTGTGATGAATCTTCATTATCATAGCTGAGATATGAGGCTCCAGTGCATCATAATCATACTTCAGAGGAGGCAAAGAATGGGCACCACGAGATTCACCTACAAGTTATAACGTCAAAAGCATATACCTGTATTATACATTAAATTTAAACTATAAAATGGGCAAGATACTTGCTAAACGGTATATGAACAATTACCAATACATTTATAAGGTTCACCAAATAGGAAGGATTAAAAATATTACAAGCATTCCCAGGTTTATGAAAGGGTTCCATTCCTGAAAACATCCCTCACCTTAAAATGCCAGAAAACATCTTCAAAAAATTTTTTTTTGGGGTATACAATTATTATAAACCAGTAATAAATGTGAAATTCATGAAGTACAGTTATAATTTTATAACAGTACAGTACTTACATGAAACTACACAAGATTTGAAAAAGTAAACAGCATGTAATGCTTAGCTGAAGTAATACATTTATTTCCATTCTACAATTGGAGCCATGTTCTCTAAAGGGGAAAAGGCAACGACAACCCAGATGAAACATTGCATCACCCTAAATTCCAGCTGTTTTGTTTACACGGCACAAAAGATATCGGTTGACACTACATTCACACACACCCCCATGCACAACTGACATCCACACATCCAAACTGTTAACTTTAAAATTCCACATTTACTCTTTAACTCGACACCTTTATTGTACATATGAATTATAAATTTAAGAATACAGCTAGACCCCGACTTATGACTGCTTCGACTTACGACCGTCGGGACTTACGGCCGCCGCAGTTGTGACCATTTTTTTTACAAATGACGCACGCATTTTCTATACCGAAACGTTTCCAGTTAATGTAGTCTCCATGTATAATTAGAAAATTATGGGGGCCCCATGTGCATTCAGCTGACTACATTAAAGGTAGGTGCTCAGTCACACTGTATCCATTCCTCATTATTTATTACTTTCACTGTACTGTATCCATTCCTCATTGTTTATTACTTTTACTGTACAGTGACCCCTCGTTTAACGAACACCTCGGTTAACGTAATTTCGATTAACGAACTGCCTTCCATAAGGATCTTCAATTCGGTTAACAAAAAAAAATTTCGCTTAACGAACTTCTTACGAACCGACCTCAACATGTTTTCGCTTGCACTGACCGGGCAACCAGCTTTATTATCAGTCCGCCAATACATTAATCGGTTCTAGGGCTTAAATTCCTTACTATTTTAGTAAATATCAAGAAGTTTATACTATTCAATAATTTTAAAAGTTTAATATTCAATTTTTTAGTCGTTTTAACAATTATTGAGCAAAATTGAAGGTAAAGTGACTAGTTTAATGCTCGGCATCCAGCCTCTTAACACAGCAAACAGGCGTCAGTCTCTCTGTTTTCACTGGAGGTAACATCTTGCTCGAGACTCTTCAACTAAACGCTTTTTTTCTGTGTTTCCAAGCAAATTATTGGTCATTTTGAAAATTATTTTACATATTGACAATATATAGTGCAGTGCAGTGTTATTTTAAAGAAAATATTCTTTATTTACAGCTAGTTTAACTTTGAAAAATACGTGTTGCCATTGTTTGAATCCAGCATGGGGCCTAAGAGATCAAGAAAAGCGATTTCAATCCAAATAAAGCAGGAAATAATAAAAAAACACGAACAAGGTATTAAATCAAATGCGCTATGCAAAGAATATGGCATGTCGGCATCAACTGTGTCGACAATTCTTGCACAAAAAGACAAATTTAAGGAAGTGAACGTGAGAGACAAATCTATAAGTGTTTAAAAGTAGATCCCTAATCGTAGAAACTGAGAGGTTACTTATCATCTGGATTAGGGAAAAACAGATGAAAGGTGATTCAGTTTCTGGTGATTTCATTTGTGAAAGAGCCAGGGAGATTTATGAACATTTAAAGGCAGATCAACCTGGTTCTTCAGGAACAGAATTTTAAGATTTTCAGGCTAGCAAAGGCTGGTTTGAAAAATTTAAGAAAAGAAGTGGCATTTTAAGTGTTGTTAGGCATGGTGAAGCTGCTAGTGCTGATAAAGAAGGGGCAGCAAAGTTTTTAGTTGAATTTAAAAAACTGATGGAAGAAAATTATCTTCCACAGCAAGTGTTCAATGTGGACAAAACTGGGCTGTTCTGGAAAAAGATGCCCAAAAGAACATTCATCACCAAAGATGAAGCCTCTTTACCTGGGCATAAACCCATGAAAGACCATCTCACTCTACTGCTTGGTGCCAATGCTTCAGGGGATTTCCGACTGAAGCCTATGCTGGTCTACCACTCTGAAAACCCCAGGGTGTTCAAGCAACAGAAAGTGGTAAGAACAATGCTTGGAGTTTATTGGAAGTCCAACCGTAAGGCATGGGTGACAAGACAGCTCTTTAATGAATGGGCTGTTGATGTGCTTTGCCCCTCTGTCAAGAGCTACCTAACCACCAATAAACTTCCTTTAAAGGCTCTTCTCCTCATGGATAATGCTCCTGGTCATGACCCTGACCTTGCCAGAAAATTGGAGTATCAATTTGACTGTGAAAGTGTTGTTTTTGCCTCCAAACACGACATCACTCATACAGCCAATGGACCAGAATGTAATCAGCAACTTCAAGAAGTTGTACATGAAGAAAATGTTTAGGTGTCATCAGGCAACTTCCACTGATCCTGAACTAACACTGAAACAGTTCTGGAAGACACAATTCAACATCCTGGAGGCTGTAAAATTGATTGTGTCATCATGGCAAGAAGTCTCCACTAGATCCCTCAATTCTTCATGGAAAGCACTGTGGCCATCAGCAGTCCATGATTTTGGGGGATTTGAGGATGACACAGCGTTGGACCAGGAGATGGTGTCCATTGGTCAGTCATTGGGCCTTGAAGTGGAGGAGAAGGATGTGGAAGAGCTTGTGATGTCTCATGAGGAGGAACTTACTCCTGATGACTTGAAGGAACTGGACGAGATGTTACGGGTAGAGGCTGACAGTGGTGAGGAGGAAATTGAAAGTGATGACCATATGTCAGCTAAACAGTTGAAAGATTTGATTTACCACTGGGAGAAGTTCAGGGAACTGTCTTCAAAGCACCCAGAAGTGGAAAAAACTGAACTAACTTTGTCATGTTGAGGACTCGGTGGTCTCCTTTAAACATAAGTTAATGGTGAGGAGGACAGATGCCCCACAGACCACAATTGACACTTTCTTCAGTAAAAGGCAGATGGAACAAGATGCTAGCCCTCAGCCTTCCACTTCAAGAAGGAGAGAGGATGTTCATGGTGGAGAATCTGTCAGTCCAGAGGTTCCTGACATTTTCATGGAAGGTGACTCGCCTTCCAAGAATCAGTAAAATGCTTCTCCTCCACCTCCACTTCCTTCTCTTCTCCCTTCTCCTCCTGCACCTCCCACTTCAAATGCACATCATCATCCAGGAGCCTTCTACATACACACCTCAAAGTAAGTAAATTTTTCCGCCATTTTTGTTGAAGTTAGGAAATTTTCGGTGAGCTGGAACCAATTACCCAAAAACCCATTGAAACAATGGTTTCGGTTAACGAACATTTCGGTTAACGAACGACCTTCTGGAACGGATTGAGTTCGTTAATGGAGGGGCCACTGTACTGTATTTCATTGTAGATTTTTTATTAAAAAAAAATTTTTTTTTTTATCTGTCGGACTTACGACCTGGATTTGGGTCCCTAACCCCGTCGTAAGTCGGGGTCTAGCTGTAGTTTCTTTTTTTATCTGCCACATATTAAATAAGAGTAAATGAGAAACTGGACAAGCAGGCAATTGGCCGAGAGACTGGCCCCTCGTGGAGACAAGTCGACTTCCCCAGAGTTTGAGAAGGTGCATGGTTATTGTAGGGGTTATTAAAAGATCATTTGAGGCATTGATTAATGCAAGGGTGAACTCGCCACCCAAGCGAAAATGCGATTTTTGTACCATTCATTTCAGAAAGTTTCATTCTACTATGAAACCAGATGCGATGACGAGTTCGCCTTTGATTTACTGGCAAAATCCCATTGAATCACATGGTGTAAAACTCCCAGCGTCATTGTGCTGCCTGTGGTAATTTTAGTGTCGGGCGAAAGTAAAGCAAAGTCGAACTAGCCAGTGGTCGGGCGACCAATCACAGACTGCCTTACTCAAGAGCTAATCAGCATGTCGGGAAGGAGCTTGCCGACCAATGAGAAACCTCCCTGCTACCACATTCTTTAGCGGAGCATAATCATCTAAAGTGTTACCATTATTTATTATATTTGTTTTTTTACTTTATAACAATATAAATGTATTGTTTTGTGTACAGAACTTCATTATTTCCATAAATGCTAATTTCACACCATTTCATTATTTGACATCAATGTGTCCCAAAATCAAACATCACACTTCATTTATTACAAGGATCATAGTCTGCATTAAATTGCCTTTAAAAGGAGACCTCACTGAACAGAATTGATGAATTTTTTTGGAGGTTATGAATTATTAATATCTGCAAACTTTAAACCCCATTTTCTCAAAACTTTATTTTGGGGCATTCACCCTTGCATTAATCAATGCCCCATTTGTAGACTTAACAAAACTGCAGGTGTCCGAGAACCATGTGTTTGTGCAGCCAGTGGAATGACCGAGAAATTCTATTTAATGTGGCCCGCAGTTCAGGTAGATGCAACCAGTTTATGGCGAGTAAAGCAATATTTATTTAAAAAATAATCTTCACACACAATTTGTTAAGGTTTCATCACCAAAGAGTAAGTAACTACGAAAATGTAACAGTGAAATAAGTATACACAATCAACAACACTGACATTTTAACCTGTGCAAGTTCACGAGCCATGTTTGGCGTGGTCTGTTTGATGGATTAAATGCTATATGGAAGTGGGTCACTTGGGAATTAAAGGTTGGACAAGTCCAAGTGGGATCACGGGCAGTGGTCACACAGGATTCAACTAATTAAGTACAGTGGTCCCTCGGTTAACGAACAGTTCGATTAACGAAATAGCTCCCATAAAGATTTTCAGTTCGATTAACGAATGCCTTACGACAAACACATTTTGTTGTGCACATCAACTGATTGGCTAGTCCGCCAATACAGTAATTGGTTCTATGTTTACATTCGTTTCCAGTGAAGTAAATATCAAGAAATTTGGTCTCGAATATTTCTACATTTTTTATACTAAAATTATTGATCATTCTGAAATTTAGTTATATTGATAATACAGAAGGTACAGGGAACAGTTTCTGTGCACCTATCAGCTGATTGAATCACCCAACAACCCTTCCAAGTTTAACTTTGCTTAAAGTGGAGTAACATTGAGTACGTTGGCCTCTTGAATATTTTTGCAGTTTTACATTAAAATTTTTGGTCATTCTGAAATTTAGTATATTGATAATATACAGTGCAGAAATTATGAAACATGAAGAAGGCATTAGAACCAATGCACTCTGTAAAGAATACGGCATGTCATCATCGACCTCTACAATCAGCTGTTTGATATGTAAGCAAAGCTGTCAGTAATACGACATGCACACCTCAAAATAAGTTAAAATACAGTATTCTATTGTTTTTTATTTATTATTGTTCAGTACTGTATTCAGTTTATATTTAATGTTTTGTTAATTCTATTACTGGTATACAGTACTTTATATGTACCTTTTCTGTGAGTTGGAGCCAATTACTCAATATCCCATAAAAATAAGATTCGGTTAATGAACGAATCGTGTTCATTAACCGAGGGACCACTGTACAGTACTTCCTTCCAGAAAAACACAATCCTGAATCACACCTCAGAAACCCAATTGGCAAGTACGTAATTAGGATTGAAAAAAATGTAATTAAAACATTCCAAGCATCATTACAGCCACTAATTACCCTGCAATCAATTCATGGCCCAAAGATTCAAAATCAGCATGCTCAGGAGTTCCTATACAGAGATACTCAGCAAAATCTAAGGTTTGGCTGAAACTGCCAAAATATTAAGTCTTGGTAATTTTTCAACCCAAATATACATTTCTCTTGGAATTTGAATTTAAGGAGTCAAACTGATTAAGTACTTCCAGTATAACAAAAACACCAAAATCGCACCCAGGAAACCCATAATTGGTAAGTAATTAGCATAGAAATGTAATTAATATCTTGCAAAATCATTACAGCCACTAATTACCCAGCAATCGAATCGTGGACCATAGTTTCGGAATTCTCAGCAATATCTATTTACCCATATAATTATAACTGCAGAGTAAAGCCTTGAATAACAACGGTAACGTGTCCTCCAATATTGCAGTGCAAGGTGAATCATCATGTTGCAAATCAATAATTACCATTAAAATAAAGCAATAATAATGAGATACATTCCCAAGTGTGACCTTTTCATACCCTTTAGTGGCTTTTTACCCTCTTTTCTACCCCCAACAATACAATTAATGAAAATTGCAAAATATATTCTTTAAATAGTGTTTCTGAATGCACCTTGTACAGTATAAATGAATAATAATATGGTCACACAAAAGGAGATGGGACTCCATTGTTTTCGCTTGTGTTTAAAGCCGGGAGCCCGGGACGATAGTTCTACACGAGAAAATGAAGAAAATAAGACCCTGGCTGTAGCTGCAAAAAAAAAATAAAAAAAAAAAAAAATAAAAATATTACAGTACATGTTTTAGGTAATGTTAATAAATGGAACAATAGAAGTAGCTAAAAACTAATGGCAAAGGAAAAAAGATGGATTGGGAACGCCAACATATACGTGAGCATTTAAGGATACAATACCGCGTCATTTAACTTTTTAAGAGTATGTACAAGAGATTCATTATTGTTTATTACTGAATATGTATTTGATTGAATTGATCTTTATATATGCGAAATTAACTATACAATTCATTAATAATACGTAGAATACTAAAACACACAAGAGGATAAGAGACGACATTGTTGTCAGTGTCGTCACCCATAATGTCAGTAATCCACCTGAAACTGAAAATAAGACCCTGGTTGATGTTGTAGTAAAATTAATGTAAAAAATATGTATGTTTTAATTAATGTTATTTAATGTACAGTAGAAGTAACCACAGATATTAAAGAAAAAGTGAGACTGATAGTGGAACGCCATGTAAACGTGCACACTCGAGAAAAGTCATTTATCTTAAAAATATGTACAAAAGATTCATTGTTTATTACTGAATATGTATTCGATTGAATTAATGTTTATATATGTGTAATGAACAATGCAATTCATTAATAATAAGTAGAATATTAAAACACACAAGGAGACAAGATGGCATTGTTTTCGTGAATGACGATGGTTCTACCTAAGAAACTGAAGAAAATAAGACCCTGGTTGTAGCTGTAGTGAACTTAATTTAAAAAAAATTAAAACCTGTATGTATGTTTTAAGTAATGTTATTTAATGTTAATAAATGGAACACTAGAAGTAGCTAACCACTAATGGTAAAGAAATAAAGCAAGACTATTGGGAACGCCAACGCATCAACAAGCAAGTCGTACATGTGAAAACATATCGTAATTTCTCTACATATGAATAAGAAAGTAATACTTATTTACGGTTCAATATGTTTTAAATAATATTTACGAATGTAAAACTAAAATTCTACTCAACAATGGTGGTCAAGTCTAAGACATAAGGACAGTCAATGAATATTGTGCGAGTTTTCACTCAGATGACGAAGTCATCAGGTTCAACTCTGGCTGAAGCGGTAGCTTTCCATAAAAGCTGTTGCTGAACTGTTACTGAACCCGAAGTTAAAACTGCTTATGATGCTGAATTTGATGGTTTAGGCCTTCGAATAATAAAGCTGTCGAAAGAACCTTGCACAGCTGCTTTTTCTCATTATACATCTTTATGTAGAGGTCATTTGCATTTATTTAAATTTTAATGCTTTTTTCTGTTAATGGATCCACTTCAGAAAATATGTTCATTGCTTGCTCCATATAATATCCACACACCTCTCACCTCGTTTTAACACATCTAGTTTCTCGGCTAAGCTTACACACTTTCTATTAGCTTTTGAAACACTACCATCACTTGCTCTCTTGCTCATGTCGAATAGGGATGCAAAAATGCTGTAAGAAACCGGAGAAAGTTTTTCTCCCGTTCCTGTTGAGATGCGTGAAAACAAATGGACCGCCAAGCTCCGATTGTTTACTGGCGATGCGCATTACCACTCATTAGCCAGGCAGCTTCAATGCGCTCTTCATTTTTTTACAGTAATTTTTATTTATAATACATATTGGGATTTAGTTATTTATATGAAAATGTAATTTTATTTTATTTATTATATTTTGGTCGTAAACACGAATGAAATAAGGACGTAAATTGAATTAGGTCCTATTAACTAGGGTCTTAAATATGAAAAGTTGTTGGTCGAACCGTTATCGCAGGCTTTACTGTACTAATTTCAACGTGTTTCACTATAAATGGTGTTTTCTAGGAACACATCCCCATATCAAGGGAAAGCTGTATAGGGTTGCTCAACTACAATGCCTCACCAAGGAGTTCCTCTCTAACCAAGACAGAAAAGCCCCTTTCTAATTCATCCCAACTTGAGCTACCTTACCCTTTTATTCCCCTTGTATCTTCTCAGTTCTCTCCATATATTGTTCTATCTTCCTCGCATAATGCAAGTGATCTCCCTCTATCATAAATCAAAGTGCCAAATTTTTCCACTCTTAAACCCTTCAGTGCTGTACTGGCCTGTTCTGCATCCATCTCGCATGTAAAGAACATACCTAACTCATTGGTGATATGAGAATAGAGAGCAGCAATCTGAGGGCTGACCACTCCTGACTGGGCTACTGCCGCTTGCTGTACCTGGATGTTAGCCACGTACTCTGCCATCTCACCGATAGCTCTTGCTTCATCTGCTGCATTGGCAAGCTGAAATACAAATCTATATGTAATATAGACAGTACTTATGTCAGAAAATTATATTTCCAAGATGTGAAAAGCAACACTTGTCCATAAATAAAAGGGGGAGGGGCGAGAGGTATAAGGATCTACTGGTACATCTGACCAATCAACCAAAACTTGCTACAGAATAGAGTTACATGCACAGCACATTTCAGGTATAGTACAATACAGTACAGCTCCTCCCCGACTTACGACCATCCGCACTCACGACCTGCCTCGGTCGTACCAAAATTGTCAAATTACGTATTTTCGAGTCTCAACGTCAGTACACAAAATTTTCATAAGAAAAAGGGACAGCCATTTTAGATTTTCTATATTTAAGCATTTTCGACTTACAACCTGGTTTTGGATCCCTAACCCCGTAGTAAGTCGGGGAGGAGCTGCACCTGTGTTGCTAGGTATGTGGCATCAGGTGGGACTATTGTTTTGCACTCCATTTATTATTTTTTTTTTTTTTTTTTAACTTTTTATTATGTAGATAGTATACTTACTGTAGTGTTTCTAGATTTTTTTTTCTAATAATATACACCTTGTGCTTATTTTTAACTTTTAAATTGTACAACATGGGAACTTCAGGTATGCCTCCAAGGGGACACTTCCCCAAATCACTACTTATTACACTCAGCCCCTGCCAACTGCAAGAGGATTCTGGAGTGAAACCACACAGATAAGGCACTGATCTATTTTCACAGGGTTCAGCTTTTGAATTTGGAATGAAGAAGAACTATACAGTCTTATTAAGTCAATTGTCTTCATTCGAGAGGAATCCGCTTTAATGCAAAAATATTAACATAACAGGAATAAGCAAGGTATGGGTCATAACCAACACTTAAGATGTGCATCTATACAGCCATGCAATGTAATTTTTCGAGCCACACGTCTCGTTAACAATAGTGGCATCACTTTCTCACATTACAGGTAAACATGAGCAAAGTACCTTGTTCATTATTCCTTGTTTATATGTTCTTTCTACTTGCATATACAGTCGACCCTCGTTAATTCGGACCCCTTTAATCCGGATTTCGGATAATTCGGACAAAATCTGAAGGAACTTTTTTTTTTTTTAGATTTGTAGGAATATTACCTACGCAGACCTTAAGCTAAAATGCTGGTCCACCCACTGCTGGGATAAAACACCAGCGTCTTTTTGGTTAAATGTAACATCTCCACCACTAGTGGGGGGCAGGGGTAGGGGGGATGCAACTTCAAGCTTCAGACATGAAAAATATTTACCATTTACTGCCAGTAAACAATGGAAACGTAAAGTATGTACCAATTAGTAATGAAAAGTTGTGCAGTTTCTTCAGCAAATGAAGCTCACCAACTTACAATAGGCTAAATTACCTTACAATGTGTTTTCAGTAGTCTATGTTGAAGTTCTTAGCACAGGCTAACTTATCATATCATATACGGTATAACAGTTCTCATTGATCTACAAAAAATACCGGTAATAAAAACCTTTTTGATATTTCACACTTAATATAATACCCGGTAATCTACTTCAACCTCCTATTGTTTACAACGACGCATGACGCACCACCAGCTGTTGAGTATCAGCTAGACGGCACACGTGTTTTTCGAATCTTTTTCAATTAAAAACTGTTACATCACAGGTATATTTTACCTTAACTGTGCCTGAATGAATATATCCTCGGAAATAAATAGTAGTTTTGCTGAAACATGATGTAATTTTTATGTGAAATAGGATAAAATACATGACGAAAACAAAAGACTTTACCTAAGCTTCCGATGTTCTTGAGATATTCGTTTTTTTAATAGTTTTTGGTTAAAATACTGTTATATTACAATGGTATTCTATTCATACTGTGCTTGATATAATGCATTCACGGAAATGTAATATTTTTGCCGAAATGACGTACGTATTACAGTGGAAAGTGGGATAAAATCGTGACGAAAACAATGACTTTCGCTTTCTTTCGTTCAAAAGATGTTACCGTAATCGCTTTTCGATTGGTTTTCAGTTAAAAAACTGTTGTATTACAATAATATTCTATCCTAATTGACTTGACTACGATACCATATTTCTGAAAATTTTCATTAAAATCCATCCAAATCATTTTCCTTGTCATCGTCTGCAGCACCAAACAGCTTCTCCCAGTCCTCTCCTTGAACAGGGCTAGAGGGTACGTGTTTTTCGAATCGTTTTCAGTTAAAAAAATGTTACATCACACGTATATTTTACCTAAACTGCGCCTGAATGAATATATTCTCGGAAATAAACAGTAGTTTTGCTGAAACATGATGTATTTCAAAGTAAAATAGGATAAAATACATGACGAAAACAAAAAAATTTACCTAAGCTTCCGATGTTCTTGAGATGTTATTCGTTTTTTTACTAGTTTTCGGTTAAAATACTGTTATATTACAATGATATTTTATTCATACTGTGCTTGATTAATACATTCACGGAAATGAAATATTTTTGCTGAAATGACGTACGTATTACAGTGGAAAGTGGGATAAAGTCGTGACGAAAACAATGAATGAAATATAATGCAATATTAACCCATAAATCGGTTAATTTGGACAATCGGCTAAAACGGACACCCTTCCCCCCCTATTAGTCCGAAATAACGAGGGTCGACTGTAATTGTTTTCACTGAAGGTGCATATCCACATTACCTTCATATTAGTCCACACAAAGTTAATTAGTATAGAGAACCTTGGTCCTGACAATATTCTTCTAGCCATAAGGCAACAGTGGAGCAATTTATGAGCGAGGCAAATAATTACTGTACCTGGTTTTTCTTAATCTGGTCCACCTCAATCCCAGACAGCTCTGCCAGCTTCTTTTCAAGAGCAGCAATGTAGGCATCCTTGACATCAGCCATTGTTACTTTCTGCAAATTAAAAATTAGTGTCAAAAGAGATCCATCTTTATAAAGGTCTATTGTCACAAGGAAATGTACAATTACTGTACACTGAAAAACAGCACAAAAAACTTGGAACATCATGCATGTGTTACATATACACAGTACAAGTATGGGACCATTTATTCGGAGCACCCCCAAAAATCGGCTACCGGAATGTTCTGGAACAAATTATTTAATTTAAGAGCCAAGTAATTTCAACTAATTTTTCTGTAAATATACTATACTTAAATTTCTTCAGGTTTTTTACTCCATTACATGCACAACATGCAGATAAAATTCCGGGGATTGGATTATCAAATTTTGGCTTTCATTTACTTCTCAAAACCGAAAATCCGAGCCAACTTTGGTGATTTACATGGCATATCACTTATTTTGGTTCTCCCCTCCCCCAACCACCTGAAAACCCCAAATTCCTACATGTCCCCCAAGACTGAAAGGAAAGGGGGGGGGGGGGGTTATAACTCTAAAATGGGTAATTTCCAACAGAAATGAGTGTCAAATTTGATCGAATCCACCCAAAACACTGGAAAAAATAATTGCTGAACTACTAGGGCCTATTGTCCGAAAGTGCAGTTTTACCGAATATAAACATCAAAACAAAGACAAAGCATCGGCTGTCGGGTCCGACTAATTACCCAAATGTAGCCAAATATAGCCGGAATGAAGTCAAATAATGGTCCTAGATGAATAAATCGGACTGCCAATCACTTCTCGACTAGTATTTGGTGTCAGAAAGTCACAAAAAATTGGAAAACTTACTTTAATCTGAGTTAATAGATCGCAAGCATGTACCGAGGGAGCGAGGAATTACCCAAATGTACCCAAATGTAGTCGCAATGAAGTCAAATAATGGTCCTAGATGAATAAATCGGACTGCCAATCACTTCTCGACTAGTATTTGGTGTCGGAGTCACAAAAAATTGGAAAACTTACTTTAATCTGAGTTAATAGATCAAGTGCATGTACCTAACCTAACCTAACAACACAACTCAGATTAAATTAAGTTTACCAATTTTTTTTTACTTTATGACACCAAATAATAATCGAGAAGTGATTCACAGCCCGAATTACGCTTGTACAACCATCATTTGACTTCATTGTGGCTACATTTGGGTAAGGTACATGCACGCGATCTATTAACTCAGATTAAAGTAAGTTTTCCAATTTTTTTTGACTTTCCGACACCAAATACTAGTCGAGAAGTGATTAGCAGTCCGATTTATTCATGTAGGACCATTATTTGACTTCATTGCGGCTATATTTGGCTACATTTGGGTAATTAGTCGGACCGTCGGCTGTCAAGTCCTCCAGTTTAGCCAAATACAACAGTTCAGTGGGTAATTATTGACGACTGACCCGCAGCCAATTCTTCATATAAATTTATTATAAAAATTACGCAATTTCACTTTTATAATGGGAACTGTCGTAGTTTGAGCAAATGTGTTAAAAAGTCATTTCTAAATTAAACCTAACCTTATTTTATATGAAGAACAAAAATCAGAAGCATTGTCAAAGACCTAGCCTACATAACCAAACAAACCTACCTACCCACCTAGCCCCTCTGGTATATAAACAATGAAGTTACTATATGGTGTAATTTTAGGTTTTTTGTGGATGTGAGTGCATCAGCATTGATCTGGCCCGGGTGGCAGTGTTTTGAAATAGTGTACGCCATTATGATGGCTGTTTACATCCTGGGACGAGACATTACCACTGCATTACCGCCAGGAAGACAGTAGTGTGCGCCTAGACGCCTAATTATCTACCAAACGAAGCAGGTCACTCATCAATATTAACCGTTAGGAGGTGCAGCACGTTAGGTGCAGCACTTGACTAAATATTGAAGATTCAATTCTAAGCCAATATCAGTGTGACCCTACCAAACATCACAAATTTGGGATAAGGTAAGTGGTAGGGCCATTTAGTATTGGGTAAAATTCCAGATTACTGCAACCAGTGATAAAAATGTGTTACCACCTATCCTAATATATAATAAAATGATTACTGCATACAAAAATTAGTTCTATCGATTGAGTAGTGAATTTTCATGAGTAGTGAATTTCCAGATTCTGTGGTTGCAGTTTACTGCAATATTACCGAGTATTGTTGTGCCTGACGGGTGTTAATTCAGAAAACTACCCAAGTTTTCTCCAGGCACTCAAGTTTCTCCCGGTCCGACTAATTACCCAAATGTACCCGCAATGAAGTCAAATAATGGTCCTACATGAATAAATCGGACTGCCAACCACTTCTCGACTAGTATTTGGCGTCACAAAAAGTTTGAAAACTTAATTTAAACCAAGTTAATAGATCGCGTGCTTGTACCGAGGAGCGAGTAATTACCCAAATGTAGTCGCAATGAAGTCAAATGATGGTCCTACAAGCGTAAATCGGGCTGTGAATCACTTCTCGATTATTATTTGGTCAGTCACAAAAAATTGGTAAACTTAATTTAATCAGAGTTGTGTTAGGTTAGGTTAGGTACATGCACGCGATCTATTAACTCAGATTAAATTGAGTTTACCAATTGTTTGTGACTTCGTGACACCAAATACTAGTCAAGAAGTGATTGGCAGTCCGATTTATTCATGTAGGACCATTAATTGACTTCATTGCGGCTACATTTGGGTAATTAGTCGGACCCAGTTTCTCCCTGTAGTAGCAGTGAATGCAAATCAATAGTGTTTCGTGCATGGTCACTGCAGAATATTTAACCCCAAAGAACATAGTCCACAGGAAAATCCATTGCACATGGCATTTTACTTAGGACATAGCGAGCCCCAAGTTATAAACTACTGAAACATTTAGGTTAGGTTAGGCGACTCTTTTTCGTGTTCTCCCCCAATCAAAAACCCCGATTTCACAGGCTCTCCCCCATTATTGCTGGGGGGTCGGGGTGGGGGCCAAAAAAAACCGAGCAATTTCCGACAAAAATGAAGGTCAGATTTGCTTAAAACACCAAAATGCACTGGAAAAACATATTGGTCAACCCCTAGGAACTCGTGTCCTAAAGTAAAAATTTACCTTGCACATCTATAATTGGATTTATTTAAAAGATTCGAGCAGCCCATTTATTTTATCCTCTTCGCCACTGATCGGTCTGATGGCCGAGATATGGGATTCCGTCACTCAGTGGAGCCCTCTATAAGGAGAGCCCCGTTTGAGTTTCGCTTAGGGAATGGTATGCCCAGAGTATGGGGCTACATAGATAAGAGCTGTAACCACTTCTCGTAATATAACCAAAGCTACGTGCCCAATACCAGAATCGTTATTCCTCTATGACGCAACCCTGACAAACCCATCACACGCCTGTCAACATGCAAACATTTTTTTTCCTCTTAAAATAAAAGGTGCAAACAAACATATTACATAAATACTAAGTTAATTTCAGACAAGCCGTCGGTTTATGATTTCATATAAGAATCTAAACTGCATAGTCACTGTGATAAAGGAAGTCACTTCATTCGCCGTGATCACGCCAAGGCCATCATTCCGGTACCTTACATTAACACCTATACTTGCTGGGAAAAAGGTAATGTCACACCAAAAATGCAATAGAGTACAATTCTAAGGAGAGTTATTTTTCAAGTAAGAACATAAAACTTGACTAATACCTTGTAAAGCAGAAATACCAGACGATACTTGCACTGTCGAGTCACGTAGCGTACAGCAAAGCGGTTCAATGAGGAGAGGATGAGGCGGTTGAGGCCGGTGTAATGCGCATGCGCTTTGCTGCCCTCTCGTGATTAGTACTGTATTGTACTTCTATGACGTTTTGATAGTTTTGCTTGTTTTAATAATAAGCATGTAAACAAAAAATAGAATGCCAAGCGAAAGGAACTGTCGTAAATTATTATAATAGCAGAAGCAATGAATCGAGTAAAACATATTTGCCGGGATGCAAAATCTAGAAATTTCTAACCACCGGTTTTCCTTGCTTGGTAAATACCTGTGTAAGGATATTGATTTTTGTTCTTATTTTCTAGGATATAATGCAAGATAGACAAATACTAAGGATTAATTTTACATCAAATAGGTTCAATTTAAAAGTAAGATATATTAAAAAGTGACACTCGATGAGTAAGTGATGGCCGGAGCAGACACTCAAAAGTTATTTCAAATTCTTTGAAATATCGCCCGAAACTGGCAAATTTTGTCTTATAATTTTGTTAGTAATTAGGCACTCTTCAACTGGGAAATAAACGTTGATTTTCACTCTGTGCGTGATGAATGATGAATTTTAATCCTCCGCAAGTCCAGAAAACTGTGAGGGCAAACTTTTTCGGTTGTAAACTCTTGGAACAATCTACCAGAGAGAGTGTTGTGACGGTCCCGAGTGTGAGCTCTTTCAAGACAAGACTTGACCAACACTGGAGCGGGTTCAGGTACATTCAGGAGCCGGTGCATGCTCAGTATTTGCCAACAGTGCGTGACAGAGACTTGACCGGGCGGCTAGCAAGCCGATCTTTTGGTGAAGATAAATGAAAAGGAAAAGTAATCAGAGACGTGACTGATCGCCCAAGCGGCTAACAAGCCGATCAGTGGCGAAGAGGATGAAAGTAAAAAAGTAAAAGTTAATATTTTGTTTTATGGATTTTATATATGATCAATAATTGTCAATTATATCAAAGGGTATTCGTACATGTAATATGATCATTAGACAAAATAAATATAAGTTTGAGCGATTTAATCATAACCAGTGGGATGAAGTACTTAATGTTGACCTTAGAATATATCCTAATATCGTTATGACCTCAAAAAATCCCAAAATCGGTAAAAAAAATGGGAGGAGGGGGGGGGGGGGCAGCTGTGTTGCTTGCCCTGCCTTAAATTCAGTCCTGAATGATAGGGCTAGGCAAAAATTACCCCTCCACTAGATCTTTAAACACGAGAATCAATGTGATAAGGATATGAAAATAAAGGAACAATAAGAACAGTATTGGTAATAATTCTTTATTAACTCCAATAACACTCAAAAGTAATACAAATTGGAAACCCAAAAACTGGGAAAGTTGTAACAACATAAAACAAACGCGAGAAGGATTAAGTATACCATATACCTGTACCATAACTTCTAACAGGCAGACAGGCAGTTCCTACGTTTAAGGGCAACAAATTACTTCTACAGCTGTAAAAGTACAGTACATGTACTGTAGTCTTAAATGGAGTGTTGAGGTGTCTGAGGTGTCTGGGTCTCTCTCATAAAACAATGTTTTTATCACCTCACCAATAATAAAAACATCATCTCCAGGACCCCAAGTTACTGTCACATCGACAGCCAGTTAGAGGTTGGTGATCTCTTCTACCCGCGAGTTATGGGTAAGTGGTATTCTATTCAGACAATCATCTATAAAAATGGTTTCTATAATCAAAGAGAAATGTTGGACATACTGCAGTAGCGTATACGATTTATACGACGTAAGATGAATGAAACTAACCTATGTAGCTTTACCTAACGATGATGTAATATTTAGTTAAGGTTAAGCTTGGTAGGTTCGTTTTAGCTAGGAATTTAGATACACACAAAATATTATTGTTTTAATAAATTGAACATAGTTCAAGAACACCCTGAGCAGGAGATGTTACCTATATTCCTACAAATTACCATGTACAGTATACGCTCTCACCCAAGGCAGTCGAGTGCCGGAACAAGGTCTCTTTCCAAGGATATGAGAGGACCTTAGTTTGCCATTTTGGGGAAGGTGTGAGAGATGTCAACTTTATTCCGAAGCACTGTCTCTACATTTTCTTTATGAACAACCAGAACCTTCCTTTTGAAGCAAATCACATATTTACCAAGTGAAAAAAAAAGACCTTTGGTATGAACAATAGTTACGCTAGTAACGCTAGCTAAATATAGCTTAGATAACAATCTCGCTAGATTCCTGAAAGTCAGAGTAAGATTAGAGTTAGTAAGTTATGGTGAGAGTGGGCAGCAGCAACAGCAAGAGAGGAAGTGCTTTTGATGATGAAGCTTTGTTGGAGTAGTCAAGCAAGTTGTAGCAGACGGTGTAGTTACCATTGTTTACACACCCTCCATCCTTCATCCCAGTAGGGAGGCGGCCACATGTGCGGGCTGTCCAAAGATCTGTAAGAGAGATGGGGTCAGCTGTTTGTATTCCTGCTCGCATGACTCCAAGCCATGCGAGCGGATAAGTTGCTAACCGATCGATTCCGCAACATTTTTATCTGTCGAGCAGAATTAGGCTTGTTTTATATTTTTCGAGCCACACGAGCACTACACCTGAGCAGTCCCCTTGCGCTCTATGATATTCTGAACACGAATAGTTTTGTTGTTTCTGATCGGGATTATATCTGGAAAATTAGGAGAGTTAGGCTTTCTTCACCTCTTGATCTGATAACTGCAAGACAAACTATTTTTTTCTCGTCTCTTGCAGTTTTATTAAATTAAAAACAAATGAAGTGTGTGAGTTTTGGGTTCCTGTCATACACGAATCAACGATGGTAGGCGTGTTTCCCTCATCACAATTTGTCGGTCACTGTAATGTTACAATGTAATAATAATATAATATTGGTCAAAGGATGTCCGAGTAGCAAAGGTCAGCTTCAATTATAGTTTGAAAACCATCACCCGTCACATTAGCTGTTTGAAACAAACAACATAGTGTTTACAAGTGATATGGGGCCCTTCGTGCCCGGTGAAACTTTGAACGCTCGTGCTTGTCTAGTGCGCAACCGCCGTCCGGCTGACAGCGTACAGCGAATGAGGGCGCGCCAAGTCCGTAGACTTGCATCATTTTCCAGCTTAAATAAAATGGTTAATTAATGCCTTCATAAAGAAACCATCGATATGGAACCAGGTTTGTTCCACTCTACGAATTTTTTGCGATTTTTCCACCAAGTTTGATGAAAAACGAGTGTGCCGTTTCGGCTGCCCAGAACAGACAGACACACACACAGACACACGGCTATTCCTATAGTATATTAGATACCGTTCCATCACACGCCAAGTTACTCAACCATTTCATTACATGGTTGACTTCTTGTTTCTTCTTTACTGAAGGTAATTTTTGTGTCCGCAGAGAGACCTGGTAGTGGTAGCATTAGTAAATATGAAAAATTTTGTGACAAGAGGTACCGGTATGGCCAGCACAAGGACAGAACCAGACAATGTGATGTAGTAGTGGCCAGAATTAGGCTAGGATACAGAAACATCTGGCAAGTTAGTGGCGCTGTACCCAATATGGGAACACTCGGCATGTAAACTTTGTGATAAACCTTTAAAGCATATACTTGAACATTATATTATTGAATGTGATGCTGTCAAAGACTTCAGGTCACCTGTCTTATTGTATTATGAATTGTGTAATTACTACATTGAATCAGGAGTGCTTGAGGACATTCTTGCTGTCTATCCAAAATTTGTTAGCCCACACTGATTAGTCCTGAAATAGAATATGACATATACTGTATAGTACCTATGGGAGTACATTGGCAACCCTCAGCCTGGCCGCACTATTTGTAAACTTTGTGACCAACCCGACTCTCACACCCTCTCTCACTACATCCTCATGTGCCCTATGACCTCCTACAGGTCCCCAGCCGTTACCAACACTTCCCTCCCTGACCAGATATCCCTCCTCCTAGTGACAGGCCTGGCACTTGACATTATTAGGGACCTGCCACGCTTTGCCATAAACAGATGAAATGTACCGGGAACTTTCTCCCCACACACTCATCATTCTCTCACTTTATGTAACTTGCTGACAAAACCTATGACCCTTCAGGCTTCTACGCCCTTAATGCATGAATCATAAAGGCAAACATGAACTTAGTATACTTCCCAGATGGGACCTGTAAACGCTTCTGCGCTTCACCTTGCACAGGGTGTAAGGAGGTGCCCAATAAACTAGCCCCCTCGGGGGGGGGGGGGCAATCTAAAAAATAAAAATCTACTGTATATGGACCACTGTCCTGCGTGGCAGTGAACAGTGATATCACCCACATGAACATGACCTATACTGTTAATGAATATGATGTATTTCTTTGTGTGTGAACCTCTGTCCTGCGTGGCAGTGAGAAGTGATAGCACCCTCAGTGTCAAGACCTGACTGAATTACTCAGAATAAGCAAACTGTATTCCAAGCTTTGCCAATGAATTTGCCAACCTTAATTAACCGTCTCAGGGTCATCCACTCCGTGTAATGCAACCTGGCTTTTCTTTAATACACTAAATCTTTGAACAGGTGCTACAATAGTCGAGGACAATATATGATAACCTTCATTCACGGATGAATGAGCATATAGCACGTGTGTAAATTTATGCACCAAGTAGTTTATGTTGTGTCCATATCTCGAGATATGTGGAATGTATATATATTTTTTATTGTCACAGCCCTCCTTAGACATACAGTATGTCAGTCATCAATCTGTTCGGCGTTCGGAGGCAGCATTGATGTTCTCCGTTTTATGATGAATTTTAAAAGACAGGCGTATAAAACAAAAATATAGTGCATGCCCACTGCCTGAACAATCCACAATCCTTGACGTTCCGTCACACACACACACACACAAACTGCTACAGTCTGATGGACGAGGGTAAGTGCTCTACTTACTCTTATCTTTACTTCGTAGGAAGTTGACATACTGACCTCGACCATTAAGGGCTAAAATCTCACATCGATTGACCATTAATTCTCCGAGTTTGCTACCACTTAATGCACACACACACACACACACACACACGCGCGCGCGCGCGCGCGCCAAAGCACGAAAACATACGCACACTGAGTTATGCGGATGAAATCCCCCCCCCCCCAACACACACAGTCAGCTCTACATGACTCAGACTGTTAACTTGTGATCAACAAGTTAACAGTCTGAGTCATGTAGAGCTGACTAACATGACTTAACAAACGGGCCAAGGCGACAAGATCTCACGAATTGGTTGTTTAGTTACCACCCGAGGTGAGTTGGTTATTGGTAAAGAATAAATATATACTGACTTTAGTAAAGCTCGATTTAATCACGTTATGTTAGTTTGCTTATGTTAGGATTCGTTGGGTTTAGTTTAAGGTGACGAGTAGTGAAGTCTTGTGCGGCGAAATGTACAGAAACCAGATAGCGGACAAAACTCATTCGACTTCTTTGTTACTGTATCACTTCGCACATGGTAAGTGCCATATATTGAACATATTGCCTTTAATAAATTGTTAATGCAAGTTCTTGGGCTGACTTTAGGTGTCAGAGGACGAAGAGGACGCATGGGGCCTCCTCGTAATCTTAATCTAAATGAAAATATTCTCGAGCACAGAAAGAACCTGTTTGTATGGAAAGACTTTGAAATGTACCTGAAAAATAAAATAGATCACTTTGAGATGTCTATGAGTGAAGCTGAGAGAAAACACTTGAGGCATGTAGTGTTGACTTCGGTGAATTCAACATAGCCTGGGTTACGCAGTACTGACCAAACACTACTTTTTATATTATATTCACCAATTTTCAGCTTACTAGCCGTTTGGGCGGTCTATCCAGTGTTAGTACAGGAACAAACCGGGAAACCTGTGGTGTTTGGTAGTGAGGGTCACACTGGATAACACCCTTCTCACGTGTGGCCGAGCCGAGGCTAGAACCCTTGACATATTAGTGAGAGTTATGAGCGTTACCGCTGTACCACCAACAACGCTTGGCACAGCATGGGCCACATAATGTTGACCTAGCACAGCCCAATGAAAAAAATAAATTGACGCCATAAACCTGAACACAGCCTAGGTCTCGTGGCGATGACTTTACACATACTAGCAACGTCTGGGTTACATAGTGGTGACCTAGCAGTCTATCAGTACATATCACCAACCTGAGACAACAAGGTTATCCTAAGGCAGAAATAACACAGCCTGGGTCATGTAGTTGATCTCGGACAACTTAAAGCAAGCTGGGCTAGGCGAACTTAATTAAACTGGGTTATGTGGTGATGAAGTAATCACAATGAAGAACTATCTGGGCCATGCACTGTTGACCTTGCACATCTTAACGTAGCGTCCCGGAGCTAACACAACAGGACCTAGGTCATGTAGTACTGAACTAGCACATCTTGATGCAAAATGGGCCACGTACTTTTGATTTAGCACATATAACATCGTTCAAGTAGTGCTGACGTAACAAAACGTAAATTAGAATAGGGAGACCTAGCAATGCAACTTACCGTTAAAGACTTTGATGCAAGCAGTGTATCCTATGCCGTGGCTGCAGTATTGATGAAACTTGTCCGAGTCAGTGAATTGGCTGCATAAGCCTAGGTCTTCCTGCGTTACTCCTTCCCAGGTGCGGCTGATATTTGCAATCCACTTTACTGCGGCGTCCTTGCTGTCCGTGCCTCCGACCACCTCCGGTAAGCACACCCAGCACAGGAGACAACTCCCTGGGGGGTGATGGTGTGTAAGTGGACATAATATAGCTTTATATATATATATATATATATATATATATATATATATATATATATATATATATATATATATATATATATATATATATATATATATATATATATATATATATATATATATATATATAGAATCTAGTCTTATTAAACATACCGAAGCATTCAACATGAATTTGAGTAACGGCATGTACAAGCTGGACAATTTTGTAATTAAGAAGATTTGTGATCAGGTGAGAAGGCCGGGTCACTTGACCATCTGACCTGACCACCAACCGTTGTGTGCTATTTAAAGATTAGTTGGGTCATTACCTAATACCTGACCATTGTGGACCTGGTCTCACCCTCCTCTGTATATATACACCTTGATTTGTATTACTCTCTCTAGTCTGTACTCACCCCTGAAGATGTGAATTACACGAAAGCGCTTGGGAACTTTGTGTTTTCTTCTTTCCTTGTGGTTATCAGCATATACCTAGATCACGCGCACCTACAGTGATTTAAATATATATATATATATATATATATATATATATATATATATATATATATATATATATATATATATATATATATATATATATATATATATATATATATATATATAAGTGTGTGTGTGTGTGTGTGTAATAAATAGCAATAATATAATTAACACTTTACTGAAAATTGCAATAGCCAAAAGCTGAAGATAAACAATGGACTAATATGATATTAGGCTATGCAGTATAGTGACATTGTAGAATAAGCTTTTACTAAATTTGAACCAGATTTCATGAAAAAATGCAGAGGATCAATCTCGAATTTCACGAGTCTTAGTAACCCTCTCATTTGTTTTATTGAATATGAAACACACTTTTATGTTGCATTAGGTTACTTTAATTACCATTGCTCAGTATACCAGTACTCTTCTGAATATATGGTTCAGTTCTATATTTATTAATGCCCAATTTCAGTTTTGTTTGTTTGTATTTAATACACTTGTACATATTGTATATCTATAGTGTGTGTGATGTATGCGGCCGACTACTGCTTTCTTGTTTGTAATGTGGCCGATTACTATAATTGCCTAGGGGTGGACTAGGGGCCTAGGCCATTCGCATCTCCTTTTCAGCTCTCTGACTTCAAAACTGTGGAAATACCTCCGACCCGTGCCTCCTGGTAGGATAGGAGATAGTACACGACCATCTCCAAGGCCACCCGCACCACCCGCACTAACAAACTAAACATCTATATCTTATGTTCTTAGTCCTGACAGCATGTGAATCCTCTTAAGATCTCACAATAAATACCAAACTTCACCATAGTTGACCACCATTGAGACAGTGATCAGACAGTGGCACCTGCTTCATGTCGTGTGAATGAGGACAACACAAGTGTGCAGTCAGAGATATTCTTTCATTTTAAGATGAAATGCAGAAAAAGAGCATTAATTATGTTCAGATATTGTCCTCCTTTCTTGACGAATTGCAGTATCTTCAGTTCTATGTCTAACCTGGCAGTTTATTGAAAGTATACAAATTATTATCCTTTATTTTGGTGGTGTAAGTTAGAAAGTATTCCTTCTACAGCCACCTGGAAATGGCTCGGACAAAGTGAATATCTTCCTAAAAGTTATTGAAATACTGTACAAATGGAGTTTGACTAAGGATTCGTGTTAACGTCTACATTCCCTTAAGCAATTGAAATTCCGCTTTTAGGTTCAATTTGTGTGCAGCTCAAGGACAAATGAGTTAGCGAGCATAGTGTTCAGCGCAGTGGAAAGCCATTATCTGAATCACTGTAATTACTTTGGTCATTTCCTGGAACGAACTGTTTTGGGTATTTTACATTTATTTACTGCAGGCTATTTTTAAACAGCTATTTAAAATGGCCATACAATATTTATAAAAATCCCTTAATGAAGAAGTAAATCAATTGAACAGTGGGTTATTGAAGGACCCAGTTACACCGTCGTATCTAAAAGTCATTCGGAAAAGGTCAGACATTATTGAATAAGTAATTTATCATTTCATATTTATATAGATGGCGATGGAATGATAACGTAACAGTTATTGTTCTTTGAACACTATTAATAATCATATCTCATGGGTAATTAAGTTATTTTTTGTTACTTTTCGTCATCTAAATTTTCTTTGCACAATTGTGATTGTATGTATGTTGTATCCAGAATTCAGTTCCTCAAAGTCTAGTATTTAGAAGTCCTAGACAAGTGAAATCCTTTATGTGTATCATTTGAATTATAGATGAATAAACAAAAGAAACACTTGATTCATATTAAAGGTAAATGTCGATGAACCTCTTCGCGTCACGCAGGTGTGGTCTAACTATGGGTAATGAACTGTTGTTGAAACTTTAAAATAGTCAGGTAATATTTAACGGCTATGGCATTTGGCTTCTGTACAAATAAGTAGAATATTGTGATATATGTATACCCTATATACACATATGTGACGATAAATATCGTCCAAAACCTGTCGCATTTGACTCGGCCATATGGTGTGCGACGGCCGAGTGGATACAGCGCTCACTTAGGATGTCCACCTTTACCCCTATAAATGGATATCTAATCATACGGTTAGGAAGCTAAAGGTGATCGACTTCAGTGTACCAAAAAATAAGGGTATAGTCAAGGTGTAGGGTGTAAGTCGCTCCAAAAAGTATCTTTACTATTTTGTGTAAGACAATATTACTCAACAGACGAAGGATTTTGAAAACCCTACCGAGACAACAGGAGACGCAGTGTTCATTTTGAAATTCATCGATCCCCTCCGGAAAGATAGTTTTTTGGGGGCGTGAGTGTACAGTGGGGGTCAAAAGTTCACTACCGCCCAAAATGAAGCAGCATCGACCCAAAATGAGTTAAAAAGGTCATTCCCGTGACTCAGATTCACCACCAGGAGCGAACTTTTGTCCCCGGCTGTACACTACCGCGATAAGATGTCAGGTCTATGAAACCTACTTTCACTTTCCATGACGGTTGCCAAGGCTGCTTTACCAGAATCCTATCATTTTCCTTTGAGGTGGCATTTGGTATTCATTAAAGTTTTTTTACACGATCATTTACAAATTTTTACGCTTTACCATCTTAGTTCGGAGAAATTTATGTGTTTTGTGCAGGTAAATTGAAATTAAATGAATAATCCATTTCTTGCTCATCAGCAACTGAAAATTTTGCGAGTACAGTACAGTATTTACTTGTCAAATTTACAATGATTTGTTTAAAATAAACTTGATTCTACAACGGGAAGTTAAGTGAGTACATAAATTGAAAATATGTGTCCAGAGTGCGTGGGGACCACTGGTGTTCAAGTAACAAATCGAGGTGAAAAATGTTAAAAGTAATGCATTAACGTCAACTAAAACAGCTATAAACGATTTTTCTCGCCCTGTTTAGGCAACCTTGGTCAAACATAAAAATAATCTGATCAGTTTTATAGCTTCGATATTTATTGACAAGTATGACACGGAATGTTAATGCTCGAAAGTATAGTGGTCAAGGGGAGGGGTCGTCGCCAAGGGATGGGGAGGGCGGGAAGGCTCCCCCTGTGCACATCGCATCTATATTCAAAAGATTTCCAATTATCATTTCGACAATGACGTCTTTGTCGAAACCCATTTTTATTTTAACACCAACTCAAGGTTGTTATTCGGAAACAAAACTTTCTAATATTGCGTTGCCAATATAAACTCAGCGTTATGCTGTATTAAAATTTTTAACGTGATCTTTTGGTATTCATTGTGCTTGTTTTGTATGTTTGTTGAACAGTTTTGTTGCTTATACATACATTATATATACTGTATTTCGTTAAATATGCAGAAGCCGTTTATTCGTATCATTTTTGGAATGTAGACTTTTACATGATATTGGTCCAGTACATTTTTACTGTCTATGGTTTTTTCTTTTGTATTGAAGTATTGAAAACAATAAAAATGAAAAGTTAATAAATATAGCTGATGCTTAATATATTTACCCTTTCTCTGTTCTCAAAATATACCGAAAACAAATATAGATTAGACTCGCAGTGGTCCCCAACCTTCTGTAGGCTCTAGGACACATTTGTCATTGAAAATATAGTGGAGGGCGCCAACACTTTGAATCTACATTAAAGGAAAAATATCTCATATGCTGTACACAGTTATTTGCAGTTAAACACAAGTTATTCTGTAAATGTTGTCCCCAAATTGGTATACAGTAGTAGGGTGTGTCATACGGAGGCGAATTTTTTTTTTTGAGTTTGAAAAATCGGCCCATGGTATTAATGATGTAGTTCTATGTGCAGAATCATGTGATATCTTCAGATTTGAAAAGTTTTCATTTTTTGCTAGGTAAATTTTAACTTGAAATCTTATGAAAATTCAGTATTCCCACCCTTTTACCAACACCACTAAATAGCTTATTTAAAGTAAAGTAAATGTATCAGGTTAATTTATTTGAAAATGATCCAGAATAGTGAAACGAATGATCTTGACACATTTATTAAATTTAATATTCCTTTAGAAAACAAAATCATCAAATACAAAAACCGGTTTTACTACTACGACCCGGTGTTGCTGCACACCATAGAGAACATGTCTTTCTTGCTTCTGTTTCTACTCATCACCTCCCTGCTGACCACCTGAGCTCGGATGTAGCCTTCCCTCCTCTCCTGGCTGTACACGTGACTGCTGGCCTCGCTCACTTGCTGTACACAACGCTCTATACTCTGGGTGTGCGAGGGCCAGGCAGGGACATGCATGGGGTTGTCCAGGAAAGCTCTGACTTGAACATTGGTGAGGCTGCAGGTAAGAGGGGGCTCACTGCCAGCCTGGATGTTATCCAGATCTATGAGATCAGTGAGGGTCTTGGCACCTAGATTGATTTCAGGAGTCTTCCTGACCCTGAAGGAATCGTCACCAACTGATTTGTCATGCCCAGATCCTCTCATAAGTCTCATATCCAAGATCTTTTTGACTGCCACTCTTCTCTCCTCCTCATCCTTACTACAGAGCATTGTCTGCAGAACTGCCTCGGGATGAGCATACCAGGAAGATCTCCTCACAGTCTGCTCCACAATCTGAACAACCTTCCTTGGCTGACTTCTCAGGAGCTCAAGCTGGAAGAGAACATGCCTCGGACCTTCGGAGAACGATGACTTGACCTTGGTTTTGAACCAATTTGGCAAGTAGACACTCACGATGAATTGGACAATAAGTCTCAGGTTGTGAAGCTGGTTCCCTTTCAGTTTATGATGAGCGACCCAAATTCTGCAGAACCTGAGCTGCTAGAGCCACCTAGAATGTGAGACTGGACCTATCTGCAGGTAAGCAAGTCTATCAGGCATGACCCCAGTTTTGATGGCACTGCAAATCATGTAACCATAGTACTGGTCTGTACTCAGGTCGTCAATGACAGTATGTGCAAGCTCAACGAGTGGAGGGCCAACTGTGATTTTTTTCAAAGCTCGGATTTATTTCTAACTCAGTGGCAGAGTCCAGCATCTTGCCAAGAGGACCAGACCATCTGTTGTTTGAAAGAGTCTTGCCATCCAGCTCCTGAATCAGATTCAGTGGCAACTCGTTGGTGTGGAAGGTCTGGTAGACCAGCTTCCTCCCAATCTTGCGCTCTATCCACTGTATGACCCCCCCCTTGCCGCCCTGTGTTCGTGTTGGTGCTGTCCCCTCCAATGGCCTGCAGGGTCTGGTCTACGTTCCTCTCTCTGAGCCAGTTCACAATGTTATCTGCCATTATCTCAGCTGGTTTCCTGATGTCATCTTTCTCTGGAGTGAAATGCCACAAATACTTCCCTCCTGGTTCACTGCAGCAGGAGTAGTGTTCCTCCTTCACCATGGCAGGGAACAACTTGTCAGAATCTCCAACTTTCATGAACACTTTAGTGTCATCCCTTCTCCCATCAAAGAACAAACAATTGATTCCATTTTCTCTTATCCCCCTATCAAACTCCTCTTCTAGGGTACTGACAAGTTTCTCCTGAGCTCTCCTTACTTTGTTATGATCTATCACCAGGTGAACATCATCAGGTGTTATCAAACCACCGTCAACCCAGGCAGCTGTTGCTATCTCTGCAGTTTCTCTGAGACCAGTGTGGTGTCGCATGCTGGCCAGAGCTATGCTCGGGATATCTTTCCTATTTCGAATCTTATGCCTGGAAGGTTTGGGATCATTATTTTCTGGTTAGGGACAAAGTCACCATTCTCCTGGTCAGCACTCGGATCAGCCATGGGGAAGTCATTAAACTCTGAATCAGCTTGACTCCAATCATCGGCCTTTTTTACCTCACCCTGGGCCTTCTCAAGTCTCTTTTCCTCGGCAACTCTTCCCCTCTTTTGTCTCTCTGTGGCAGCCTCCTGTCTCTTGGACTCCGGTATATCTTGGCTAGAAATCATGAGAGCCACTATACTGCCAGTCTTCTCTCTGTGTGCTTTGACAAATGCCAGTTCGATCACAGGAATCTTCAGTTCACGCTTGCAAATACAGAAGATGTGGGCCTCGGATTTACAGTCACGATCGCATCCAAACTCAGGACAGAGAACAATTGGGCACTTGCAAGTAATTATGTCAAATAACTGGTCCAGTTGCTTGGCAAAGCTGTTCTTAACTGCAAGTTTTCCTCTCCCAAGAGAGATATCTCTTGCCTTTTCCCAACTGGCTAGCAGTCTCTCACTAATCTTCTTCTGACTTGTTATGACTGGAGGCTTGAACTGAGCGTTAGCCAGAGTGTACTGTGCCAAGACAGCTTTGGTCATATCACTGGCAATGTCTTTGTTTTGTAAGTTCTTTGGTTCTTTTCACTGATTTGCCTGATTAAAACACCGTATCTCAAAGCATCTCTCAATGTAGGCAACTCCGACCTCAGGAGCTCTCTCCCAGACCCAAGATAGTGACTGAGATGGCTGGATTTTTGGTTCCTCGTCCTGACACAAGCAGCCATCGCAAATATTATCAACTTATAAATGCATGAGAATCTGAAACAGAAAAAAATATTGTTAGTTGGGTTGTTAAAGAATGAAGTCAGAAAGCAATGTTCACTATTTAATTGTAATGCACTAATGCAGCTGTACGTTAGATTTTCGATAAATTTCACGCTAAAATTTACCTAGCAAAAGGTTGCAAAATATTGAAACTGAAATTATTTTCTGTTTATATACACTAAAATCTACCAAAAAAGTGATGGGCCATTAGTTTTAGCTGATCTTCCCTCCTATGACACACCCTAATACAGTAGTCCAGGCCGGTGTGGCAAGCTGAGATTACAGCCGTGCTGAAATAATTTAACCTAACCTAAACTTTCTCAATGGAAGTCTCCGAAAATATTTAGAATAAGGTGTGCAAACCTCACCTGGAAGATGGGCACGTGTGGGATTACACTCTAAACCTTTTTCCAATCAGTTTCTACACCGTTTAGAGCCACTCTCTATAAAACGCCTGTAAGTCATTATACCCCCCAAAAAAGAAGACATCTCGGCTCTATAGTATGTCTCGTTAATCTCAACAGACATTTTGGTTGGTGTATCCGTATACGCACAAGGCTCTTCATTTTAAGTGCGGAGTTTTGGGCATTTTTCGCTCATTACTTAACCAAACATCGTTGTCATCGAGGGGGGCTCGTCGAAGAGCGATATAAATATTGTTTAGAACTAGAGTATCCACAATATTGACAGGTGGATCGCCTCTTGCCTTAATGCCGGGAAAATGTTCATGTTCTCGTGCCGTGGGATTCCCTAACTCTTGAAATTATTTGTCCCTCGGTGTTTGCTAGCTAATTATTAAGCGAGTGGACAAGTAGACATTAAGTGCAGTCAATTAACTTGCTGTAGTTAAGATTTGTGTCTAACTTATACCTGCACTTTTGTATTCGGGATCTGGGATGTTGATGCGCACTAGATTCACCCCCAGTTGTCTAGTCCATCAGCACAACGATGTTGTAGTGGACGTCTCCCCTACAACTGCTTACAACTGCGTAGCGGCGTCACCAAGCTGCTACCGCCTTCCCTAGCAACCAACCAGATGTTACCGTATCTTAGCAATGGAACTAGTCACCGGCGACTTTCTGGGTTTTCCCAACATGATTCATAGAGGACTGGCGGCTGCTGCTGGGTATATAAGCTCTGTCTCTCCATTGAGATTCTTTCTGACCATTCTTCTTGAACAAGCAACACCTCCTCCTCCGCCGCTGCCTGGCTGCCTTCGCTTCTCCTCGCCTGCCTGGCGGTCCTCGCTCCCGCCAGCGAGCATGGCGACCCACCAGCTGTCCTTCTCTGAGCTTCCTCACCAACCAACTCTCATTCTGCCCATCTTCCTGAACAAGCAACACCTCCTCCAGCAAGCTCCACGCTGTTAGCATTCATTCAATCAGGAGGCCAGCAACAGGCAACATCTTCTCTAACGAAGCTCCTGCACATCTACCTCCTTCAACACGCTACTCACCGAACGTCTTCTACTGAGCAGCTCCCCACCACACGGCACCTCCAGCACCAGACTGTCTATCATATAACTTATATTATATAAGAAAACCACATTAGAGTTTCCTTCCATCCTGAGTGCTAGACAACATAAATATCTCGATACCCCTACAATGGTGACTCCCGGAGATTAGCACTCACACAGGATGGAGGAGACACTGATCACGCTCCCAGACTTCAAGCAGCATAGAAGAATGGCGTATCCACGCAGAAGCAGCTCTGTTACTCTAAGCAGACACCAGCTCCTCTTCCTGCCCCACGCACCACATCCTACCGACCCCAGCACACCCGTCCTGCCTCAGACGCGACCCCGGCCCAGCAGCAACCCCTGATGCTGCCTCTGTTCCTGCATCCGGACCCCCACACACCCTCTTTTCTCCCTCAGGTACTCCCTGCTTATGTCCTGCACCCTGCTGCTGTCGTGGACCTAGCTGCTGTCACGAGCCCTAATCCGCTTCTGCTGACGCAGCCCCTGCCCCTGACCCAGGCCCACACACACACCCCAGCAGGCACATCTGACGACCCTGTACCTGTCGTGAGGGAAGCACAACATTCATCGCCCCCACACACACCCTCTTTTCTCCCTCAGGTACTTCCTGCTAATGTCCTGCACCCTGCTACTGTCGTGGACCCAGCTGCTGTCACGAGCCCTAATCAGCTTCTGCTGACGCAGCCCCTGCTCCTGACCCAGGCCCACACACACCCCAGCAGGCGCATCTGACGACCCTGTACCTGTCGTGAGGGAAGCACAACATTCATCTCCTCCACACACCCTTTTTCTCCCTTCTCCCACAGATAGTGTGTATCTAGACAGTTGTATTTCAGCGATCGACTCATCACGCCATCGCCGTTGTCTCACATGAGGCATGCACCGCCCGGTCGGCCTCACATGTGCTAAGCAACTCTACAGACAACAAGTCTCCTACACCGCCTGGAGGGAAGGGGGAGTATTGTAGTGGACGTCTCCCCTACAACTTCTTACAACTGCGTAGCGGCGTCACCAAGCTGCTACCGCCTTCCCGAGCAACCAACCAGATGTTACCGTATCTTAGCAACGGAACTAGTCACCGGCGACTTTCTGGGTTTTCCCAACATGATTCATAGAGGACTGGCGGCTGCTGCTGGGTATATAAGCTCTGTCTCTCCATTGAGATTCTTTCTGACCATTCTTCTTGAACAAGCAACACCTCCTCCTCCGCCGCTGCCTGGCTGCCTTCGCTTCTCCTCGCCTGCCTGGCGGTCCTCGCTCCCGCCAGCGAGCATGGCGACCCACCAGCTGTCCTTCTCTGAGCTTCCTCACCAACCAACTCTCATTCTGCCCATCTTCCTGAACAAGCAACACCTCCTCCAGCAAGCTCCACGCTGTTAGCATTCATTCAATCAGGAGGCCAGCAACAGGCAACATCTTCTCTAACGAAGCTCCTGCACATCTACCTCCTTCAACACGCTACTCACACAACGTCTTCTACTGAGCAGCTCCCCACCACACGGCACCTCCAGCACCAGACTGTCTATCATATAACTTATATTATATAAGAAAACCACATTAGAGTTTCCTTCCATCCTGAGTGCTAGACAACATAAATATCTCGATACCCCTATAATGTCCTATTCATGCAGTCACTCATCTGGGTCTTCCTGCTTATTTCTCTGAGCTCTGGTGATGAGACAATCTTTTTGTTTAATAAATCATTTGTAACACCAGCCAGCAGCGCGAAGAAACTCATGTAACCAAGTTGTTATCTTAAAAGTATATTAGAATGTACAGTACTATCCCTTCTTAAATATTATGAATTTTATAACTTATCAAAACAGATTATTCAATCTTTTATGACCTGCAACTCTTCATATGTTTATAGTGGCCAAAACAAAATGTGTTTCCATCACAAGGTCGAGTTTATTTAGAACCTTAGTTCATCAATCGACGTATCTCGAGATTAGGGAACTAGTTTTAGGTTTACCCTGATTATAATACTATGAGATCTAAAATTCACAACGAGGGAAGAAACTGAAAGATTATCAGTGTGAGAAAAATTCCTAACCTTGTTTACTCACCTGACGCGAGTAATGTAAGGAGGCAGGTGACGGTCAGCGCCACCTTCCCCATCATAGTGGAACTCTACAACTCTGTTGATACGGAGAAATTTGCTGTTAATGAAGTCATGAAATATTTGTTAAAATTATTATTTTTTCTATATTAGTATATGATGAATTCCTGAATGGTAGACGACACGAGCGTGAGCTCATAAGACCAGACTTGACCAACACTGGCAATATTCAAATACATTCAAGAGTCCACACATGCTTGGAAACATAGACTGTTTATAGTCTTTGCCTGGAAATTGCCAACAGAGCGTAAAGCGCGTCCACTAGCACCTTTTCCGCCATTAAAAAAAAAATGAGCGCGCCTTGTCACACACGCATAGAGAACTATCGCGCCAGTTTGTCCGCGTTTGTCAATGCCATGAACAGGGAAACAAACATCAGAGGTATTTTTGAATATACACATCAATAAAAAATTACATTTAATCAAAACTAAGTAATTTTGAAATAAAAGTTAGTTTTAGTTAGTTTACGTAGCTCAATTTTTATTTTATAAAAAATATCCTCATTATCGAGTATAGATCTTATCTTGACCAAGGAAATAGGCGCAATTTGGCGTAAGCCAATCAGTCGGAAACGATAAGTTTCGCCTGAGCGATACGCTGTAGAAAAATTGATAACTTGTGGAAAAAAAACCCCGACAAAACGTGAAGTTGACAGAAAAAGTGCTAGTGAGTAAGTGTGACTCTGCCTTAACGAATTAATGAACAACCGCCCGATTGTTTAGTGAGCCGACCAGTGGCAAAGAGGTAAGGGAAGTGCCTCAACCCTACACCCGGCGCATAGATGACTGCAGTGGTCCATCTGAAAGCACACATGATTTACATAAATGGTTGTCACCTGTTTACTAATAAAATAGTGCCGGGCTCTGAGCTTTAGCTATATACTGTATGTAACGTTTTTACTATATTAAAGTCGGCTTACAAGAGGTTATAAATGACACGGTTCAACTAACAAACTTTGTCACATCATCCTGCACTGTAATTCACTAAACGAGTTCAAGAAATTGCTCCATATTTTAGGATAATTATATCTTTTGCAACAATTGCATTTCTGGCAGCTATGAACGAAATATTCACAAATGTCAGATTACATTTGCTGTGGAAAAGGAAAGTGTCTTAGGAACGCTAAAATTTCGATATTTCTTTTGACACGTCACAGCTCGCGGAGGTATGAATGGGCCTGACTTAATTAAGGAAAGGATTGAAGATAATTGATGATGCAATAAGATCGTTCAGGGTGTAAAATATTGTACTCAACCCAAATGTCATCAAAGTTTGCTGTTAACTGCATTAATTAGCGAGAAGAAACTTTTCAAAACGGTTTACACGCTTATAATTGTTACAGTCGCCTGACGTGTAACCAGGGGACTGGAAGGATGATCAACACAACAACTTTCCTGTCTGACACCTTGGTGCACAATTTGTCTTCCTAAACAATTTACTTCTACGCTATGTACAATATAGTATATGTACAACTTTTGTCCTGAAACTCACAAGATGTACAACTTGATTTTTAAATTCATACTGTGTACAATTTGTGTTCTTTAATCCACACTGTTTGAAACATTTTTTTTACAATTTGGCCCGCGAGGGGGCTAGTTTATTAGGCACCCCTCTGCATCCTGGGAAGCATGTGGAGTTTATGCTAGCCTTCGTGACTCATGCATTAAGGGCGTAAATGCCTGGCACTGCGTAAAAATGACTTATGGCCATGCGACCTTACCATGAGCTTTGACCTATTTTAACTTCACATAAATTTCATTGCATAGAATCTCAACCATCTTTCTCTCTCGAAATGTGAATTTGTATACGTGGTACACCTTCTGACTCGCCTGCCAAGTTTGATCAGTATTTTTGAGAACCTCGAATGGTGTGGGTTTATTATCGTGTTATGAACTCGTTCAGCAGCCATCTGAAATTTATAGTATACCTTAAAGTTCCATTGTCTTGTTTGCGTGGAAAATTTGCTTAAGATGGTGACCATTTACAAAAACTTTGTTGAAGAATTGCCGACGAGAATTATCACGGACAACATTTCATTCATATGTCCATTAGTTAAATTACAGTACTTATTCTTGCGAGTAATAGTTTGGCATATACTCGTATGTACCAGACATGAACTTTATCACCGAAACCAGGTGTTGGTAGCATAGAGGTGTGATATGATAGGCATTTCTGTTAATTTTGTATATAAGATATTTACATTCATAAGTATAGTATTAACGCAATAAATAATGGAATGATTTAGTAGCATAGCTCTTTCTGTACTTTGCTCGTGGCAAGCTTTATTTTGTGTAATTAAACCTTTAACTGTTGAAACGTAGAAGAGATTGTCGGCAGTAGCCTAGCTGCCTATCCTAGGCAGTTCATCGGCCTCATTCCTCCGATACAGTAGTACTGTTTGTCTTGTTGTGGTGGCCGTTAAGCTAATATACTTCGATAGAATCAAGCATCTGGTGTAATATATTGTACTTTACCTAAATGGTGAACTGAGTCAGGTTTGCGTGATGCACTCTCCATTTCGAGACCTCATTTTTAACATATGCTTCATTATTCACGAGAAAATATATATTGTTGTGGATTTATGTTATTCATACACGAACTTAGTTTAGGAATGGTGATTGCCGTATGAATACTAAATGAACACTAACACATCTGATAATATACCGTCTTCGCCATTGTGTATAATGCAGGGGTTTGTTTATAACCTTTTCCACCCTACCCCCCTTTCCATCTTTGGCTAAGGACATTTCCCCCTCCCAGTTCTAATAAAAGAAACGCTGAAAATTAATACAGATTTTGTTCGCGATATATTTATATAGCTTATAACAGGATGAATCTTTGATGAAAAGAAAAATTATCATTCTTATGTAATGATAGGTAATATCTAAAATTAGCTAAAAAAATCACTTCAAATATCTATGTCAGTTACTATAGTTACTGAGACACTAATAAACAGGTGTACTGCAGTGCCTTCGCCCTTTCCTAGGGAGGTCGAGTGAAATACAGTGGAATTTGGTATGTATGTTTCTAATAACATTTTTCTGAAACACTGAGACCATTTCTAGTTACACAGTTTTTTTTGTGACGTTATTCCATAATTACCAATTCTAACCCGCAGTCTTCCATCTGTTTAGAAGCGGTTTTATTCACCCAAGTTTCCCCTCATCCCGCCAAGAACTGTTGAGCTGTCTTTTGTTCTCAAGTTATGCATTATTTGCTGCCTATATCTTACGGTAATTTACCTCATCAAACTAACAAATTTGTCTTTGCTTCTGGTAAAATTGAATATATTCCATCTTTATGTACTCTAGTGACGATGATGCCCGTGACGTGTAGATTGCTAAAAATAAACACAATACATATAAATGATAGATGACAGCTTTGGTTCTGACACCAAGTCCTCGTTTTACCCCTTTTGCTTATTAATTACGACGGCATTTTCCGGCTTTCTTGATATTTCATTTAGTTATTACATTTTGCAACTAGTTGCGAAGGAATACAGCGTGGGCTAAAAATGGACAAACTGTCCAAATGCACGCAGACCTCATTATAATGTACAAACAATACATCACTAGTCAGGAATCAACCCGGGACCTCCATGTGGGAGTAGGGAGCTCTCTCACGGCGCGAGACTATCAATGTGTCTCATAAGTTCAAATTTAATGCACAAGGAGCTTAATAAACGAACATTACACTTTCTAGCTGGATTCTGTAAAATGCTACTGCGACCATATACGTGACTCAGGCTAACCCTGGTGAAGGCTCCTGTTGCGTAATAAGACGAAGGAGCAGACTTTGTGTGAAAAACAGCAAAGCTTAGATTGCCTTTTGCAGTGCTCGTGAGGTGGTAGTGCTTCCTGTTCCCACATGTAGGCAGTGGCGTAGCGTGGCCTTTTTACAAAGAGGGCAAAAGGGTTATACATTTCCGATTGGCCAGAACAGTGATTTACATAATGTAAACATATATTAAGAAATAAAACAATAAATATCCCAGCACTTCTAATAAGGATGTCCGCTTAAAATAATTGATGAGGGTCAACTGAATGTATCTGAATAGTTGACAAGACAGCAGAGGACTCGGCCATTGACTGACTGGAATATGGTCTCTCTCTGGCTTATCTTACCGTAATGATAAAGAAGCCGCAGATAAGAAAAAAACCAGTGGGGTACAATTTACTACCTACTGGACTGGAACACTCGTGAACCACTCCTACCCCACCTGCCACTTGTGTTGTTCAGCCTCGTAACAAAAGATGCTGCACCCTACAATAGTGACATGTTACCAGCTACAGAGACTGGAATGTCGGTAAAATCCTTTGTAATCAAACAAATTCGGTAACTTCTCCGTGACCTATTTGTGATCAAACCACTACGTGACAAACAACAAGAGGGCAGACGAACACGGCAGCTACGCCCTCGTATGTGGAGTCAATGATGGTTAGCATGTGAGACATTATAAAGTCAATAACATCATGAAGAGAGATCTAACAACTACTGTACCTGCTACCCAGCACATAGGGACCACAGGGCTATATATGTATTATATATATATATATATATATATATATATATATATATATATATATATATATATATATATATATATATAATATATATATATAGCCCTGTGGTCCTATATATATATATATATATATATATATATATATATATATATATATATATATATATATATATATATATATATATATATATATATATATATATAGTGTATCTGGAGAGAGGAGGGCAGCAAGCTCAGGGGAAAACCAGAAGGAACCTAAGCCACGAATATCGCATTGTCCAATAGGATCAGAGACTTTGGAAGCCTGGGGCACCATTGCCCTGAAGTTCCTGAATGAGTTGGTTTTCAGACATTAAAACTACTGAAGACTCTAGACTAGAGCATCAAGTTACTTGTTCCATAGGCTCAGCCTAGTGATCCAGAGAATGTTTGCAGCAGTGTAAGAGAAGTCGTCCCTCACCCGAGGAGTTCGAGGGAATCTTCAAAATGTGATGTTTGAGCGTGTGTGTAAATTATGAACAATATAAATGTTATAAAATATATATACATGTCTACATAATATGCACATGTATGTGCTTAATCATATTCATTCACTGTAATTCTGTATGAATATAAACAGCTGCATACAGTAAATTGGAAGTTCATCAGAGGCACAGGTTTATTGATGGAACTTAATATACTGTACGCGACTGTATTTTGTAATACAGTATGTCTGTACATTATTGTAAATGCTCATCTTAATTAACGAAAAGTGAACGCTAGTCTTCAACACGACATAAAATAAACAACATCAATCAAGTCTTATTAATATTTCCATCATATCTTGTTTAGCTTACACAAAAAAGTTCATCAGTGTTGAGTATACCGTGAGAGTTAAAAAGCTTCTACATTGATCGCGGAGGGAGTGGTAGTGCTGCCGGGGTTAGCAAGTGCACATTATCAAAGTAGTTTGTGCCCGGTAAACAGTGAAGCATGTTCAAAGTTACTAGTGCAAATAAAACGCAACATGAAGCGATAAAAGGTGCTTCAATATATAAATTTGGCTGTAATATGAGCAAAGTTTGGACGTGGCAGCACACTGAAGATTCAACGACAACTTTGCAAAATATATACTGTATACAGCACTACACTGAAGTCGTGTCTTAAGAGATTTATGGACGTAGAAATTACTATTTTCTTCTCTGTCTTGTTCACTCACTTTCTCCCTCCATTGTTCTTACTTTCACTCTCTCCTATTGCATTACTCTAAGCCTTAGATTAATATACAATAGAAGATAGAGAGAATTCGAGTAAAAACAAAGGAAGGATAAAAAGAATGAACATGACAGAGAAAAATAAGTTGTTCTAGCCTAGTCTCGACGCTTGCTAAGATTCTTTCACTTCTGGATCGGGTATGTAAGTTTCACAATTGTTCCTATGATGGAAATTCCTCGCAACAGAAATTTAACTGAGGTACATAATAATATGAAAAAGATTCTGTATCTTAAATAATTGGAGTTAATTGAACGTTTCTAATTAAGGTAAAGCCTCAGGATAATTAATATACTAATTTTTGGATGTTATTTTTGTCGGCCAATTATGTGCGTACTGTAATTAAATTATTATTTTTTTCAATCTAGACCCAGTTTATCAAAGATTCTTATGATTCATTCCATCGTAATGGGATAACATGAGTTACAGTACAAAAACAATGTCATTTGTCCGTCATAAGTGTATCATTGTTGAACTGAGCCGTTGGATAAATTCTCAAAAATTCAGATAGGGAGAAATTTTGACGTATATGAGCTTATTAGAATTCGTCCCATAAAAGTATTAACACGTGATTAAATGCATCACTTCGTTACTCCCGTCTGTCCGTCCTTCTTACGCCTATACAGAGTTGTAGGACTCAGTATTGTTATTTGTTGGTGGATTCCCTAGTAATTATTGCTAAACCAGCTAAGAACTTAGACCTAAGTTGTTGAGGCGGGAATGGTTAATCATAGAAACTATGTACTTAAATGTAACTGTATTTCTGTTTATGTTGTATAAATTAAAGAAAACCTGTGAGGTTTATGTTGAATATTTTATGTATTCTACTAGAATATGTATTCGAGTTCTTGAAAATTATTCAGCAACTTTTTCTTCACAATTGATCTTCCTGGATCCTAGTGCACACACACACACCAAAAGTTGGGGAACTTTCTTAATAGGTAACTGAATACTGGAAAATCCTTGTCCATTGCCCTGACCAGTTGTTTGACGAGTCGAAGCTAGTAACGAGACTAACCTTCAAGGACGACAAACCATCCATTCTTGACCCATCCACCCTTAGCTGTCCTGTGCCGGCTGGCCATTACACATTACAACACAGGGGTTCACAGGCGACGTAAAATAGTTTTACCTGTCCTCAAGCAATGCAAAATCCCATGGTGACAGGGATCCATATTAAAGACTACTTCAGGCCTAAACTAACCGGCTTCGTCAGTCGTTCTCAGTCTCGCGGAGAGATCTAGTCCTTTTCTTCATGTCGAGTGTTAAGCTCTATTAAAACAGGTAAGTGGTGTTGCTTAATGGGTAACATACACATTTTTCCCTTTATTTTGTGTGATTCAGTTGTGTGTTTTTTTATTGTTTGTGTAGGGTTGTTGTTTGATTTCTTTACTGGCCGTCAACACCTGGATTATTACGGCCCATGTGTAGGGATGGTTGGTTGATTTCTGTAATTTTCTGGCCATCAACAACGATGGTCATTACTGCTGTAGTCTTGTTAATTTTGTCCTTCCGTTTGTTCTTTTGAGTTTTTTGCACATTCCACTTTTCGTCTGGCTCTTGTTGTACTTCTTCTTGATCTTGTCGTTCTGGGTGTCCTTTCTAGCTTGGTTTCCTCAATTGGAGGAGCGCATCCTACACTCTGACACTCCCGGTCGGAGGATGAATGAAGACCGCCACATTCTGCGCATTTCTTTTCCTCAGTCTTGCAGTTGTTGCTCTGGTGTCTAGAAGACGCGCACCTGTAGCACACGTCCTCTGGGGCCATGCACTTCTTGGGTGGGTGATCGCACCGCTGACACTCAAAGCATCTGGCCGATCGTGGTACAATACGTTGAGTTTCACTGGGACGGTGTTCCATCCCAGTGTAATCTTGTCAGGGAGTTTGTGCAGAAATCCGGCCACGGCGTAGGTAGATTCCCGTCAGGTCTTGTAAGGTTCTGTTCGACGACGAGTTTATTTCCTAGTAGTTCTTGTAGTTCGGTCTTCTCCATATGTTCTATGTCGGCATGGGAGATAACTCTCCTACACTTAGCTGTCATCAAAATGAACGACCACCTTAATGGGGGCGTCATTAAAGACTTTGACGTCCTTAAGTAGCTTACTTTTCCCCAGTCACCGAAGGTAACCATGAGACCACCATTTTCTCTAGGGACGACCTTAGTTACCCTCTCGATCTCTGAAGAAGTGAAGAATTTCTTCAGGACGAGAAGATTTAACTTCTCGGGGGGAGGGTGGAGGATACAACCTAACCACCTTCACAAGGTTTCAGTCATATTTGCATGGCTGTTCTCGGTTCGTCAACTTGCTACTCTGGACTGGGTGTATTGAATGTATAGGGATTTATTATGTTTAATGCACTGTTCATATATGTTTGGTTAACTACCTACTATGTGTGTGTATATGTTAATATGATTCTATACAAAACGTAATCTTACATTTCTCTATCCCTATTACTAAATTTTTAATTCAAAGATTTATGCTGGCTTGATATAAAAAATAAACATTAATTAAGCCTCACACGAAGCTATTGGAACTTGCTAATTTGTAATGGCATAGATTGAGAGATTTTCCTACTACAAAAAAGTTCTTAAGTTATCCAAAGCCCAGAGACAATAGTCAATGAAACCCATGAAACCTCAAATTCAGGCAAAGTTTTCAATCACGTAACAATATGAATAAACACTATGTATCAGAAATTACTCCGTGTTGTGTAGAATGTTATTCCTGTGTCCCCGTCTCGCTTACCCTTAGTTATATTCAAGAGTTAAGATGTTAGACGTTAAGTTCATAGCCATTCTTGGTTTACTGTAAGTTTAGTTCGTAAGTCATCGTTGTTAAGTTAATAATAAATACGTTAAGTTTATCTTCTTGATTTGCTCTCTCGGTGTCATGATAATTTACACTGGTGACAAATTGAACCAGCAGCCCAGCTAAATTGGTTGGTCAATCCTTATTTCATAAGTCTTATGCTTAACTGGAAACAAAATTCGGAGTAAGTCTACTGACTTTGTTTGGTTTTACACACTATGACTTGGGGTACAATATTTGGTATTCTTTATATTAAACCAATCCCAAGACGAACCTATTTTCAAAGTACCTTCACAAATGAATCCAAGCCGTAAATACCTTTCATAAATCAGGGGGTGTATTCCTGAGACATAAATAAAGATAAATTACTAAATGACCAAATTGTCAATTCTCTTGAATAAAGACGAAAGCTAAGGTACTCCATTGTTTCCCTTTTCCCTGTGTGATTTTATCAAGATTTATCTTATCCACGTTTCCATTGTGGATCTACATGATATTTGTATATATGTATATATATATATATATATATATATATGTATATATATATATATATATATATATATATATATATATATATATATATATATATATATATATATATATATATATATATATATATATATATATATATATATGTATATATATATATACACGCACACAACAAGTTATTTTGTTCGGTTGGAACGCGTGAGTGAGGTAGCGTGGTTTGAAGAAAAAGTTTTGCATCAATACATTAAGAACATACTGTACTAAGTGTTTGGTGGTGCATTAGTCAGCCTTTTTTTTTTAAGAAAATAGATCACGTACATTTACTTTTAATGCCTCTTCACAAATAGTTATTATACTATGTTATTAAAGTCTATGAAATATAGTACTGATAATAATTAGTCTATTATAATTATATGTTACAGACGGCTTACTTTTTCACTGTTAATTAAGTGAAAAGAGCAAAAAGAAAAGTTTACAGGATTGTTTTATTATACAGTATGTGTAGTGGCCATGGTCGCCATCCCTGATCTTATAAAAACACCTTGAACGATCCTCGCATGTCGGAAGCGAAGCAGATATGAAAGCTAAGAGGACTTGATTCACAACTAACTATTTCCAAAACCATTTCTCACGATATTTAATATCACTAAAACAAAACAAAAATTGAACTCCATAAAAATTCAACATAAACTAAAACCTCGTGGACGTTTGGCTGAATACCTGTAGTCATCAACGTCGGTTTGTTTACCTGTCACCTGCCTGTAATAAAATTGGTCTCACAATTGATCGTTACTAAGTGTTTGTTGAGGTGTTTCACAGCACGACACTACCCCCACCACACGCACCTTCCCGCCCTCCACCCCTACCTCTCCGTCCTCCTTCACCACCCCCTCTTCTTCCTCCATCACCTCGTCCTCCTCCATTATTCCCGTAAGAAGGGGAGTTATAAAGGGAGATTAAAAGGAATGCGAGGAGTGGAGGTAAAAGTGGAAGTTAAGAGTGGAGGATAAGAGGAATATTAAGCACGGATAATCGTCCCCTTCCGCCTTAAAACGCTTCTGACTTTGGACAAAAAGGGGTAACATTTTGTTTTAGTTATTATAAATGGAAATATCTTCATATTCTATCAAATTTTCTGTTTTCATGTAATATTTTATTGATTAAAACTAAGCTACAATTGAATTAGGCTAGGTTAGTAATGGTGCTATTCATTTATATGGAAATCATTGCAAATAATTTATGCAGAGTATCAAATTAAAAAGTTAGTGTTTAATAATAATAATAATAAGAACGGAGCAGAGCCAATAGAACTCATGGTGTCCATAACAACACTATAATCCTAATAAATGGTAGATACAATGACAACCAATTGCTTTTAAATGCATTTAATAATGGGCGGGTCAGCTCCTACACGATCTGTCGAAAGTCATGCGACTCTTGGCCAACCACAAGAGGAACTCGGTCTCATGACATCCGTACATAGGGATTATGTTATCCCGTGTCTTATTACCTTGTCCCGAAAAAATCTGTCGGACGCATGATTGTCCCGCATTTGAGAAGTCCAATACACAAAGTAAAACAACATTAAATACATTAATATTTGACGGGTTAAGTCGTTTTGTAATGAGTGAGGTCGTGATTTTAATCGTACTAAGGAAGTCATAATTTATGTTGCCACCATTCATATCAGTTTTGTTGAGGGTGAGCTTAGATTTAGAGCCACGAATACTCTCAACTTTTACTTTTTACTTTTATCCCCTTCACCACTGATCGGCTCGTTAGCCGCTTGGGCGACCGATCACGTCTGTTACGCACTGTTGGCAAGTACTGGGCATGCACTGGCTCCTGAATGTATCTGAACCTACTCCAGTGCTTGTCAAGTTTGGTGTTGAAAGAGCTCATACTCGGTGCCGTCACGACACTCTTGCAGATTGTTCCAAGAGTTAGCAGTTCTCACTCCAAAAAATTTACCCCCTCACAGTTTTCTGGGCTTGCGGCTTCTTCAACCTTGAGCTGTGACCCCTTGTGGGGCGAGCGTCCGCCAGCTCCAGGTAAGGGCACTCTACTGAGAAGTGCCCCTTGAGATGCTTATAAACCTCAATTGGTCTCCCCTTGCCCGTCTGTAATATAAGCTAGGAAATTTCAGGCGCTCTAATCTCCCAGGGTAGCTGAAGTGCCGTAGTGCTGGCACCTTTGGACATTTTCAATCAACTGACAGTCCCTAGCATATGTCGGGGACCAGACGGGGTGACAGTACTCCAGGCGGAGTAATTTAGTTGCCTGATTTACCTTCTTCTCGCAATGGCCCGAGAACTTCAGCTCATTGTCAACATATACACATTCAGTCTCAATTAATGCAGTTGGTAACGTCCCAGGTGCATCCTCTTGCACTTCGTGACATTGAATCTTAGCAGCCATTTCTTCGACCATTCTGCAGCTCTTCACAGTAGGCGTCGTCCTTAATTTCCCGAAATAACTTGGCATCCTCCGCAAACATTTGTATGGAGGAATGTACAGCGTCAGGCGTGTCATTTATGAAGCAAACAGACAACAGCGGGCCCAATATACTGCCCTGTGGTACCCCGCTTGTGACGGGTACACATGATGATTTCGTGCCAATAATCACAACACACATTGCTTGCGGTCATGTAGAAAGTCTCCGATCCACGCTAGGATATTTCCCCGAATCCCGTACCCTTCCAGTTTAATTTTCAGCCTTTCATGGGGGTTCACTGTCGAAAGCCTTGGCAAAATCTAGGTATATATTGTCGATATTACCACCCTGTTCCAGAATTTGGGTCCAAGACAAAGTATAGTCGAGCTCAGTGACACCCCTCTCACCATCTCTCTTTCTCTACTATGTTGGGCCTCTATTAGCTCTGTTAAGATCAAACCAGTATGTGTTAAAGTGGCTTAGAAAAGGGAAGCAATAGACATGAATTCAGTTTCTAAAAAAAATAAGAGATTAGGGTTCTTTACTCATTTCTGTCTGGAATGTGTCAGCACCATCAAAATAGGTTCTCGCACTTTATTATTCAATAGTCGGATTTGCTTCATTCAGAAAACTGTTGTGTATTTCGGCGCAGCCAGCTGGTACATAGTAGAATACTGTTCTCGTTCAGTGTAATACATCTATATTGCAGAACCATTTTCACGGTACTTTCGCTCTGTCTGCACATGCAGCATAGGCGGATCCAGAAGGGGGCCAGGGAGTCAAGGCCCCCTTAGACAAAATCTGGGGACCTCCCTTGAAGCTTTTGAGACCCCTTGTAATGTTTAGACTAGTGCAGTTTGGTGCAAGTCTGCATCACTTACACTTACAAGGTTGGAAATATTACACCTTCAACCTTAGAATAAGTCCTAATGTCCAATGCATATGGCCTCAAACTGAACTTGCCATTGCCAGTGGTGGTTCAGATTTTGTGCACTTTAAGCCCTGCTGTTCACGTAACAAAGCAGCAAGGTGGGCGACCACTTCACGTACCTTCTCACGAGAACGTTGTGGCGTGTAAGCGTGTGGTGGCTACCTGCAGCTGACGTCCGTGTTGTACAAGAGTTAAGCTCCGTGTGCCTCGGTACATTCCAGCTGGCCAGGTCAGTGGTGCGCAGCTCATGATAACAAAGACTGCCACCAGATCACTTAATTCATGAAATAAAAGGTGTTTGAGATTTCAGTATACATACCCGGATTTTTTTAATTACAACGACTATCTTAACTTTGGTTTTTACTTCACCCACCAACACCCTAGCTCCCCCCTCCCCCCCACCCACCAACACCCTATCCACCCACCCCCTCACCACCATCCCCACTTTGATTCGAACACATTTACCGCTAAATGAACATGGAAGATAATGGTTATAGATTTTCGCACCAGTAGACCACAAGCAGACCCTGTAGCTGAGATGAGTACATTAGTGTATGCAGTGTGTATTTCTTATAAGATTACTATTGATTTGTGTGTGTGTGATATGGGCAAGTTTCTTTACACCATTTGCCTCTGTCTACCCACCAGTAATTGGGGACCTGGATATTTATCGATTTGCAGATCGTGTTCCGGGGTAATGGTTAGCCAGTGCAGTTGGCGAGTTGTCCGGTCTTCTCGGACTATTCCTTGACACTGGGTCATGCAACTCGTTAACTTAGGGTGTGGTTGTTGTGTTGGCGACAGTTTCTACACCCAGAGAAATTCATGCCTAGGTAGCCCTTGGACCAGCCATCCTCGTTATACGAAGGACAACCAATATTATTTAGAGGATAAATCGAATTTCAGACACAGGTGTTTTGCGGACTGAAGTTTGTCAAGGAGACCGTCCTGTTAGCTTTAGCCAGGGAAAGAGACCGCCTATTAGTTATTTTTGTTTAGTCGGTAAGAAGTCTAGTTAACGTTAATAGGTGAGGAAACCTTGTTGTTAACCTAACCTAACCTGACCTACTTAATCTAACTTAGGAAACATTATCTATCCAACCTTCTTAATCTAGCCTTACCAAACCTAACCACTTACTGTAACCTATCTCAACCTAACCTAAACTAACTACTTACCCTAACCTAACCATACCTAACCATACCTACCCCAGCCTAGCCAAAGTGACCTCCTACTCTCTGTTCAACAATTATAACCTCACTGAAGCCGAACCAGAACTGAGCAAACCTTGGAGTACCTCAGTGTGGCTTCTTTCTTAAAATAAAAAAAAATAAATTACCCTGACGCGATCTCTCTCTCTCTCTCTCTCTCCAGGGATGTGGGACGTGATTAACTTAGTTTTAACGTGAGTTGGGTAATTTGTTAAAGATTAAGCAAGTTAAAAAGTAAATGGTCATTGTTCGGCTGTAATTCAGATGACTATTTTAGACTGGCAGGTAATAAACGAAATTTTGCCGGTTGCTTTAGTGATGTTATAACAAGCCGACTGCCATAGTTAGGGTATGGCCGGTGAAGAGATTGAAATTAACGGAGGTATTCAAATTACTGTATCGTAAAGCGTTCTCAGTGTAATAAAGTGTATGTACGTGTCATGAAGGTTTTGCAAATGCCACAAAGTATTTATAAGTGTCTCAAAGTGGTCTTAAGTTTCAACAGTTTTCGTAAGTGTTGTGTTGACATGTATCATAACGTGTTCGTAAGTAAACGTAGTGTTTATAAGTGTTTCATGAAGTAATATAAGCGATGTGAAGTGTTTGTCATGAAGATTTAAAAGTGTCACAAAGTAATTGTGGGTGCCAAAACACCCATACGTGTCTTAAGAGTGGTATACAGTGCCGTAAAGTGGCATAAGGTGTTAAAATGCCACAAAGTGTCACTGTATGTCACAATTGTTCATGTAATATCCAAAGATTTTATAAAGTGATTTTAAGTCCCAGAAGGTCTCTTAGTGTCATTATGTTTAGTAAGTGTCGTAAGTGTTGTATAATGAAGTGTCCTAAAGTGTCATGAAGTGTCAGATTATTCTAAAGTGTCATGAAGTGTCAAATTATTCTAAAGTGTCATGAAGTGTTTTAATGTGCCAATGCGCTAAAGTGCCGTAAAAAGGAATATAATTTCATAGTGTCATGAAGTGGCATAAAGTGTCATAAAGTATCGAATAGTTATCACGTGTCCAAGCAACATAGTGTTATATAGTATCGAAAAGTGTCGTACGGTACTGTGAAGTTTTTCAGTGTCAAAGTGCCATGAAATCTTTAAAATTTCATAAAGTGTCATAACGTGTCATTAATGATAAAAAGTGTTGCAAAGTATCTAGAACAATCGCAAAGTGTAAAGTGTATCATGGAGTATAGCAAGGTGTTGTCAAGTGCCACGAGGTATCATAAAGTGTCAAGATGGTGCCAGGTGATGACCTTTCTCTGCGCCAGGGCTTCCGCTACCACCAGCACAAGGTAACTACTACTGTACTAATACTGTTCTGTATTACTGTCCTGTTTTGACATATTGAACAAGTTCTCTTAGTCATCCATTTAGCATAAATTAATGCTTGAGATCATTGGTTCTGCCGTAGTTGTTCCTGTAAGTTTAATGTGAATAATCATAAAGGTGTTTGTGTGTGGAATAGACAGCAGGTAATCTCAACTGGATTTTTTTTTTTTCCAGGTAAGTGTGAGTTAAAACAGCTCTTCGAGGGACACACTATATCTCAGGTACGTCAAAATTATCATATTCATTGATTATCGTTTTATTCATCAGCTAAGTCTGGAGTCCTTCGTATTCCACATCAGTTTTAAAAGGAATGTTTCACTTTTCCCTTCCACCTTTTATGAAATCGGTGTCCCTCCTTTATCAGCGAGTAAACGTGACGCCCCCAATTGTTCCCGCGGACGTCTGACCCACTCCTTATCCTTATACCGTCTTTGTGGTCGCCTGTGGTCCGGTCATTGTCTATATGAAAGTCTCTCCCTTCCCTTCCCTCACTCCGTTTATGAGGATATCGGAGTACTCCCCTTCCCACCTTCTTTCCTTTAAAGCCTCATCTCTCCCATGCAAGTGGGTACAGTGATCACACTCGCCTGTTTTAGATTCATCTGTATCTCTCCAGGAAAATTCTTGCTACACCGAGATAAAGTGACCCTCACAATGCTGCTGCAGTACAGTATTAGCTAATTGACTTCGTGTTTTGGAGGAATCATGTCCTCTCTATTAGTTGTTGATTCATCACACAGGTCCCAGCCATAGTTGGTAACAATCTAACCTAATCACTGGGATTGGAGCTAAGTAGTAATGGGTCCCAATGTCGGTAAGTAATAATTTCAGTGGATCCCAGTTTTAATGGGCTCCAACCGTAATGCCTCACTGGCGATTAGGATTAAGGCCTTTTTGGGGAGAGAGCCATTTGATCTTGAAATTTTCATTGTTGACCCTGTAACAGCTCATCATCAGAGACCAATGTTTTTGGTGAGTTGGGGCTCTCCTCCCATTTTAGAGGTGTAGGAGCATCCTCAGTCCTCACACTCATGCCCCAGGAACGTCTTCACACCTCAGGTGTATTAGACTCGTTTTTCAAGAACAAAGTATTCTTCGATGAAAATTTTAGGGAGGCCACGTTTTCCTAAGTTTGCATAAGACAACATTTTTTCTAAGTTTTATGAAGACAGAAAGTCATTCGTTTTTACTATATTGTGAGCGGCGTTTCAGCCGTTCGGACGGCTGGACTGTTCTTTGTAATGAGCTTTATTGTCCAGTGTTTGCTACAGGAGGAAACTGAAGTACCCGGAGAAAACCTGTGATGATTGGTTGGGTCACACTGAATTAAGCTTGAAAAAGAGAGCATTTGGATAAAAATAATTTGCTTCATGCATTTATTTCCATTAACCATAACCCGGAACAATAAGTGCAACTTTAATGTGATACAAGGAAAAAAATTACACAGAAAATAAAACCCAGCTATGAAATTTTGCGACAGACTGTATGTTGTTGTTTTTGTTGATTTCCAGCTTTGATGATAAAAAACCTCACACCTACTTTAATGATCTAAATACTGGTTTATTTTGTTTTATCTATAATTTTTATTTATATGTTAAGGTTGATAGGTTAACTGTTCTATAGGTCCTTTTTGTTAGTTGGGGTTTGAACACTGGCATCGTATCAAATGAAAATCATTGCTCCAAAACATTGACAGACTCGTATAGTTCGTCATATGCATATGTACTTGAACACTGCAGATGTTGTATACGGAGACAAGTCCTAAAATTAAAGTACGTGCCTCCATAAAAGTTCGTGGGGGTCTCCGTGTGTGTGGGCGAAGCCCATCCCCACCCCTTTCTGAACGACAGGTCTCTGGGCACGGGACAACGCACACACGAACATACATGGTGAAACTGTTGGAACTGTGTGTGTTCAATTAAGACCTGTTTGACAGGAATATTTGTCCATGCAAATATTGTGTTGTCATATAATGTTTACACATTTGCATTTGTGTGACAGCATATAAGGGTAAAAATTGGCATGGACAATATGACCACAGTCCTCTGTTACCTGAACCATGAGACGCTTCGATATGTGAAGACGAAGCAATACAATAGAGGGGGAGTGGAGGAGGCGTGGGGGGGGGGCGGGTGGGTGGCATGTAATATCATTACAAATATATGGCAATAGACCTACTTCAATACTTTCCTTTAGTTATTACATGAAGGGTTTCTTACCTGCTTGGTGTGTTTCCTCCAGTAGACTGTTGCCTTTGATTCGGACTGTTCCACTACGACGTTGGCCAACCGCTTCACTGCTCATTGTTTCGAGTCTTCGTCTACATCGAATGTTTTATTACCTATTATTCAGAATGGATTTGCGTTGGATATATAGAGGAATATATGAAGAAGATTATTATGCTATATATATATATATATATATATATATATATATATATATATATATATATATATATATATATATATATATATATATATATATATATATATATATATATATATATATATGCGTGTGTATATGCTGAGTATGATCATCAAACATTGTGGGGAAACAAACGTCGACTTACTTGGTATAAACTGGAGGTTGGTTAGTATCTTCCCAGACAAAGGCTTCTTCCTGGTCCCGGTCTGTCAGTCCAAGGAAAATTTGTGTCTTCCCGTAAAGTCCTGTCGGCAACTGAGTTATTAGTGGAGCTGGAATACCTATTAGTGAACGAGGCGAAAGTTGTGATAATAGGTGACGTCTGGGTATAACACCAACCATGCTGGTACTGCTGTAGAGGAGCGTTATGAAGGTGACAAGTAATGTTAAATATATCTATTGACTTTATACTCTTGGGGATGCAGCTCAAGCAGTAGAGCGCTCGTATGTATGCGAGAGGTACGGGGAGCGTTACCCCACATCCCTGTCTTTATTATTTTTTCTGTCGTTCACTAAGTAACATTCCGTAGTGGCAGTCACCGCAAAGAAGGCACTACGGCTCTGCCAGCTCATAGTAGTGACCTTTATCTCCGTTGTGTGTCGTTTTATGTAATTTATCTGAGGGTTCATTACACAGTGAGTCAAACATGTTGTGAACAAGACTTACGTGAACTAGAAGGCGAACTATATTTACTGAAAACACACGTTTAGATCTCGTTCGCTTGATAAACATTATATACATTAATAGTGCAAATTTAGTGGGTCCAGGTGTGTCCTTTAATTAATATACATAAGAGGAGAGTGTGAAGAGGATCTGTGACTGTCATTACTGCTAATATCTTCATTATGACCTTTCGTGACGAGCAGAAATTACACGTTAATCTAGATCATGAAAGTTACCTGCTGCAGACTGTCACGTGATAAAGACAGGTACATAGAGTAAATAATTTAAAACAGGAATAATGAGATAAGTAATTATTGAAAGAATGCTAAACAGGTTAACATTAGTCACACACACACACACACACACACACACACACACACACACACACACACACACACACACACACACACAAGATAAACGACAAGTCTTATAAACCCAGATCATTATTTCTCACCTGAAGCAGTTTGATCCTGTTCCCTGTTATCGATGGAGGCTGGATAAGCTCCCCAGGTCAAGCACTCTGCCTTTCCTACCTCGTAATTTCTTTCCTTGGTAGTGACCTTGAAGCAGGAGCTTTGGGAGAGCAACCACCCATCCTGACACCCAAGAATCCGAAGAGTTGTAGTGGTATTGGTGGTTAGTGGTGTGGTAGCGGTAGTTGTTGGTATGATAGTGGTGGTCCTGGTAGTTGGCATGATAGTGGTAATCGTGGTAGTTGGCATGATTGTGGTAGTTGTTGGTATGATAGTGGTGGTAGTTGGCATGGTAGTGGTGGTAGTTGGTATAGTTGTGGAGGTAGTTGGTATGGTAGTGGTGATAGTTGGTGCGGTGGGAGCAGTGGTATTGGTATCAAGATCCTGTGGTTCAGTGAAAACCTTCATATGAAATTTTAAGTTGTTGACATGACTGGAAATGTTGTAATCCGTACTGACGTCTTCTGCGGGTGAGGCGGCACGGTGACAGTGGACAAGCCTCAATTCATTGTCGGGGTCACTCGTAAGGGCCAGGGTCATGGTATCTCCGATACAACAACAGTGCCTAGCTGCGTCGGGTTGTTGGTCGGTCGCCTCACTATTTGACGATTCACACTGGAGAGTAACGTGAAGGAGTTGGCTTGAGTTTTGAAGGACGTCCAGGTTAAATGGCATCGACATCAACTGCTCGTCATCATGGCAGCAGTGACAGTAGTTTATATCCTGTAGAGAAACATCTCAGTATTACTTGTAAACTAACGTGTTTTATGGTCTGTATATAGAGTTCTTAGTGATGGTTAAGTCTGTCGGGGTGGAACAGAATAAGGATGCTACACTTGCCTCCAGATTAACAGTCTGTATGACGTGTACCACTACCATGTTGCATGCTGTTCTCCATACCGCCTGAGGAAGGAAAGAAACTGGCATTTAGATGGTGTGTTCCCATGTGCTGTTAAGGAGTATGTTAGAGATTCAGCCTTTCACATTTAAAGAGTGTCGGTGCGATGCAGTGGATGGGAGGAAGGGAGAGAGGCAGGTGGAAAGTGGGTGAGAGGCATTGGATATCGTGCTGATCTGCTCTAGCTAAAGCAATTTCATCTTTGCATTACTGAAATTATGATTTTGGTGGTGATAATAGAGATAGTGGGGTGGTGGTGATGGTGATCATGGAGCTGGTGGTGGAGGGGGAGATTGTGGTAAGTGATAACGCTGACTGCAGCACTGCCAGACACAATTGAATAGCTGATGTCTACCCACAAAATAGAGTGTAAGTATTAATGAACAACGTCGTATTCCTTCCTCATTACGTTGCATAGATTTTAAATTATGGAGTGAGAAAGCAGAAAGGTGGGGGTGGTTAAAGAGATGGAGTGGAAGGAAGTGGTAATGCGCAATGGGTGTGTTACCAAACGCATGCTTGTCCTTGTCGGGAACACAGATACATTCAACCAGATAATACACACGTCTTCGTCGCTTGGCTAAATCAGTAACCTTATCCTTCTTCTTTTTCACAGGTGTTATGGTGGAGGGTAAGTAAAAGTTAAAAATAATTCACCAAAAACTAGCATGGAGCAAGCAGGAAACCGTCTTCAACTTGCAACTTGTTTGGGGATTACTGGCCACTTCGCCTTTCGGCTATTTCGGCCGGAGCTGTTGTCTTCTTTTTTCATTCTTCTCCTGGGTCGTTCTTGAGGTTTCTTCTTCTATTTTTGGTCTTTATTCTTGCACTCATTCTTTGGTGGCATAACTACGCTGATCTCATTTCTTATTTTTCATTGGTATTCTTATGGTTTTCTTTCTTCTTGATGTTGATGTTTTGTTTGTCGATGAATTATGATATGAATGGGTGATATGATGGTGAATCTATTACAGTCCAGATGAAATGGCCAGTCAGGTGACAAGTTTCTGGTATTTTTTTATGTCTTTGTTTGTACGGTGTTGGTAGGTGTCAGTTTTACTTTGCTTATGTGCGTGTTGTAGACAAAGGAAATGTCTGTGATATGTCTCTTGTGTTGTATGTTTTCCATTTCTTTATTTACTTTAATTTATTTATTTTGGATTTATTTACGGCATGTTTACATACATATTATAGAAAGCACATGTTGCATGTACCATTTATAGCATGCCGATAAGACGGGTGTCCTTGGGGAAGAGTATTACAGCGTCACTTATGGTAGTAGGTCGCAGGCAGCTAGCTATCAAACAGGTAGGTACCGCCTGGGAAGATATTGGAAGCATAATGTGTTGTCTAATAGTAGACTCTGCTGCCATATGGCATCACAAAAATTATGACCAAGTCCCAGGTTGCTGATATGACTTGATGCCTCATTTACACACACTTGCAGGGTCTCATATTGTTTCTCTTACTATTGACAACACCACATACATACAGTACATCGTTTCTTACTTTTTATTTTTTTATATTTTATTATTATTATTTATTACTATTTTTACTTTTTTACTAGATTTTGTCAGTTATTATTATTATTATTATTATTATTATTATTATTATTGTTATTATTATTATTATTATTATTATTATTATTATTATTATTATTATTATTATTATTATTATTATTATTATTATTGCCTTTTAAATTAAGACTTGTCTTAAAATACAAAAGAAAGAATCCTACAGCAAGTTAAGCTTTTTGTTAGCGCTCCCAAATTACCACCAGGGGAAAAAATGAAAGAAAAAGGACAGATGTTTTAAGCCCCCCCCTCTCTCTCTCTCTCTCTCTCTCTCTCTCTCTCTCTCTCTCTCTCGATTATTATTATTATTATTATTATTATTATTATTATTATTATTGTTATTATTATTATATTTTCGCCCCCCAGGCCCTGATGTGGGTCATTGACCCGTGCCCGGGTGGGTTAATCCCGTAAAAAAAAAATAGGTTGGGTACAGTGAAAGACTATTATTAAGAACCACGCCATCTATTGTGTCATGATCTAACTACCCAGCACTACCGAGCAACGCCATCTAGGGACGAAACCCGAGTATGACTAGTCTTAGTCACCACTCCGGGTTTCCTTTCTCTATATCCTGGTTGTTGCGTCACCTCCTCCAACTCTTCCTCATCAGCTCCGGATTGAGGAGAGGGCAGTTCACTCTGGGAAGTGACCACACTTGGATCACCTATCCTGGAAACCTACGGCACAGTGACTACCTACCATCTTCTTCAATACTCAGCCCTACTCGTCAGACACTTCAGCACCACACTTGAGTATTGTAACCCTATATTACCTCCCACCTCCACTTGCTTCAGATTGTTGTATGTTGTATAAATATGTATATACTGTTAAGCCAATGTTGAGTATGTTTAAGTTAAGTATGGCTAAGGGTAAATTATAGAAAGCTGGATATTTTGTTAAGGAATTTATTGTACTTTATTATACACAACAAAAACTCGCATCCTTTGTCTACCCTTTTATAGTCCGATTGTCTTTGTTTGTTTAGTTTTTTATTGTTGTTGCCTGTTGGGATCTGGGTAGACTTTTAACTATATTCTAAACCAGTTTCTAAATCCCCAACTCGTAACACTATAATAAGAAAGACAGGAAAGCAAGACGAAAACCTCGTAAGCCACATAGTTGGCCGCGGGATCAACAGATGGCGTTAGTGTGCAAAGCGCCGGTCTTGTCTGTACGTCATCTGTTTACACGGACGTTTAACCATGAGTGGGCGTCACCACCATCCGTGTGCCATATGCACAGGCACGCACAAAAACAGATTACCCTGAGCTTGTGTTTCTCGTATTCCTCAAAGACAGAAAACGGTAATAGCACCACTGTTTTTAATGTACACTGTACGTATATTAAGGATCTACACAGCTGCAGGTAGCGGGGGCTAGCGACAGGACACCATCCCGGATGTCCTGTGTCGCGCCTCCTAGCCGTAGTCAGACCCTTAACGTCAACATATCCCTCCTGATGTGGAGTGAGGAGGACATGAGCCTCTACCTTCGTTCTTTCTATACGCGTACACCTGTAGGCATCCAGGCAGACGAAGACATCGGTTCTGTATTCTTGTCAGCTTTGCGAGTGTGGTGTCGAAAGTCGATGCATACAACTAATATCAAACACCAACCAAAACACACAGGAAAACAAATGCTGTCGCTGGAAGCTGGCGCCATGAGTCGTGCTGCCATCTCTTGGCAGTCACTGCTACAGCTGGCTCTCGCGGACCCGCCGCTGCCCCATGATAATTCCGCGATAACCCAGATCAATCAGTGATAAGAGTAAACATGGTCGCAATTGAGGATACCGTGATAGGCCAGATTAGCGATTATCGAGGATACATGTATATAATTTTACGATATCGATACATTTTTGACACAACAGTTCTAAAATGAAGGTTCATGGTCTCAATAAAAGGGTAACTGGAATACTAATTTTTGTGTCACTTAATATTTATCTACGGTTCCTTTTATTACCGATTTATAAGCATGACTTACCTTATACATATTGGAAGTCGCTGCCTTGGGCAAATGACTTCTCTGTCCCTGCAGTGTTTCACCAAATCCTCAACCAGGGAAAGAACATGTGCTAACTGTTGTCTGCTCAGACGAAAATATTCTTTGAATTTTTCTTCATCCAAGCTTAGGTCTTTTAATAGAGTATTGTAGGCTCCATATTTGGTCCGATTCAGCAGCAATCTATGAACCCACCATCTATGTTTCCTTGTCTGTTTCTCCTTTGATTTACGCATGATCTTATACAAACCCAGGATGTTTAATATCAAATCATCCTGTTTGAAGGCTCGTCGCTTCGTTGCACTAAGAGCCATCTTTCCTGTCTTGCTCCCGCTAACAGAAAGACAGCTGCACACAAATGGAAACAGGGGTTTCCGCTTTTCAGGGCAATTTGACGCAAACACACTGCAAATGCATATATGGAATCCTAGCTTAACTCTATTTGTTTTCTTACAGTACTGTACTGTGTTTGTTATAGTCAGCGGCATTTCATGTACGCCGTGGATGGAACAAATGAGCACTCCTTCATGACCACGGTTTTGGTTAAGTGAAGTAATCAAAACAGGGTGTAAAAGATTTAACCTTAACAGGGCTAGTTTGTTTGGGTCTGCACTCCCAACAAAGAGCCCCAGACATGACGTATCCACACCAGTACGGTTTAACTCTTTCACGTCATAACCAAAGTTTTCTTCTGACAAACAATGAAAGTATAAAGAAAAAAAATACGCGTAAAAGTACCTTGTGACTAAATAATGTGATTGTTATCTCTCTTTTATTCTGCCCACGACGAGGATGTTGTTATCACAAGGTAAGAATATACGGGGTGCGGCGGCCTATTACATACAACACTCGCGTACCGAAGGCTTAATATACTATACATTGTGCTATATTCACACTGTCTCGAATTGACAGTAATGCCTATGAGACCCGCTTCCAGTTTTCATGATTTTACGGCGTCAATAACTCACATAGGAAATCGGCATCGGGAGAGTGGACTTGTAGGGCTGAGCCTTACCTATAATTTCAGCCTTTCACGACCTCCCTCACACACCAAGCCAACCACTTTAAGATACACTTGCAACACTGACCTGGCTCATGAAATCGATTATTTTCTGGGGTAGTAGTAGGGGAGTACGCTGTGCTTTCGTTGCCCAAATCTCACATGCTGTAACTAGGGCAGATCTAGAACATAATTTACCTCCACCTCCTATGATAAGATAAGACACGACCAAGTCAAGGCAAGTCAATGAATAATTAGGAGATTGTGTCAGAAGAGTGCCATCCATCAGACTGATCACGAGGGTGCCATCTGAAGCTCACTTGTATCAACAAGTAAAGGTAAGATGGGTTGAGTGGGGTATTCAAGTTCAAGGACTCAACGTCTAGTGCCAATTACATCAAAATAAGTCACCTCATGACATGGATTACTATAAAATGTCGTGTGAACAAGGCTTTTAACTTAAAATGATTCCTGACGTTCATTGGACGATATTAGCCTTGGTAACGGTTCGCGGGCAGGGTTTGCATCTGTTCGTGTATGTTTATAGCTATTGCTATCAATTTTCTCTTTATTTTACATTTAACCTCCGCCTCTATCCTCCCTCTCAGACTGTATGTTGCCTGTGGTGATGATAGGCAACGAGAGGCTATATAGTCCATGCAGTCAACAGCATATTGTACCACTAGAATAATAATTTAATGTCAACAGTGACTGATGTAGTGATGTATCCAGAATAATAGTATTAGTCTCTACTCGTTAGTTTGTAAACAAGTAAGAGTATGATCCGTCACGAGCGGTTTGTTTTGTTATTATGAAGCCCAACCAAAGTCCTCCCCCATTTCAACACAGTAATAATTCTGTTCGTTTTGGAATTCAACTTTACGTTCCAAATTCCATATCAACATGAACAAACTTTCATCAACTTATCTGCGTCTCGTAAAATATATCATATAAAATACCTCTGGGATCAACAATTCATATTCTCGTAAATGTTTAGCAGATAAAAGTTTGTTTGCAGCCTTAAGACATCTATCATAGTGTAAACTTATAGTGAAATTGGATGACCAACGAAGACAGGAGACTCACTCACTCCCGCTACTGTAACTGTTACTGCCGTTTTTGTTATTGTTACTGTGAATGCTAATATAAATTTTACTGCTACTGGAACTAACAATAATTTATTGCTTATGATACTGTTATTGCTAATGTTACTGTTATTGCTATTGTAACCGTTACTGCTTTTTGTTACTGTTGTTTCTATTGTTATTGTAACTGTTACCTTTATTGTTACTGTTACTGTTACTGTAGCTAATAATGTTAACTGTTACTGTGTTATTGTTACTGCAAGTGTTACTATTACTGTAAGTGTTACTACTATTACTGTAAGTGTTACTACTATAACTGTTACTGATATAATTGTTACTTTAATTGTTACTATTATCATTGCTACAGCTACTGCGTATTCCAAGCTGGAGCCACGAGGGGTGAACGAAAGTGAGTGTGCAGTACCTCAAGAGCACTGTACTTTTTTTTTTTTTTACTTTTATCTCTTCACCACTGATCGGCTCGTTGGTCAAGTCTGGTCTTGAAAGATCTTACACTCGGTGCCGTCACAACACTTTCTGGCAGATTGTTCCAAAAGTTCACAACTCTCACTCCGAAAAAGTTTGTCCTCACAGTTTTCTGGACCTCCGGCTTCTTCAATCTTGAGCTGTGACCCCTTGTGGGGCGAGCGTCCGCCAGCTCCAAGTAAGGACACTCGACTGAGTAGTGCCCTTTGAGATGCTTATCCACCTCAGTTAGGTTGCCCCTTGCCCGCCTGTAGTATAAGCTAGGCAAGTTCAGGCGCTCCAATCTCTCAGGCTAGTTGAAGTGGCGAAGCCCAGGCACCAGCCTGGTGGCCCTCCTTTGAACATTTTCAACCAACTGACAGTCCCTAGTATATTTCGGGGACCAGACGGGGTGACAGTACTCCAGAAGGGGGAAGCACTTCACTCTTGAAGATCGTTACGACCTTCTTATAAGACCTAATAATTTATTTACCCGATTTACCTTCAGCTCATTGTCAACATACACACCTAGGTCCTTCTCACATTCAGTCTCAAATAGTGCAGTTTCTTCATCCCGTTGGGACATATGATACGCCTCCTTACCGTTGGTACGCCCCAGGTATCCTCTTACACTTCGTGACATTGAATCTCAGCAGCCATTTCTTCGACCATTCTTGGAGCCCACACAGATCCTTCTGCAGCTCTTCACGGTCCGCTTGGTTGTTGATTTCCCCAAATAACTTGGCGTCGTCAGCAAACATTTGCATGGAGGAGTGTACAACGTCAGGCATGTCATTTATGAAACAAACAAACAACAGCGGGCCCAATACACTGCCCTGTGGTACCCGCTTGTGACAGGTACAGATGGTGATTTCGTGCCATTAATCACCACACACTGCTTGCGGTCACGTAGAAAGTCCTCTACCCACGCGAGGACATTTCCCCGAATTCCGTACCCTTCCAGTTTGATTTTAAGCCTTTCGTGGGGTACACTGTCGAGAGCCTTGGCAAAATCTTGGTACATTTTGTCGATAATATCACCCCGTTTCAGAATATGGGTCCAAATACTCAATACCTTGAGCAATTGTGCTAAGAATTCCTGGTAACCCATTAATGGATGGTTCATATTATTGCCTCACTTAACGACAGGTGAGAAAGAGATATGTCGCCCACTATGATTAGTCCCAAGGTGAAATTATTTTTTTTTTATTGTGTTTGCCTTTGCTACTGTGGTACAATGGCAGCATGTGGTACTGTACACCTCATTTGAATGGAACAGATATTGTGTTGGATATACTGAGTTATGTGGTGTTGATACAGTTTTAGGTTTATGGTACATTGTATATGTCAGGTACAACTAATAACTCTGATATGTATTATTTATCACAGTATATTACTGGTTTGCTCCAACGTACATGTTTCTTTTGGTACATGTACAGTCCCCTTCACTAGTGCGTTTACAGGGGCTCGTCATATAAACATTCCACGAATCATTATCTTTGATATATTTGTTTTAACATTGTTTAAATTTGATTTCTTAGTATATTTACTGTTGCAAGTTTCTTTTTGTCGAATGGAAACAAACACAGGGCTGCCACACTGCAAAAACTTTGACGAGCCCCTGTAAATGCACATTTATGACAACGGATTAACAGGTTGTTCACGGTAGCTGAAGTATTCACGGCATCAGATGCGGTGGTGGAATGTGGCAGCGACGGTGGTGGTGGTGATGGTGGTGGTGCAGGAGGTAGACGCTTCCAACATACTCATCCTGGCGCCCATTGGTACTCGCAGCCACAAGATTTTTTACATGGCCATCGCAGAGGTGCTGGCGGCCAGGAACCACAAGGTCAGTCTACCTCCAGCTAGTGCGTGTGTCTCTGTCTCTCCCCTCTCAGCCTCTCTATGTACTACATGTCTCTTTTTCTCTTCCTCTATTTTTGTTGTTGTTTCTGTGTATGTGTGTTTATCTCCCTTTCTCTCGTTTTTGCTCAGTAAGATCATAGGATATGTAAAATTCTCTCTTCGTGCACACTTATTGTCTAACTTCAGAGATGGCTAAACCCTTTCTTGTACGTGTGTCTGGTTTTGTGGTCGTCTACTGTCATCTACACACACACACACACACACACACACACACACACACACACACACAATCCATACGAGAGGAAAGTTAGACAAATTTAATTGTTTAAAGTCAGGGATAATTTAAGGCGTTTCACTAAGGGTTTGGCATGTTGACAGAGAACATTGAAGAGCTGGTTGAGTCTATGAGATCTTCTTACTTTGAATGAATAACTAGTTAAACACGATGGCAATATACTGTTCACAGAAAAGTCACTCTTACAGTGTATAATACCTAACAAATGTGCGTAACTTACCATCTTTATCACGGAGGAAGAGTTGAGTATCAAACTCCAGAATATAACGAATGTATACTAAGCAGTCTCTAATGGATGAATTAATTACCGAATAATTGCCTTAGTGAGAGAACATACATCATCACATTTTGTTAGGAGAGCCACAGAAGCATCTGCCATGTGGGTTTAAGAGGGAGGGAGAGTCGTGCCACTGGTACAGGACCGCCGCTGACAGAGAGACACTACAATGTTTATTAATTATGTCACGGCATTGTGGAATTGCGTTGTTGTCGTGTTCTTGTCCATGTTTGTCTGTCTGTCCTTCATGTGTCCACAACAACTTCGGAAACAGTTGACTTTCTTGAAACTTGTTTCCCACGATAAAATAGAGTAGTTCTGTAATATGAGTGATCCAGGTGAAATATATTACGATATCTTTCATTAAATGAAGAAAAAGTTGTTCTTGTTTCTTCCGGGAGAAACTTTCTCTCCTGAAGGGTGGAACATCAAATAAGTGAAGTTGGTGAGTTTACTGTGAGGTGATGGACGCAGTGAAGGTAGCCTCTCATATCCCTGTGTAAGACTTCACCACCTGTCTTAATCTTTCGTTTGTCTCTGACACATAAAAATATTCTCAACTAACATTAACCGCCATTATTCACAGGTTACGTTTGTCACGGGATATAAATCCTCAAAAAACACGACCAATATCCGCGAGGTGTTTTTGCCGGACGGTGAGATGTACCGTAATGTGCCCAACATGTTCACCTCAACACAGAACGAGTTGTTTATTAAGTTGGCAATGGACATGCCCAAGAGCTGTGCTAATGCCTTAGGTTCTGAAGCCATACAGGGTATTAAGGAAGAACACTATGACTTGGTGATGCTGAGCGTCGTCATGACTGAATGTCTTTACTCATTAATTCATAAGTTACAGGTAAATTCTTTAAAACTGTGTTGTAAAATCCTTATGATCCAGTTGTAATCAAGAATATCATTTACAAAACATTCTTTACATTTCATATAAATGATAAGATAATGGAATGGATAACTAACTTTGTTAAATTTACAGATATGGTAAATAATTTACATTATGTATTTAGAATGTTTTGTTTATTCTTGCGTGAAGGTGTGTGTATACTGTATAGGTGTGTTAGTCTGTAGGGGTTTATAGGTATGTTGCTGTGTAGCGTGTACCTGTGTGTAGCTGTGTAAGGAGGGGTTTGTAGGTGTACTGTATAGGAAGCCTCAGGTGTCAGCTGTTGCTCTACACCAGGGACCTTCAGGTGTCAGTTGTTACTCTACACCAGGGGCCTTAGGTGTCAGCTGTTGCTCTACACCAGGGAGCCTCAGGTGTCAGCTGTTGCTCTACAACAGGGAGCCTCAGGTGTCTGCTGTTTCTCTACACCAGGGAGCCTTAGGTGTCAGCTGTTGCTCTACACCAGGGAGCCTCAGGTGTCAGCTGTTGCTCTACAACAGGGAGCCTCAGGTGTCTGCTGTTTCTCTACACCAGGGAGCCTCAGGTGTCAGCTGTTGTTCTACTCCAGGGAGCCTCAGGTGTCAACTGTTGCTCAACACCAGGGAGCCTCAGGTGTCAGCTGTTGCTCTACACCAGGGAGCCTCAGTATGACCTGTCACAATAATGTTTTGCCATAGTGACAACACTGATAAAGACAAGAAAACTTTACACATAATGGTAACCAAGATTGGTAGATGTGAGTCTTTGACATGAGGAAAATACTGTTGAGTCAAAGGGAGGAGTGGTGACCAACGTGAAGTAACTTGTGTTCTTCATGATGATGGAGAGGTTCATTATAACAGTTATGGCTCTGTAGTTTGATGGGAACAATAACTGATGCACAACACGCCTACCGCCACTTGCTTTAATCTTCTAGTAGGCAATATTTTTCTTTTCGCAATGCATTTATCTTACTTAATAGACTTTTAAACAATTTAATACAAATCTCATATAATGTAATATGTTTAATTTTCATATTAGATAATGTAAGGTGAAGGAAGAGACTCCTCAGGTCTCCTACCTATATATGTAATATCTAGCAAGTGAATGTTCTTCCTGGCGCACCTCACGGAAATTGACGTATTTTCCAGGTTCCTTATATACACCTGCATCCAATGGCTTTGACGGCAATAAATAGTGACGTAGCACACAGCGTCCACTTCTCCTCCATGGTGCCAAATGTCTTCCTTAACCTGATTTATCCCCTCTCCTTCACCGAGAGAATATACAACGCTATTTATGACGCCACTTTTAACTTATTTTACCATCTTGTACTTTTCTCTATGTGAGTGGCCTTTGGCATTTTTTCTTGTCTCATGAAAAATATTGGGTTTGGTACAGTCAGCCAAATATCCAGTGGTTGTAGTTGAGTTGCCAATTCATTAATATAGTTTCTTCATCATTTAAGCAACAATATGAAGATTTGGAAACTTCTCATAATCTAAGAAAAAATTATTAATAGTTTATTATTATAAAAATGCTACCTTTGGTTTGTTTAATAATTATCCTGACAGTGATACAGCCGAAAATAGATCCACCAATCACAATCACCATTGCATACAGCCTTACTTTACCAAGCATTGCCGCGTAAAATTGCGAGTACGAGACCCAGGTTGGGGACGCTGGATCTTTGGTTGACTGTACATTAGTCATAGACCTGAGAGGTGACCTGAAATTTTAATATTACGGCTATATTTCGGCCCTTTCAAATTAGCTATTAAGATGTCTTTGACCACCAAGTATAAATACCTTAATTAAGCATCATTTCATCTGTGATTAAAAAAAATAATTTTGCCAGAAATATTCTTAAGTGCTGACCAAAGAGGCAAAAATGGCAGCTGTGATGAAGCTGACCTCCTTAAGGGCTGATGGGAGCACCTGAGTTGTTTCATAATTAATTTCGGTCTCAAGCAACTGGCTAAGCTCTTTAACTTTAAACTATATTCCATAATATTAGAGTAAATTGATTAGGCTGGCGTAGAACAATAAGATCTTTAGAGGAGGTGTGATGGCTGGCCAACCCAGACCACCTCCATCACGCATTCCTTGTCCAGTTACACTGCGTTTATTACACTACTGTTATAATGTGACACTGTGTTTAAGGTAGCAAACAGTAAGTGCCATAATCTGGTCCCCCAGGATGGAGGCAGAGTGCCGGCAGATGAAGCTGTGCCAGGAGGACACACCCCTCTCCCAGATAAGGCTCAATGGTACTCTCTTTATTATAAACAGGTGTGGTGATCCAACTCTTGTTTGTCAACCAAAAATTGCTTAATGTACAATGTTTTGCCCTCAATTATCTAACCAAACAGACCATCGCCGTGAGCGGTGTTTAAGTTGTCACCTTCATCTCTAAACTATGTTTTTTCTACATGTAATTAAATGATCTTATTTGGTCTACAGTTACGCTTCTTCAAAATCAGTTCACCAGGTGATTGTCATGTGACCAACAGACAACTTAATGATTCACTAAAATCAGTCCAATATTTTTTAAGAAAATGTCAAAGAAAGGTTATCTTGTTTTTAATTACATTATTTACTGAAAATATAAAGGCAATTTATTTGGTCAATTCTTACAACATCTGGCCACAACTCAAATTTTCTTCTTGACACTGTTAAGACTTTTAATCTACAGTGTTCACATAACTATTACACGAAATAGAAGTAAAAACAAAACATGACGAGTGTGAGGAGCTCAAACACTATCAATTCTTTGATAATGTACAGGTCATCACTCTGCTGAGGCAGGTGTTGTTGTTTACCTACAGCGTGGAGGCCCTGGAGATACCGATCAGACCTTATACTGCCACGGTGGTCCACGCTGGCGGCATCCACTGTAGACCAGCTCAGCCGCTACCACAGGTCAGCCACCACACTCTCCCTGTGGTTAATAACACCTCTTGTTGCCTATAACCAATGATTTACCTGTTGAAGTACGCCTCATATACGTGAATGTTGTGCCTCATGTTACTGTCGTCCACTGATGCATCTGAATCACCAGGAGCTGGAGGACTGGGTTGCTGAGGCCGGTGACGCTGGCTTCATCTTCTTCAGCCTCGGGTCTGTTGTCAAGGCGTCAACTATGCCAGAGGAGTGAGTCTGTTACATGCTGTTGTCCTCTTGTTCTATAGCGAGTCTTGCATGGAATGAACAGCACCATGTCTACTGAGATCCTTGAGACAGTATTTTTTTTAAGGCTAAAGAGTACAAGTATCTCAGGGTAATCTAATCAGTGGGTATTGAGTGTAGTGTAGGGTTTCGTGATATTATGTTGTCTAGCACTCAGGATGGATGGAAACTCTAAGGTGGTGGTTTTCTTATATAATATAAGTTATATGGTAGACAGTCTGGTGCTGGAGATGCCGTGTGGTGAGGGGCTGCTCAGTAGACACGTTCGGTGAGTAGCGTGTTGAAGGAGGTAGATGTGCAGGAGCTTCGTTAGAGAAGATGTTGCCTGTTGCTGGCCTCCAGGTTGAATGAGAGCTGGACAGCGAGGAGCTTGCTTGGAGGAGGTGTTGCGTGTTCAGGAACGTAGAGTAGAATGAATCTCAATGGAGAGACAGAGCTTATATACACAGCCGCCGGAAGTAAACCGTGGGAAGTCGCCGGTTTCTTGACTCCGTTGCTAGGGAAGACGTGGCTGGTTGCTAGGATACTGTGGCATCTGGTGACGGCCCCCCCCCCCCCTGGGCCGCTCGTTTGGTTGCTAGGATACTGTGGCATTGGAATGCAGCTACGCAGTTGTAGGGGAGACGTCCACTACAGTAGCTTACACAGCTTTCTATTGACGTATTTTCGCTAGACAGACATAAAAAAAGATATTCATTTAATAAATAAGATATTAACTATTATGTACAATTGAAAAATAAAATAATAATAAAAAAAAATGCATCAAGGGTAAAAGACCCAACAAACATGACAGCAACCATATGTGAGTGTTGGTACATCAGCCAAGGTAACCAGGAAAGCCATTAGCATGGATGTGAATATGAAAGTGATACTGAAGGATGAGGAGGTGCTCAGCAGCAGCGAGATACAGGTCATAAACAGTAAGGCGACGAAATTAACTGGGAGGTGTTGATTCGGTTTTGTTTCTTATGTAATTTTTTTAACAACATCAGCAGAGCCATGACTGTTAACCAAGGAAGCCGTTCTGTAGCATTTATAGAGGACGAATTAACACTCAAGAACACATATCTGTATTCATCATTTAAAAAAATAAAAAATAACAACATCGGGTTGAATGCTTAATGGACACCCCACTTGTCCGCGAAGAGTAGGGTTGCCATATCTGAACTTTAAAAAAAGAGGACACTCCCAAAGACATCCCCCTCCCCCCCCGCCCGGCAAACACAGGCTAATATACATCATACATGGTATAGAAATCTTTAAAAAAAATTACCTTTGCTTAAGGCTGAACATCTTCATTCCCTCAGCTGCAGTCTTCTCCCCCCACTGTGTGTGACTTGGCGTGCCCATGCGTACTTTTCTGTAGATCGGGGATCTTTTTCAGTATTGGCTGATTGCTCTCTAGAAAGGTATAGAAGTCACTGCAAGATGTTTCTCGGAAGTTGTACTGTACAGTCAGAATGCCTTTCATTGTTTAACACTCAATTTGTTCCTTTCCTTTGTCCATTGGCCTTGCATCAGTGAAAAAACTTTCTACATTTGCATTGCGAGATGATATAGCAAAGAAGAATTGTGCGATTCTTAGCAATTCTGAGTGACATTCAATGTTTGATTTTTCAAAGTATCTGGTCCACTTTTTGTGCTGGCAGATTACTAAATTCTTCATCACTTGTAATTTTCCACAAACTGCTTCAGGTTACTAACTTGATCAAAACACTTCATCAACTTCTACCCCCTTATCAATCAAATATTTGACAGCTAAGTTGACAACACCGTACAGATGTACAAGTGACTTATCAGCTGACGAAAACTGAACGAGATCTCTACGGTTTCCACCTTCCCTCTCTCTCTCTCTCCCGTCATTACAGTTTCATGTTGTTTTTTTCCATGGAGAAAATGATGGAAGCTGAAATTCCGGACTTTTGAAGAATTTTAAAAATTCCTTCCGGATGAAGATTTCGAGACCTAAATGGAGGACATGTCCGGGAAAATACGGACGTATGGCAATCCTAGCGAAGAGGTCTGATTACTTTTGCCTCTGTGTCACCACACTGTCTCCTTCCTTAATTTGCATCGCATCATTATGACTTTCTGTAACGTGTCTGCTCTGCACGCTTCACCCTTGTCACCTGGTGATGGCCTGTAGTAACCTCCTACTCACCACGGTAGGTACAGGAGGGTGCTGGTGGAGGTGTTCGCTTCCCTGAAGCAGCGGGTACTGTGGAAGTGGGACGAGGAGACCATGGAAGACCTACCAGCCAACGTGCGTCTGGCCAAGTGGATCCCCCAACAGGATATCCTGGGTCAGTCACCACTCGTTTTGAAGTAAAATTTTTAAACTTTCCTCATGGCACTACCACGTCAGGAACCAGTCAGATTGTTCCTTCCAATCATTTAACCACTTTATGTTAATCTTCAAGCTATCTGTGCTAGATAAACACTTACAGATTAACGTTATAGTTCTCTAGTTCAGCAAGTTATGACAGTAGTTATGTAGTTTTACCTCAAACACTTGTTATGTTTGTCTGCATCTATGTATTATAATGCAGTTCCCATCTATCGGTACTCACCATGACCGTTCTTAAAAGTGCTTTCTCAGTATCTTGGTTCTTATAAATCTTCAACACCGACTTGTAGTTCTTTCACACAACTTGTTCTTTCTATTCCTCTTCGTTTCGTTTTGTTGATCACTTGTTTCATCTTTCTGTCAGTCCTACACTAGTTCTGTCAGTTCTACACTAGTTATGTCAGTCCTACACTAGTTCTGTCAGTCCTACACTAGTTCTGTCAGTCCTACACTAGTTCTGTCAGCCTTACATATTTTCACTACTCATTTTTTTTATGTTATCTTTGTACTTGTAGGAGACCCTCGCCTGCGACTGTTCATCACTCACGGTGGGTTGTTGAGTTCCCAGGAGGCCACCTATCATGGTGTGCCATTGCTCGGTATCCCAGTGTTTGCCGACCAACAGTACAACGTTCGCCAGATCCGGATGGAGGGCTGGGGCCGCTTCGTGCACTGGAAGGACCTCACCTACGACACTCTCCGTCAGCCGATTCTTGAAATCCTCCAGGACACCAAGTAAGAGTTATGTTAACTTTCTCGGGGTTGACATGATGATGAAAGCAACATCAGCTGTTAGAGTATAACCCAGCGATGTGGAACTTTCCTTGAGGAGTGTAGTAGTTGTGTTTTACTTAAGTGCTACAGTAACAGTGCGTCACTGAAATGCTACAGTAACACAACATGTGGTTGTGTCACGCAATATACAACATGTGGTTGTGTCATGCAATATACAACATGTGGTTGTCACGCAATATACAACATGTGGGTGTCACGCAATATACAGTACAACATGTAGTTGTGTCACACAATATACAACATGTGGTTGTGTCACGCAATATACAACATGTGGTTGTGTCACGCAATATACAACATGTGGTTGTGTCACGCAATATACAACATGTAGTTGTGTCACGCAATATACAACATGTGGTTTTGTCACGCAATATACAACATGTGGCTGTGTCACACAGGATACGGGAGGTGGTAACTCGACGGCAGGCTGTGATGAAGGACCAGCCTATGTCACCTGGGCAGTGGATGACCTACTGGGTGGAGTACGCCCTGAGGCACGGCGGCGCTCCTCACCTCCGTTCTCCTTTCGCCACTATGCCTTGGTTAGTGCCACCGTACGTTGCTTAGTGCCACCATACGTTGGTTAGTGCCACCATACGTTTGTTAGTGTCACCATGTTTTGGTTAATGCCACTATGGCTTGGTTAATGCCATCATATGTTAGTGCCACTATGCCTTAGTACCACTATTTCTTGGTTAGTATTACTATGTCTTGGTTAGTGCCACCATGCCTTGGTTAGTGCCACCATGTCTTGGTTAGTGCCACCATCCATTGGTTAATGCCACTATCCCTTGGTTAGAACCACCATCCCTTGGTTTGAGTCACCGTTTGCGAGGCTGGGCGATATTGCTATTGATAGATTGATGATAAAGGATTGATGTAAAGGAAATTGTACGAGTACTAATTGTACTATGAATTTTGTTCGGAATTTTAGGCGATGAGTCATGTAAATTACTGTTAGAACATCGAGTTGTACTTCAACAAAGCGGTGCTATATTGGCCATGTGCTTATATTGTCAAAAATCGTGTTGACAGTAAAAGTTATGATATTTTCTTTATATAATTCTTATATTCTACTTTTATATTTTGTGCAGCAGATATAATGTTGAATCCCACAATTAAACCCGTCTGTTTTTTGTTTTTTTTGTGTCTTTACAGGTATAAGATGTACAACGTGGACGTGTGGTTGCTGGTGTTGGTGGTGTCCACACTGGCTGTCATCCTCACCTTCTTCATCCTCCGTGCCTTCCTCCACGCCTTCATCTGCGCCTTTCCCCGCGCCGTCTACACACGCCTCTCCACGCTCACTAAATACAAAAAGCAATGATGATCTCCATGTGAATAAACACAAGAATCACTGTGGATTACTAAAGCTGAAGAATAAGGACAACTGAATCTGTGTAGATGAACAACAATAAGAATCACTCAGTAGATGACTATTAAATACCTACCTACCTACCTACATACTGTATACTCGTATATCTATCTAATAGTACCAGATATAGCAACGTAGAATTTCAACAGGTAGATTAAATATCACATGAAGTTATCTTACAACACTTCACATTATCAACAAAGCGAAGGACAAGTCACTCAGCTCCTGACATTAAAAGGTTATAAACACACATACGAGAATACCTAACAGACCAATAAAAGATTTTACATGAATCCTGTAGTTTCTCAATTCAATTCAATTTCAATTGTTTATTCCTTGATAGAGGAAGCGGGATCCTAGTGCTGTCACTAGGTACCCCTGCTACTGTTTCTCATTACAGTATCCTTAAGTTTTGGTGAAGCGGAGTTAATGTTATTGAAGTGTGTGTTGACCCATGGTGGTGAGGGGTATTGTATGTTGACCCATGGTGATGAGGGGTGTTGTGTGTTGACCCATAGTGGTGAGGGGTATTGTATGTTGACCCATAGTGGTGAGGAGTGTTGTATGTTGACCCATAGTGGTGAGGGGTCTAGTGTGTTGACCCATGGTGGTGAGGGGTATTGTATTTTTTATTTATTTATTTTTTATTTATTTTTTTTACAGGATTAGCCCACCCGGGCACAGGTCACTGACCCACATCGGGGCCTGGGGTGGCGAAAATGTAATAATAATAACAATAACAATAATAATTAGTTCAAACTAAATAAAATTTATACCGATAATAAAAAAAAATAATAACACTCATAATTATAATAATAATAATAATAATAATAATAATAATAATAATAATAATAATAAAGAACCACAAAGAAATAAAAAAAAATCAATACGTAGTGAGAAACAATATGTGTGTTGTGTTGTCAAAATTAAGAAAAACAATTGAGACCCTGCAATTGTGTGTAATTGTGGCAGAAAGTCAGATCAGCAACCTGGGACTTGGTCACAATTTTCGTGATGCCATATGGCAGCAGGGTCTCTACCATTAGACAACACATTATGCTTCCAATTTCCCAGGCGGTAGTACCTCCCTGTTTGATAGCTACCTACTACCTGTATGTTGATCCATGGTGATGAGGGGTGTTGTATGTAGATCCATGGTGGTGAGGGGCCTCTGTGGGCTCCAAGAATGGTCGAAGAAATGGCTGCTGAGATTCAATGTCACGAAGTGTAAGAGGATGCACCTGGGGTGTACCAATGGTAAGGAGGCGTATCATATGTCCCAACGGGATGAAGAAAACTGCACTATTTGAGACTGAATGTGAGAAGGACCTAGGTGTGTATGTTGACAATGAGCTGAAGTTCTCGGGCCATTGCGAGAAGGTAAATCAGGCAAATCTATTATTGGGTCTTATAAGAAGGTCGTTCAGATATCTAGAAGGACCGTCCCTCGTAACGTTCTTCAAGAGTGAAGTGCTTCCCCATCTGGAGTACTGTCACCCTGTCTGGTCCCCGAGATATGCTAGGGACTGTCAGTTGGTTGAAAATGTTCAAAGGAAGAGCACCAGACTGGTGCCTGCCCTTCGGCACCTCAGTTACCCTGAAGGACTGGAGCGCCTGAACTTGCCTAGCTTATACTTCAGACCGGCAAGGGGTGACCTAATAGAGGAGTATAAGCATCTCAAGGGGCACTACTCAGTCAAATGCCCTTACTTGGAGCTGGCGGATGCTCGCCCCACAAGTGGTCACAGCTCAAGATTGAAGAAGCCGCAAGTCCAGAAAACTGTGAGGGCAAACTTTTTCGGAGTGAGTTGTGAACTCTTGGAACAATCTACCAGAAAGTGTTGTGACGGCCCCGAGTGTGAGCTCTTTCAAGACCAGACTTGACCAACACTGGAGCGGGTTCAGTTACATTCAGGAGCCAGTGCATTCCCAGTACTTGCCAACAGTGCGTAACAGAGACGTGACTGATCGCTCAAGTGGCTAACGAGCCGATCTTTTGGTGAAGAGGATAAAAGAAAAGGAAAAGTAATCAGAGACGTGACTGATCGCCCAAGTGGCTAACGAGCTGATCAGTGATGAAGAGGACAAAAGTAAAAGTGTGTTGACCCATGGTGGTGAGTTGTGTTGTATGTTGACCCATGGTGGTGAGTTGTGTTGTATGTTGACCCATGGTGGTGAGGGGTGTTGTATGTTGACCCATGGTGGTGAGGGGTGTTGTGTGTTGACCCATGGTGATAAGGGGTGTTGTATGTTGACCCATGGTGGTGAGTTGTGTTGTATGTTGACCCATGGTGGTGAGTTGTGTTGTATGTTGACCCATGGTGGTGAGGGGTGGTGTTGACCCATGGTGGTGAGGGGTGTTGTGTGTTGACCCATGGTGGTGATGGGTGTTGTGTGTTGACCCATGGTGATGAGAAGTGTTGTGTGTTGACCCATGGTGGTGAGGAGTGTTGTGTGTTGACCCATGATGGTGAGGAGTGTTGTGGAACTTCTCGAGAGACATACACACACACACGATAGAGAGGTGTGCGGGAACTAGATGATGCCACCTATGAACCTTGATTGTGCCACCCATGATCTTTAACTGTGCCACCCATGATTCTCCAATGTGGCATCCATGATCCTTCACTATGCCACCCATGATCCTTCACTCCACCCAGGATCCTTCCCTATGCTGCCCATGACTTTCACTGTGCCACCCATGATCCTTGTACATTCTAAAATAAATTTAGGGAGGGATGATCATACTCGTCTCAGCCCACACAGGATGTTTTTTATTGGACGATAATAATCATTTAAGCCCTTTGGGGTTAAAATACTACAAAAAGCTTTTAGTAAAAAATTTTGGTGTACACACTGCTTATAACCAATTAACAAACTCTCTCTTATAACTCTACACCTTTACTGTACATAATTAGAGGATGAAATTTAAGATTACTTACAGTTTTCTTTTATTTAATTTTCCACAGTATTTTCTTGATTTAACCAACTAATTCGAACCACCCCTTTCTTTTAACCCTTACGCCCCCGGCGACGTACCAAGATGCCCGATTAGCGCGCCTCAGGTGACGTTCCAGAACGAGCGCCTTTTCCTGCCACTGTTTGAATGCCTAGCGCGGGTTTATCAGGTTCCAGTGTGACTATTCGTTTGTCACGCCACATGCTCGGCCACAAGGAAGCTTCCTGAAGGAAATTACCTACTTTTTGTTTGTTTCATTTTCATTGTCTGTCCATTTTATGATGGTGTATCAAAGTAATATTGCTAAAAGTAGTGTAGTTGTATTGTAGTATAGTGTAATATTACTGGAAAATAATGCTATGATTATGTTATAAATGTATTTATTTGTGGAATTATTATTATTTTATGCATTACTTGCTCTACCAAACACAAAGACAGCCTGACGACCGACTGCGTGTGTTGCCGAGCACTTTTTATGAAAAATAATGCAAATAAAATATTCTAAATGAATTATTTATAGCATATAAGTATTATGATCAGTAAATATATGTATTACTGGTCACCCTGGACACAAAGGCAAGCTAAAAATAGCTGCTAAGTGAGTAGGTGACCATAAGGCTCGCCGGCATAACAAGCTGTCCCCTCCCTCCGCGATGCCAGGGAAGTTTCTAGTGTCAAAATATAGTTTTTCTTACTTATTTTTTATTGTTATATAATTTAAAAAGGTTAAAAATTATTATTGGAAAAGTTGATTTTTCTCGATTTACCCCCGGGTGGGGGTATGGCCAGCAGCACCCTAACCCAGGGCTTAAGAGTTAAATCAAAATTTCCGCGAAATCGATTTACGTTATTTTCACTCGCTTTAATCAACTATTTCACTAAATTGGGCGTGACTCCATTCAATTTTGCGCCAAATGCACCGCTTGGCGCACGAGGTTTGTTTACATCTGCTCAGTCTCTGTCCTGCCGCCACTGTGTGTGTTGTTCACTGCTACATCTTGGTCAACTAACTACTGTGCTTAGATATCATGCTGAAAGTCTCTCAGAAGTCTCAGAAAGGAAGTGGTGTGGGGGAGAATGTCAAAAGTGCGGCTATCAACTGGAAAAAAGTTCGGAAATAATAGAAAAAATTAAAAACAAACACCGAACCCCTTAGTTTAAGGTAAGCCATTAATAATATTTCTAATGGTTCTATGAACATATCATGTCTGAGGTGTCTCCGTAGGTGTGAGCGTATTAACAGAGTTAATCTCGATTTAGCGAAATAGTTCACTAAATTGAGTGAAAAATAATGGAAAAATTCCTTCTGCTAATTCGAGAGTTGGTTATATCGGATTCTGTTAAATTGAGAGTATACTGTACTGTATTACAGAGAATAAAGAAGGAAAAATTGGACAATGAGGCAATTGGCCGAGTGACTGTGTGTGGTGCAGAAGTCTGCTTGTCTTCAGTGAGTTTGAGGAGTTTAAGCTAAATGGCATTGGTAGAAGATTGGTGACACATTGAAGACTTAATAATATTGTCAGTGTTACAGAATAATTAAATAAGTAAACATACTGATCCCCAAAAATGATAAAAACTGCATTGGGAAAAAATTATGAAAATTACGGCCTCCTTTATACATTATACTTTAGGGTTTTAGTTCATAAATCAAAGCATGGGAAGCAAAAATTTTACTTTGAAAAACCTAAATTAAGAAGTTACCATCACTCCTACCAAGATTCATATACTGAAGCAAAAGTTGACACAACCCATATTTTGCTTGAAAAATGGTGATGTATTAAGACCACCCACCTATTTGCGATAAAAGAACGCATCTCTCACTGCACTTTTGTCAACTGCGATCTACCTACATGCTGCCACCTGGAGCACTACAGTCCCAAGCTTTGACTCATGGTGATTGCACATGCCCATGATTGTGTAGCTCAGTGTATCTTTTTTTACAGTGAGAAGACATCATTCACACTGTAGTACTGTGTTTTGGTAACTACAATGTGATTTTTTATGTTTTTGTGACTAAAGTGCTTTAACTCTGTTGTTCTGAGTAGTGTCGGCCACTATCATTGTTTTTACGTAACCATCGTTTGCTCTGTTTTTTGTGACAAGTGAGCAGTATAACTTTGAAAATGTCTGGGAAGGCCAAGGCGCCCAGGAAAACCGTGTCTCTGAGGGTGAAGCTTAACATTGTGAAGCTGTGTGAGTTGGTGACGTCTTCACTCCACCTTCAAGAGTCCCCTTAACCTCATGGGTAATTTGATGATGACCAGGCGAGTGTTGTTTGTGTTTTATGTATACAGTCAACCCTCACTTTACGCGGTCCCACATTACACGTTTACACGGTGCCCTGCCGGAACCCAGGATGCTCACATTCCGCGGTGCGTGTACCCCTTTACGCGGAGAGCGGCTGGCGAGCCGCGCCATTTTTGGATCCAAACCTCCCGCCATCCGCCATGTTGTGTAAGTGGCGCGAACATGGTGCGCACAAGGTCGACCAGTCATCAAAACATTACCAGTTCTTCACCCGCCACCCACCGCAGCCGGCCCAAGTCAGTGATAGTGATAATTATGGTGAGGATATGGACTTATATGGACTTTGGGGGGTTTGACAAAGAGGCCCTGCAAGCCTCTGTGGTGGATAGTGATACAATTGATACAAGTGATACAGGTGAGGGCCAATAATCTGCCCTCAGCCTCGGAACCAACCGCCCATCCCCGTGTGCCCAGCCATCTTTTCTACTAATGTAAGTGCTAAAAACCTAATATTATTGATATTTCTTTTAATTATTAATTGTGTGTGCATACCATCATAAAGTTAAGATAATATTTTTACTACATCATAGTTGTGTGTCGTCAAAAAGTGGAGTTTGGGGGTCGGCCCGGTCTCTATTTCAATTAATCCCATATGTTATGTTATTCACTTTACGCGTTTCCACTTTCCGCGGTACCCTGTGGGTTACATTAACCGCGTAAAGTGAGGGTTGACTGTATTATTATTGTATAAATTTTATTTTTGGTTATACAAGTGGGTGTTGGTCTGAATGGCAACATATCCCATTGAACCTGATGTTATAATTATCCCAATTTATGATATTTCTACCTGCGATGGGTTTTTCAGGAACGTAACCCCATCGTAAATAGAGGGATACCTGTACAGTAACCCAATAAGATTGTGGCCCTTAAGATATCTAGGCTTGGGCAGCTACCAGTCTAGACTATTGACCTTTCATTTGACTCCACAGTCTGGGCCATCCTAAACTATGGTTAGTATACACTTAACTTGGATTACCATGGCTAGGGTGTGGTTTATTTAGCAAAATAAATAAAAGCCTATTGCAGGCCCTACCCTAATGTATAGTACTGTATCAGATTAGGCTGGTAACCATATCTAGCCGAGTTGATAGGTTATTGTCAGTGATGGTGATAAGATAATGTCAGTGATGGTGGCAGTAGAAGGATAGTGTCAGTGATGGTGGTGGTAGAAGGATAGTGTCAGTGATGGTGGTGGTAGTAGGTTAGTATCAGTGATGGTAGTAGGTTAGTGTCAGTGATGGTAGTATTAGGTTAGTGATGGTGGTGGTTGTAGGTTAGTGTCAGTGATGGTAGTATTAGGTTAGTGATGGTGGTGGTAGTAGGTTAGTGTCAGTGATGGTAGTATTAGGTTAGTGATGGTAGTAGGTTGGTGATGGTGGTGGGTTGGTGTCAGTGATGGTGGTGGGTTAGTGTCAGTGATGGTAGTGGGCTAGTGTCAATGATGATGGTACTGTATTTTGTAGTCAAAAGAATGAAAACTTGCAAAATTTTGAGCCCTGGATATTTACACTCCCCGCTACACAGGCATCTCAGGGATTTCACCAAGGCCTTTCAGGCAAACGAACCAAATAGGAATGAAAAATGATTTTTCTATTTTCCATTCATAAACTTTTTATTTATTTCCTCTCACTAAATGGAAACCTATGTAACAAATAAAAAATTAGAAGGTCTAACTATAACTTATTTTGCCATGATGAATGTTTTTGTATGAATAACATGGACCATGCGACAACCTTTGTCTGTCTGTCTGGTCAGGTTGACTGAACATAAACAACACTATATTTAATTTTTTAAATAAATTGGATTTATGTAATTTTCTACCTGCTTACATAAATTTTATTTCTATTAATTTATATGACTTAAGAAAATAGAACAAATTATTTATGTAGACACTTGTTATAATAATAATTAAAAAAAAAAAAAAACATGATAAGACAACACCTCCAGCCCTACATGTCACCACACTCTACCTCACATCACCAAAACAATACCATGTTCTTTTTAAGTTAAATACGAAAGAAATATATCGCAATGCAAAGACAATTGAATAAAAGTTGTTACCACCTCTAAGCTACATAATGTAGCATGTTAGTCTGTGTCAAGGAGAAAATGAACAGGGGAGGTATAAATATGGGATAAGGCAGGGAGGATAGAGTGGGGGATGGGTACGTAAGAGGTGCAGTGGAGTGGGTGGCAGACTGTAGGGTGTTGCCGAGTTTAAATGTTCTGTTGACGAGTTCTGCTACTTGAGTGATATGATCAATGCCAGAGGTGATGCTGAAGCTAGCCCATTGTAAGGGTCAGAAGTGGCAGGAGAAAGTTTAGGGAGTGGCTGCAATTACTGATGGCAAGAGGACCTTCCCTCAGTGAGGACAAGCTGTATACAACTGGCATGTGAAGTGTAATGTATGACACTCAAACATGGACAGTTAAAGATGACATACCAATGCTTCAGTGAGTTGAATTGAGAATCATGAGGTGGATGTGCACTGTGAAACTGAAAGATAGGAAACCCTGTTCTGAACTAAGAGAATGGCTGGGTATTGCGAGTATTAGTAAAGTTTTGAGTAGAGGTAGGTTTAGATGGTTTAAACATGCAAAGAGAATGGATGAAAATAAATGGGTCAAGAAATGTATGAATCAATAAAACAGTAGGTGGAGGGAAGGAGAGCCAAGGATAAAGCCAAGAATGATATGGGGAGAAGTAAGAAATAACATTAAGAGTTAAGAACCTGATAACAGAGGCTGCAAGAGACTGCAGTATGGGGAGCTGCAATCAGGTAATCGCTATTACCTTGCAAGCAAGGAAAACAACTGTAGAGTTGACGATAATGTTTTAAGTGATGGGTTACTAGTACAGTAGTTTCCACAGTAACCATGGAAGCATTTAATATCTAAGACAGTAGCTTACTCCACTGAAGAAAACTAAACTATGTTGAGTAAATAAACAAATTTAGTACTACAGGTAGTTCTGCTATAACGCGATAATTGTGTTCTTGTAAAATATCGTGTTATAGAAAATCGCGTAATAGAAATAACAGGGCTTATGGAGAAAATAGGGTTAGGTGCAGATTACTCGAAATCGAAAAAATTTAGTAGTTAGCCTAACACAAAGGATAGCACAGTCTAAATAAATGTTACATTCATATCTAATAATGAAATCATACAGTAAATTTAACACTTTACCTTGAAAAAATATGAATGTAACTTGATGGGGGAGAAGGGTGATTTTGAGGTTGATAACATCGAGCTTCTCTTCAAGTGTTATATCCTTTCTTTTACGATAATCACCGGGAATTCTATCATCAGAACGCTTTTTGGAGATATTCTTCTTTACCATATTCACAGTTAATACCACAAAATTGGAGAAATAGTAAGCAAAAATCGCGTTATAGCAAACAAGCGTTCGCGTTATACAAATACTGTTCCGAATTCATAAATCGCGTTAGAGCAAATTCGCGTTATCAAAACACGCGTTATAGCAGAACTCGCTGTAGTATATAAACATAAAATAAATGTATTTTTATAAAGCTTTTTCAATTTGTATTATTTTTTATGAGGGCTTATTTACAAATGTGACATAGCAAATATAGTAGCCAAAATAAACACTGCCCATGAAATACTGTTCCAATGACAACATGTACAACTACATACTCTCCAAGGTACCATGCTATACTATACTTGTGTTACACAGTATTTGGATTGACATAGTATCAAAAGAACAAACTCACAGTTATAGTATATGTAGCTTACAAATGTGGATACAGTTTTCAATGGTTAAAATATACAGATTCCTAATAACCAAAATATTTTGTGAATTCCACAAAAGAGATAATCTAAGGGAGCAGCTTCTCTGGGTTCTTGACACGACTCTGCTCCATACACTGTGCCAGGTCAGCCAGTGACACTTGCAGGTCGTTGTTGTGTTTTTCAATCTAAGGAAATAATTGCAATTTCAGTCCTCCTACTCAGAATTTTTTAATTTGAGCTTATGATGCAAATACAAATGACAATAATGGCACATGAAAAGAACAAATACGAGATATTCAAGCACGGGATAAAACTTAAAATCTGATGAGTAATATTTCCTCTGCAAAGAGGAATAAACTGCAAATGCAAGTACAGCTGTAATTTTGCATTTGTTTCACACGAGTCTTCATCGCCAAATAAAATATAAAGACTAATTACTCTGCCCTTATAAAAATGCATCTAGTATAAGTACCATAGCACTTCATTCGTAACTTACCGTATCAATAATCTTTTTATAGTTGGCTGCAATAATGCGACCAATGTTGGCAGTCTGCCCATTCAACTGTTGTATATCCTGCATTATCCTCATACGCTCAGTCTCCATCTCCTGAGACACAATCTCCTCTTCTGTACGGCTCTGACGTACTTGTTCTAGCACTCTAAGAGATGCAACAATTCATAAAAAAAAAATTAGTAGTGGGTTAAATATGAACAAATAAATGGTAACATTAATGCTTGGTTAGAATTACGTCAAACAACTGAAAATTTTGCACAGAACTGCTATTTTTTGTCATTGTTACCTCAAAATGTTTTGGTAACCAAGAAAATGATGGTACAGTGTAGTCTGGGTTTACGCGGATATTTTATACGCATTTGGCCATTTACGCGGCACCTGTCGAGACGCGCCAATTATTAGTTACGCGGTACATTCCTTAATTTATGCGGCAAGTGGTGGGCAAGCGGCTGGTCGCTGACGTCACCGCTGATGTCTGACTCGTGCCGATGACGTCGTGAACTGTGATTGGGCCACGTATCCTTACCACTCACGCACCCCCTCCGCCGAGCGCTGTGATTGATCTATTTAACCTTGCTTGCCCAGTCAACAAAACATTCCCGAGTTCTTCACCCACCACCCACCCACAGCCAGCCCAAGTCAGTGATAGTGAGGATATGGACATTGAGGGGTTTGACAAGGAGGCCCTGCTAGCCTCTGTGGTGGATAGTGGTACAGGTGATATAAGTGATACAGGTGAGGGCAAATAATCTGCCCTCTGCCTCGGAACCAACCCCCCATCCCCGTTTGCCCAGCCATCTCTTCTACTAACGTAAGTGTTAAAAAACCTAATATTAATGATATTTCTCTTAAATATTAATTGTGTGTGCATACCATCATAAAATTAAGATGTTATTTTTACTACAACGTACGTATTGTGTCGGAAAAAGGGTAGTCTGGCAGTTGGCCCAGTCTCTATTTCAATTAATCTCATATGTTCTGTTATTTTATTTACGCGTTTCACGTTATACGCAGACCTCCACGGGTTTAATTGACCGCGTAAACCCAGACTATACTGTACAGTGAAACATTGAAGATCAGGACTAAAATGGGAGACCACCTGTCCGAAAAAGCCGATTGTTCGAATCTTCCGGCAAATGTACTAAATGTATAAAAACGAAAAATAACAATAAAAAAATAAATAAATAAAATAAAATACAGTACATATTATCTTGACCACTGGGATTAGTTATACAGCCTTTTTCATGTGAAAAAGCCATAATTTTGAGAAACATATTATTGTACTCAAATGTACAGTTAAACATCGATAAATCGGACTTCAATATGTTGGAATTCGCTTTTTTTGGACTCTGAGATGCTCTGGTCACCAGAAATACTAATAAAAAATAAATAAATAAATAATTAAATTAAAAATAAGAAACAAGGAAGATTAACAAAGAAAAAAAAATCTTATGAAATGAACAGCACTTACTGAATGCTGTACAATGGTCTAATTAGATTTGCTATAGGCCTACTGAGAACCAAGACACTTGAGCATGTGTTGCCACATTTGTCAGGTTTATTTATTTATTGATTCAGCATTATATTCTCATGATTGGCCTCTTATGGTTTAAGGTTCACCATGATTAATATAACATCTGCAATAATAGATAAAATATACAATACTGTATGTAATTTGTAATATGACTTGAAAATAAACATCATCACTGAGGGGGGGTTACCTGTCAGAACAGGTGTTTCATGTGGACGAGACTGGATTATTTGAAGAAAATTCCAGATAGAACAAACATTACCTAAGAGGAAAAGAGCGAGCCAGGTTTTAAGGCTGTATTAAAGGGTATAGCTGTACCAAATATCCACAATCTTTTCATTTTTTACAATATGTTTGGTATCTACAAGAGTAAAGTTGGACTTACAAACAAGCCTCAGGAATGTAACTCGTTCGTAAGTAGAGGAGCACCTGTATGTGTTCTGTCTACACACACATACACACATACCGTATACAATACAATGCTGTACATACTGTATATACAATCAAAAAGAAATGTATTAAAAATACAGAGTCTACCCTCAAGTCTATTCCGTGCTTTGTTATTAACAAAGCATGGAGTAGACTTGAGGGTAGACTCAACATTTTTAATATACATTTGTTTCTGATTATTTGTGAGAGGATTTTGCCATTACAGTCAGTTCTGCTATAACGTGTGTTTTGTAAACGCGAATTGGCTATAACAAGATTGATGAATAGAAGAACGATATTTGTATAACGCAAACGCTTGTTGGCTGTAACGCGATTCCACTCGAACGTTTTAAGTGTACATGTACAGGTACAGTACTGTCGTTTGGCGCGGGGTTATGCAGTGTTTACATTTCACGTTCGACATCACATGTTTAATTGATTCACGTGTTTTGTTTGTGAAGTGTTATTTGATAGGGACTCTATAAATTTCATCCTTTTTTTTTGCAAATTTAGCTATCATTTGCATTCTAATGGTCCAGTTATTTAACATTATTTTAGAGAATAACAGGTCTGCTTACCATTTGTGAACACATTTATTATGAATAAACGGATAACGACACGAACATTTTCTATGAACCAATCAGCTATTTGTAGCTATAGTGAGGGGTGTGGCTTACGGGCCAGGTTAGTGTGGAAATACTATAGAATTCTATCGTATCAGTAAATTATTGAATGTTTTATTACTACTTTCAAGATTTTGGACACAGTAGGTATGATTCACTGAGCTTCATTCTTGTAAACAAACTCACTGGTAGATGACTGAGTTCTCCTAAAACCTCCCTTACTCTTGCATATTTTACCTCTTTCCTAATCTACTTACAGCTGTCCTTGAAATCTTACTTATTCTTCCTGCCAAAAATTTATTTACACTTCAGTTAAGCTACTTTATTTTCAAAACAAACACTTTATGTTGTTTTCCATTTGTAGCAAAATTTACATCTGTCCAAATTTTCAATTTTTATTTCTGATTCAGGCATTATTTATAAATGTTCTGTCCATCTCACTGTTCTTCTCTTTCCCTGTTCCATCTTTACACTTATCAACTTCTCTGAAGGAAACCAAAAATAAAATGCAAGAAAAACTGTGGCAATGGCACAAAATTATCCGAGCTTATGGAAGGCTTGGGATACTTGTCATATAGTCCACCCTCTTACTGAAAAAAATTGAGAGGGATTATACTGTACATTGAAATATAGATGTCCAAAGTACTCACAACTTGAGTTGGTTGAGATCTTCAATGATACTCTCCTGCTTTAAGTTCCACGATTGCCGCATCTGGGAGACCTTCCCCTGTCTAGATGCAAGCTGCTCAGTTAAATGCTGAATCTGCATAGTATTGTCTTCAGTCCCCTCCAGTAGTGCTGCTTTATCTTGATCTAGTTGTGACAAGCTTGTCTGGATTTCTCTGCAAATAACCAGATTGTAAAATCTGTTGAGCAGGTTCAGAAGGTGTAGTAATAGCACTGAAAACTGACACACCACTAACTCTTGAACCAGAATGGAAAGAAGTGGAAGGGCCAGGAATCAACACTGCCCACCACATGATCTGGATTAAGGAGGGTTCACTCTATTTAAAAATGTAGTCTGGGGGTGCAAGAGCTAATAAAGGATAGACAACCCTGCTGCATGCAATACAAGGTCCCAAATCCATAAGCCCACAAATTGCCAAAAAAATTTAAATTTTTGTGAAGAGAAAATTCTAAACCTGTGCTAAAACAAAAAGACATTAATCACCACTTTGTTCATGTGTCATGCTCCTGGGGTCTGGGTTAAGTTTATCCCACAAATGTTGTGAATATATCTAACTCAATGTAATTCTAAAAGCATTTCAACATTATTTTTATACCTTATCCCTCATCAGCCAGTTAGATGTAGTTTCACATCTCCATCATCACAGGAGAGACACAGTTGAACAAAATACTCTTTTTATCAAAGGGTTACAGTACATTAGCAATATAAGTAAGTTCATGAGTTACCCAACTCTCAGTGCCTCAAACAAATAACTTCTGTCAACTTACTTGTTCTTTGTAACTTCTTGTTGAATATCTTGTAACATTACTAAGAGCTGATTATTTAGGACTTCTACAGTAGCATTACTCGTTTGTACCAAATGTTTGAGTTCTGTCAGGCGTTCACGCTTTTCCTGATTCACACTTTGATGAGATGCCACTTTGCTATCTCGTTCCTGAATTTCTTGATGCTCAGTGACTTGCACCACCTGGCTTGAAAGCACCTTTGTCCTCTCCTTACCCTGATGTAAAACAGGTTAGCAAAATTTTTAAATGAAAGTTTAAGAGGATTGCATTAGACTTTAAACACAGGAATTATTCCCTTAATCATTTTTGACAAGGATATTGCCTCTGGTCAATTCTCAATAAGTCAGTAAAAAAAAAGAGAGAAAGAGAGAGAGAATGACCTAAACCATAACTGCAAAACAGGAGATACAGTACGTTGCATAATGATTTGACTGACTAGATAAAACTTACATATTTTGGTATGTTTTTACTTTAGTACATGAGTCCCTAGGGTTGACCAATATGTATTTCCAGTGTATTTTGGCATGTTTTAAACAAATCTCGCCTTCATTTTTGTCGGAAATTCATATTTATTTTATATTTTTCCTAGGATTTTGTGTTAAGAATTCACATGACTAAATCATGCTCAGAATGCATTACTTTAGCCCCATTTCTCAAAACAATTTCCTCACTGTTAAAGAAAATACCCCTGCTTCTCCCTTTGTCATCTGCAGAAAAGAATTCATGAATTCATTTAGTTAGGATATTTTTTTCAATAAACTAATTTAATGTACTCAGATGGTTGTCATTACATTCATGCAGGTCAAGTAGCTGAAGATCATTAACCATTAATAAGTCACAGTGTATAGTATCTTCGATTACCTTCAAACTTTTATCTGTGAAGGGTTAAAATATGCACTCCTGAATAAACTAATGCAGCATTAATATTCCAGTTATTTCATCGGTGTAAATTAGTAAAAAGGCACAGAATTAAGAAAACTACAAAATATACAAGAATTTGCATATGCAGAAATCTAAATACAAGTCATTTTATTGACACCATTAATATTTTACGGCCATTCTCCACACTTGTCGGGGCTTACCGGTAGCTGTGATTTCACCCCCCCCCCCCCATTACTGCAAACCCAGGGCTTCAGCCCAGAAAATGCAGCAGAGACCAGAGGAAGGGCACAGTTATGGTAGCCCAGTTGCCATCAGTTATGTTGAAATAAAGTGAATGACTGGATGCCCTTCCTAATGCCAACACACTGGGTGGGAACAGCTGGCAAAGCAGGGTCGCAACTCGCTGAGGTAATCAACTACAGTACCCACCCAACCTATTAGGAAGACAACTAGTTTGAGTGGAACTGTACACACACTACACATAAAGGTGGCAGTGATCCTCTCATACTAAGAAGTAAGAGGTCTATTTTCTTATCTACTAAAGACAATGAAACAACAGAGAGAGAAACTGACATGCCATCCAAATGCCCTGGTTTAAACTTTACCCTTCTAATGCAGGGAGTTGCCAACACCTTCATTCTCACCTCAATAACCTCCAACTCAGCATCCTTCTTGGCTGTTATTAGAGTGGATATATCCATCTTGAGGGCTTCCATTTGAGACTTAAGGGTAAGCCTTATGTCTTGACATTTTTGCAATTTATTCTTCTCTTCTTCTATCCGTTCTAATTCCTGAAGTAAATAAATAAATAAGGTCCAGTAATTATCATATAAATTTTGTACAATGACACCCTTGCCATTTTTTCACTTTAATATAAATATATACTGTACTGTTTTTAATTTCACAAGTACAGTAGACAAAGAAAGTTCTTCTGAGTTCTATACACTACCCCAAATAAGAAACCTTTACACAAGTTAATAGATTTCCAGTTTTTTATACCTGATAAACTCATAAAAGTGTGTCCTAAATTATTCAAACTGTTGATTAGTCAAATGATTTTGAGACCATTAAAAAGAAATGTTAAATGCTATCATACTTTTCTGAGAACTCCTTCATTAGAAAATTAATGTTACCCAAGATTTCTGTAAAGTAGCAGAAATCATCAGAAGCATTATACATTACGTACTAAATATCAGGCACAGAGGTCATCCCATACAATACTCATATAAATTTCTCAGGGAAAAATTTATTCCCAAACAAAAAACCAGTGAATTATGACGAGCTCTCCAGTTCTATCAGTATCAGTAATATCTCCGTTAGCCGGAATCCTTCAAACCCAGAACTCTTTGATAGCCGGAACTGAAATTTTCTCGGAAAATCGTTCCCAAAGCCGTAATTTTCCGGAAAATTCCAGCTTTGGGAACGATTTTCCAAGGGGCACATTGTCCGGAAATTTGTGGGAAAATTTTCCAGACACCCGGGGATGGAGTTTTTTCCGGGTTTGAGAGATGAAAATCAGGCGAATTTTCTGGAAATTCAGAGAAAATTTTTGTTCCCTGAAAAATTCCGAGGATGAGGGATATTTTTCCTGGTTCGAGAGATGATGTAATGGGCAATTTCTGGAACCTAAAAAAAAAAAAAAAAAAAAAAAAAAATCCTGTTACCCAGGAAATTCCTGGGATGAGGGATTTCTTTCCGGCTTTGAGAGTCGTCTCGTTACCTGGAAATCTCTCATTCCCAGAAGTGCTCAGCACCAATTGTTTCGGCTAATGGGGAATATCACTGTGCAGTATTCATGACAGTAGTGCCAGAGAAAGTGAACCTGTGTGCAGGAGGAGCTCATGGTCTCGCCTGCTAATTTCAATTTTGCGGTATAAGCTGGCAAATGCAGAAAATGCCATTAATATATATATATATATATATATATATATATATATATATATATATATATATATATATATATATATATATATATATATATATATATATATATATATATATATATATATATATATATATATATATATATATATATATATATACAATAGTTGTATTCCGCGGTCAATTGAACCCACAGGGTACCGCGTTAAGTGAACAACAGAACATATGGGATTAATTCCAATAGAGACTGGCCCGACCCCCAAACTCCACTTTTTGACAACACACAACTATGTTCTAGTAAAAATAACATCTTAATTTTATGATGGTACATGCACACAATTAATACTTAAGAGAAATAGAGAAATACAGTCGCCAAGTTAATGTCCATTCAAATAATGGACTTGACTCCCTCCCCCTCTTCTCACACTACACTGCTGGCTCTTCCCTCTCTGAGAAATTTTGGGGGGAAAACCACTAGATTTTAATAAATAATACCTCAAACTAAAGTTAGGATAATATAATTGACATTGCTGGTTTCCTTGTAAGACCAGGAATATTTTGAATATAAATGTCATATATTTTGCACAAAAGATAACATACAGTCAGCCCTTAACATTCGCGGGGGTTAGGTAACAGAGATACCCGTGAATGTTAAAAATCCGTGTACTATTGCTGCCCCCCCTCCTAAAAAATCCCTGGCCCCCCATGTCCTTATTTACCGTATATACCTGTGTGTAGTTAGAGTTTTTAAGACCAAATTATTTGGCAAAAATTGGGGGTCGACCTCTAAACGGGTAATAGTTTCGTTAGGTTGAAAAATATTTACCAGTAACTACAAGTAAACAATGGAAACGATGCACCAACACACCACCAGCTGTGAGTGTCGGTACAGTTGCCAGGGCAGATCTCTTGCAAGCCCAAAGTAGCCAAATCCATGGTATGGTAGCACAGGACGATGTAAAACAAAGTATTCATTTATTAAAGTTAATTTATAGATACTGGACATAAATTTTTGTTCATTTCATTTGAAACATCAATCTTTGTTAATTAAATTTGAAACAAGAGAAAACTACGATACTGGATTTTCATTAAAATATTACATCACAAGTATATTTTACCTTAACTGTGACTGAATGAATATATTCTCGGAAATAAATATGGAAATGTAATATTTTTACTGGAATGACGTACATATTATAGTGGGAAGTGGGATAAAATCATGAGGAAAGACTTTCGCTTTCTTTCGTTGTTCAAAATATTTTACCGTAATCGCTTTTCGAATGGTTTTCAGTTAAAAAACTGTTGTACTCGTACTGTATTGCAATAATATTCTATCCTATCATTAGCCTTATAATCCCACAACTGAAAACCATTCGAAAAGCGATTACGGTAACATCTTTTGAACGAAAGAAAGCGAAAGTCATTGCTTTCGTCACTTTCCACTGTAATACGTACATCATTTCAGCAAAAATATTACATTTCCATGTTCTCAGAAATAAATGGTAGTTTTGTTGAAACGTAATGTACAGTATTTAACATTAAAATGCAAAAATAGCTATAAAAACAATTAATACACCCGTAATGTACTGGCTGGCATCTCCACTCGTCCCTGCCAGTCACCTCCTCCCCGCTCTATCCCTCCGCCTCCTCCCCGCTCTATCCCTCCGCCTCCTCCCCGCTCTATCCCTCCGCCTCCTCCACATCGTCACTACTGTTGTATTACAATAATATTCTATCCTAATTGACTTGAATAAATACTACGATACCATATTTCTGAATATTTTCATTAAAATCCATCCAAATCATTTTCCTTGCCATCGTCTGCAGCACCAAACAGCTTCTCCCAGTCCTCTCCTTGAACAGGGCTAGAGGGTACGTGTTTTTCGAATCGTTTTCAATTTAAAAAATGTTACATCACACGTATGTTTTACCTAAACTGCGCCTGAATGAATATATTCTTGGAAATAAATAGTAATTTTGCTGAAACGTGATGTATTTCAATGTAAAATAGGATAAAATATATGACGAAAACAAAAGACTTCACCTAACCTTCCAATGTTCAAGAGATGTTACTCGTTTTTTAAATAGTTTTCGGTTAAAATACTGTTATATTACAATGATATTATATTCATACTGTGTTTGATATACTACATTCGCAGAAATGAAATATTTTTGCTGAAATGATGTAAGTATTACAGTGGAATGTGGGACAAAATCGTGACGAAAACAATGACTTTCGCTTTCTTTCGTTCAAAAGATGTTACCGTAATCGCTTTTCGAATGGTTTTCAGTTAAAAAACTGTTGCATCACAAGTGAATTAGGATAGAATATTATTGTAATACAACAGTTTTTTAACTGAAAACCATTCGAAAAGCGATTACGGTAACATCTTTTGAGCGAAAGAAAGCGAGTCATTGCTTTCGTCACTTTCCACTGTAATACGTACGTCATTTCAGCAAAATATTACATTTCCATATTCTCAGAAATAAATAGTACTTTTGCTGAAACGTGATGTATTTCAATGTAAATTAGGATAAAATACATGACGAAAACAAGAGACTTTACCTAACCTTCCGATGTTCAAGAGATGTTACTCGTTTTTTTAGTAGTTTTCGGTTAAAATACTCTTATATTAGTGATATTCTATTCATACTGTGCTTGATATAATACATTCACGGAAATGTAATATTTTTGCAACTACAATGCTGATGTCAACACAAGTGTGGTTACAGCGAGACTGACTGAGTGAGGGAGAGCTATGCGTGTGTGTGTGAGGTTGCGGGAGCGGGCGGTGTCCCGTGTTCGGTGCCGCGCGCGAGTTGAATGGCGCGCGATTTGAATGTACTTCAATTACTTCAATGTACAGAATATTCCTCTGGCGGGGCAATCCGCGTATTTGCGAATCCGTGAATGCTAAACCCGCGTATGTGAAGGGCCGACTGTATTTGTCTAAACCCGCGTATATGAATGGGTATGACTATATATATATATATATATATATATATATATATATATATATATATATATATATATATATATATATATATATATATATATATATATATATATATATATACACCTAGACCCCGACTTACGACCGTCGGGACTTACGACCGCCTCAGATATAGATAAAAAAAAAAAAAAAATTTTTAAATGACACACGCATTTTCTATACCGAAACGTTTCCAGTTAATGTAGTCTCCATGTATAATTAGAAAATTATGGGGGCCCCATGTGCATTCAGCTGACTACATTAAAGGTTAAGTGCTCAGTCACACTGTATCCATTCCTTATTATTTATTACTTTCACTGTACTGTATCCATTCATCATTATTCATTACTTTTACTGTACTGTATTTCATTGTAGATTTTTTATTAAAAAAAAAAAAAAAAAAAAAAAAATTTATCTATATCGGACTTACGACCTGGATTTGGGTCCCTAACCCCGTCGTAAGTCGGGGTTTAGGTGTATTCTTCACACGTGCCAGATGGTCGGTCGGTCCCTTCCTCCCCCCACTAACCCTCCCTACCAGATGTGTGGGAAAACCAGAATATTTACCTTTTTAGTAATAAATAATACCTCAAACTAAAGTTAGGATAATATAATTGACATTTCTGGATTGCTTGTAAGACCAGGAATATTTTGAGTATAAATGTCATATATTTTGCACAAAAGATAACATATTTACTCAGAGTAAACATTATATCTAAAATTTGTATGTCTAATGCAAAATCTATGATGTTTATATTCAAAATGATCATCATATTGTAAGAATTCCAGCAATGTAAATTATATTCTGGCCGGGTAATTTGTATGAATTTTATGAGCTAAATAAAAAAAAAATTATATATATACTTCACCGCGTATATGAGTAGATGAACCGCGTTAAGTGAAAGTTCGGTTCTGGCGGCGAGGCACCGCGTATATGAGAAATCGCGTTAAGTGAAACCGCGTTAAGCGGGGTACAACTGTATATATATACTGTATTTACAAATTTTGAAATTAAATATGAGTTGCCGTTAAATCAAAGCAAAACCTGTACTGTATTGGGAATGGTATTTCTATAGTTTTTCTTTTTCCTTTTTAATAGCTTAAACCAGATTTTTAGCTCTTAACGATAACTTATGCACTACATCTCCCTCATTTGAACTCAACAATAAAGGAAGGAAAAAGTAATAGGTGTATTATTAGAATTCACAGATTACCAACACAACTGACACTAGGGTGTAAAAGGATTCAAAGACCCTCTCGTATAGGGGCCTGTGGACCAAATGTGACCCACCTGACCCCGGGGTGCAGTCAGCTGAGATTTATTGAAAAATATTTTCAAGTTATTAGCAAACATCAACAAGTGGCTAAGCATAACGCCATCAGTAATATAAACCTGAAGTCAGAATTGAGATGTGCCATGAATGAATAAACCCCACAGTTCTCTAGACTAGTTAAGTCTGGTAAATACCAGCATTTTCATTGACTTCATTGATTAGCACTAGGCCTGTAATTTGCACCTTTTATATAAATGTCTGTTAAAGCAGCATTCTTTATGACTTGATAAAAATTGGTCAGTACAGTATTAGAAATCAGCCTATGACTGTGTACTAAGTACTTAAATACAATTAAACCTGATTACCTGGTATGACTGCTTATTTATTACTGCTAAAAATACACATTTTTGAATGGTCATAGGCTATACTTCATCAATGTTGCCACTAAAAATTCAAGCAGTCCACACCAATTTAGATTTCTGATCTTTTGGCCCACTACAAGTGTTAAGAAAGCTAGAAAATTAATAAATTAATAAAACAGCACTAACTCAAACACTTACCTGCTCTACTCGAATCTGATTTTCAGCATTCTCCAGCTTGACATTTCCAATCTTCACCTGTAACTGCTTGCAGTTTTCAAGCATCTTCTCCTTTGCCTCACGTTTTATGCGGGTCTGTAATAAAGAAGTTTTAAAGTCTCCTCACTTAAGAGTGTATTACCTGAAGTTAGTAACATCCAGGACTTGTTACTCAAGTTTTTCTCTAAAGTGAACACATGAAACAAGAAAATAAGCACAAACAACTTAATTACAGCCTCACTGGTATAAACTGTGAATACAGAACACATTCTTCAACCGTTTTTAAGTTGAAATGTTCGGAACTCAGAATTTTGTTTTTTACTTTACATACAGTTAGTGCTACAAAGAAATACTGTACGTATATATTCATCATCCCGCCAACTAATCATATGGAATGCATCACTTAATTCGTTGTCAGCCGAGGCATCATCTACATGAATATCACCAAACAGCCATATGGTAAACTATAGTCCAGGCATTGTTTTTTCTTGGTTACATGTCTATCATTCATTATAATTTTTTTTTAACCTCACAGTGAGAGGACATCACTAAAATTCACATTGTACTGTATAGGTAGTAGGTAATATGCAGCTACAAAACAGGGAGGTACTACTGCCTGGGAAGATATTGGAAGCATAATGTATTGTCTAATGGTAGAACCTGCTGCCATACGGCATCACAAAAATTGTGACCAAGTCCCAGGTTGTTGATCTGATTTTCTGCCTCATTTACACAATTGCAGGTTCTCAATTGTTTCTCTTACTATTGACAACACAATATACATACAGTATATTGTTTCTCACTTGATCTTTTTTTTCATTTTTGTATTTATTATTACAGGTATTATTAGTGTTATTATTATTCTATTTTAATTTTTTTATTTTTTATTATAAATCTTATTTACAATGAATTATTATTATTACATTTTTGCTCCCCAGGCCCCGATGTGGGTCAGTGACCTGTGCCCGGGTGGGCTAATCCCGGAAAAAAAAATTGAACAAGTGGACCTGACATTGTATCAGGTCAGGTCAGTAACATGAAAATCTTTAATTCCCCACCACACCTCCATCACAAGTGTTAAGACGTAAAAAGTAATTGGATACATATTACATTCACCAGATTGGACTGTATATTCCTACTGTAAGCTCAAGACGACAGTAACTTGTTGTAATAGACATTATTTTGTTTATTTATAACATATTGTACATGTACAGTGATGTTTGCATAAATACAGCTCTTTTGTGCGTGAGATGCGTCGCTTACTCTCGGGAAAACTCCCCAGTACAGGGTGGAGAATTCCACTGTGACACACAACTCCTTTCATGAGGTGCCTCACACGCCCATATCATATACAGTGGTCCCTCGGTTAACGAACGCCTCGGTTCACGAACTGCCTCCCATAAGATTCTTAAATTCGGTTAACGAACAAAAATTCGGTTAACGAATTTCTTACGAACCGACCTCAACATGTTTTCGCTTGCACTGGCCGGTCAACCAGCTTTAGTATTAGTCCGCCAATATATTAATCGGTTCTAGGGCTTAAATTCCTTACTATTTTAGTAAATATCAATTAGTAAAAATTAAATTTTTTAGTAATTTTAACAATTATTGAACATAATTGAAGGTAAAGTGACTAGTTTAATGCGCGGCATCCAGCCTCTTAACACAGCAAACAGGCGTTAGTCTCTCTCTGTTTTCACTGGAGGTAACATCTTGCTTGAGACTCTCTTCAACTAAATGCTTTTTTTCTGTGTTTCCAAGCAAATTATTGGTCATTTTGAAATTTATTTTACATATTGACAATATATAGCACAGTGCAGTGTTATTTTAAAGAAAATATTCTTTATTTACAACAAGTTTAACTTTGAAAAACACGTGTTGACATTGTTTGAATCCAGCATGGGGCCTAAGAGATCAAGAAAAGCTATTTCAATCCAAACCAAGCAGGAAATCATAAAAAAGCATGAACAAGGCATTAAATCAAATGTGCTTAGCAAAGAATATGGCATGTCGGCATCAACTGTGTCGACAATTCTTGCACAGAAAGACAAATTTAAAGAAGTGAAAGTGAGAGACAAATCTACAAGAGTGTTTAAAAGTAGATCCCGAATCGCAGAAACTGAGAGGTTACTTATCATCTGGATTAGGGAAAAACAGATGAAAGGTGATTCAGTTTCTACTGAATTCATTTGTGAAAGAGCCAGGGAGATTTACGAACATTTAAAGGCAGATCAACCTGGTTCTTCAGGCACAGAATTTGAAGATTTTCGGGCCAGCAAAGGCTGGTTCGAAAAATTTAAGAAAAGAAGTGACATTTTCAGTGTTGTTAGGCATGGTGAAGCTGCTAGTGCTGATAAAGAAGGGGCAGCAAAGTTTTTAGTTGCATTTAAAAAACTGATGGAAGAAGAAACTTATCTTCCACAGCAAGTGTTCAATGTGGACAAAACTGGGCTGTTCTGGAAAAAGATGCCCAAAAGAACATTCATCACCAAAGATGAAGCCTATTTACCTGGGCATAAACCCATGAAAGACCGTCTCACTCTATTGCTTGGTGCCAATGCTTCAGGGGATTTCCGACTGAAGCCTATGCTTGTCTACCACTCTGAAAACCCCAGGGTGTTCAAGCAACAGAAAGTGGTAAGAACAAAGCTTGGAGTTTATTGGAAGTCCAACCGTAAGGCATGGGTGACAAGACAGCTCTTTAATGAATGGGCTGTTGATGTGTTTTGCCCTTCTGTCAAGAGCTACCTAACCACCAATAAACTTCCTTTAAAGGTTCTTCTCCTCATGGATAATGCTCCTGGTCATGACCCTGACCTTGCCAGCAATTTGGAGTATCAATTTGACTTTGTGAAAGTGTTGTTTTTGCCTCCAAACACTACATCAATCATACAGCCAATGGACCAGAATGTGATCAGCAACTTCAAGAAGTTGTACATGAAGAAAATGTTTAGGAGGTGTCATCAGGCAACTTCCAATGATCCTGAACTAACACTGAAACAGTTCTGGAAGACACAATTCAACGTCATCATGGCAAGAAGTCTCCACTAGATCCCTCAATTCTTCATGGAAAGCACTGTGGCCATCAGTAGTCCATGATTTTGAGGGATTTGAGGAAGAAACAGAGTTGGACAAGGAGATTGTGTCCATTGGTCAGTCATTGGGCCTTGAAGTGGAGGAGGAGGATGTGGATGAGCTTGTGATGTCTCATGAGGAGGAACTTACTCCTGATGACTTGAAGCAACTGGATGAGATGTTACAGGTAGAGGCTGACAGTGGTGAGGAGGAAATTGAAAGTGATGACCATATGTCAGCTAAACAGTTGAAAGATGTGATTTACTACTGGGAGAAGTTCAGGGAACTGGCTTCAAAGCACCCAGAAGTGGAAAAAACTGAACTAACTTTGTGTCATGTTGAGGACTCAGTGGTCTCCTTCTTTAAACATAAGTTAATGGTGAGGAGGACAGATGCCCCACAGACCACAATTGACACTTTCTTCAGTAAAAGGCAGAGGGAACAAGATGCTATCCCTCAGCCTTCCACTTCAAGGAGAGAGGATGTTCATGGTGGAGAATCTGTCAGTCCAGAGGTTCCAGACATTTTCATGGAAGGTGACTCACCTTCCAAGAAGCAGTAAAATGCTTCTCCTCCACTTCCTTTCCTTCTCTTCTCCCTTCTCCTCCTCCACCTCCACTTCCTTCTCTTCTCCCTTCTCCTCCTCCACCTCCCACTTCAAATGCACATCATCATCCAGGAGCCTTCTACATACACACCTCAAAGTAAGTGAACTTTTCTACCATTTTTGTTGAATTACGGAAATTTTCGGTGAGCTGGAACCAATTACCCAAAAACCCATTGAAACAATGGTTTCGATTAACGAACAACCTGCTGGAACGGATTGTGTTCGTTAACCGAGGGACCACTGTATATTTTTAGTTTCTAAAACATATTTATTTAACCCAACTTTTAGATAAACTATTCAGGATAATTATTTTTTTTACCTTAATTAGAACTGATTTTATATACCCCTGTATCCTTTTTTTTTTTACATCTTTCATAAAATAATTGAGTCCCCAGCTATATATCATGTCAAAATATTTTGTTTCAGTATCTTTTATTGAAACAGTCTTGTAGAGAATTTATTCAGGTTCATTATGGTATCAAATTCATCTCTCTAAACACAATTGGAGCGGATAAAACGTAATCAAGTATTAAAGAGAGACAGAGTATAGGATACTAGCTTACGGTTTTAAAATTATGCCAATTTCTTCCTAAACCAGTGATGTAATTGAGATTGAAGCCAAAGCAATTTTTCCGTTTTTTGGATAACCTAAAGATTCCCCCCCTCCCAAAGCATCAGAGTGGTTAAACTTCAGCTTGAAAATGCTGGGGGGGTCAATATTCTGGTGACTATTGAAGTTCACCAGCACCTGAAAAACTGTGGGCAACACTTCCAGGGAGTTACTGTACCGGTATAAAAAGACACCTGCATTCTTCTCATTCAAATCAGGCTGCAGTAAATCATGGCACAACACCTTCCAGACTGTTGTGTGAGGATTCCTTACCAGTAATTAATTGGTTTATGCGACATAGATGTGAAATGAACACTTCAAAGGTAAGGACAGCTCTAAATGGAAATACACTATATCTAAATTCATAGCTTCTATATTTCATTTATTTACTTTTTTCCCCTCAAGTACCATGTATTACTTCAGTTACGGGTCCATGCAATGTACAGTATCTGTGAAGCAAAAGCATCAGTGAAACAACTATACATGTTAACATTTCCGAGAAAAAGACGTTTTTTCTAAAAAAAAAAAAAAAATTGTGATATAGTCCAGAATGTGACGTCTAGCTTTATACAAAGGTATGTAAATGCCTAGTATTAACTCGCCAGGCCAACATACAGGCAATTAAAACATTAATTATTACTTAAATACGTAATATTAGAAGGACACATCGCTACCTGGCATTTAACATTTTCAAGCAAATCCAATTAAACTCAGCATGTCCTGGGATAAATGGCGAAATACACACACTCCAGTATGGGTCTTTGGTAGTATCAATACAAGCACCAAACTTACATCCAGGCAGACATTGCCATACTTCAGCCAAAATCCATTACTCAGTGAAGATGCACTCTTTTGGAACTATTCTTGCCTAAAGAGTTATCAGGCTGTTACAATGGTTGTGGGAATCATCCTGGCAGGCATAACATATCAGCTGTGGTAATCGCCCTTAAAGGGTTAAGTCTGTGTAAAGACTTTTAGCCTTTTCCTGAGTCAGACTAAGTGGCACGTGATGCTAAATGTGGACTTCAACCCACGTAATGAAGTTATTCTGTCACCCTTCACACCCCTTCCTTTCTTAATAATTATGTAGATTTCATCAGCACAGATCCCTTCACGTAATCGAGAATTCTTATCTTGTTCTAAACCCCTACATGGTTTCTATATAATAAACCTAAACACCTCTCTCTGGTTACCAAAAAGTTAATTTCTGGTTTTTTGCTGTTAAAGCTAGATAATTACCGGGTATGTCTAAAATCATGTGAAATGGTTAGAAAGTGGCAACTCAAGACTCATTTTGGCAATCGTGGTAATTGTTGTGTAGCGTCTCCGTTTTTATGGGAACCAGCCCCACCGTTTTAAATCCAATGCTGCCACGATCTCTGCCCGACCTAGGATACATATCAATCTGAATTTATTTAACTTTATTTTGTTATTTCCACCTCTTTTTTTATACTAGACTTGTGATTATATAATACTGGATAGGTAGGTGATTAGAAAAATTGATTTTTTTTTCATTTACTTTCAGGTGACAATTCTAAATGGAATGTGACAGAGAGAGAGAGGCCTCTGCTGCACAGCAAACATGCTACGGTGAGTTTCAGACAGCAATTACATAAAACAACTTACATTTACATAATTCTACACTAATTTTACTATTTATTGTACTCAATTATGTAGATATTATTCACTGAGGCAGTTTTTAAGAGTCGATACATGACATATGCTTTTGGATAAGGCACAAATTTATAAGGTACAGTTTTACCACCAATATGCTGTCACAAAGCCACCACCACATCATGTTGTGTTGGTACCCTAAAATGAGAAATTATATAGATTTACACTGTGCTTTAGTACTTCTGAAGGATGTAGTATTGTTAGAAGCATGGAATCAGGCACAGAGCAACATCACACTGAGTACACAGATAGCAAGTGTCTTTGCGTACATTGGCGCAGATTTCACTCATATAGTACACATGAAATTTTTTCTGGGAATACTGCTTTGCCCTAGTGGAAGAAATCACTGAAGGGAAGTATCAAGTAGTCAGTCGCAAAGGGAGTTCACTACCACCTCCAGGTCTCTGACGAGGTACTGCATTGGTCTCCAAAAGCTGCCATACCACATTTAATGAAAACTTGTGGAGTGTAGGTTTTTTATCCGTCTTCACTAGATAAAGAATGTGCATGTTCAGAAGGGACATGGAAGAATAGAGACTAGCGGGAATTTAAAAGTTTTCAAGGACGTTAATATATGCCCTATTCCTGGGTGTCTCTTACCTTAGCAGACGTTAATATATGCCCCAAACCACGTAGGGGTTAAGCAGACCTGTTAAGGTCAGGTGAATGCCCAATATGCAAATGAATTTTGTCTCATTCAGACAGCTTTATCATGTCTAATATACAGTCAACCCTCACTTTACGCGGTTAATACAACCCACAGGGTACCGCGTAAAGTGAACAACATAACATATGGGATTAATTGAAATAGAGACCGGGCCAACCCCCAAACACCACTTTTTGACGACACACAAATATGTTGTAGTAAAAATTTTATCTTAACTTTATGATGGTATGCACACACAATTAATATAGAAGTGGTTAGGTTAGGAAAAATAAAGGTTAAGTTAGGAAAAATAAAGGTTAGGTTAGGAAAACTAAAAGTTAGGTTTAACACTTACGTTAGTAGAAGAGATGGGTCGGCAGAGGGCAGGCTACTGGCCCTCAGGTGAGTCACCATCACTGTCATCCACACTTGTCAGGGCCTCCCTGACAAATCCCTCAAAGTCATCTTCACTGTCTCTACCTCTGTCACTATCATTGGCTTGGGCTGGCTGTGGTGGGTTGCGGGCGAAGAACTCTGTTATGCTTTGCTGACGGCTGGTGTTTATGTTGGCGTGATAAACCTTGAAGTAGGGCTCCATAGTCTGCAACAGCTGGGTAGTGAAGATTTCATACCTGTTTGCATCAGGGTCGTCGGAAAGGAGGAGCTTGACTTTCTCGATACACTCGATGGCACCCCTAACATTACTATGGGATAAGCGGTGTTCTTCTTGGGATGACGCACCACCTGCCTCTTCACTGACGTCATCATCATCTACCATCTCGTCGGTAGTCACATCAGGATCCCTTATCACCTCCAGGATGTCGTCGTTGGTGGTCTCGGAGAAGCCTGCAGCTGTAACACTCTGCGCAGCTTCTCTGGCAAGGTCCACTGCTACTGCAACAGTCTGAACCTCACCAGTCACAGATTGACTCTGCCTAACGGCCGGAATGCCTTGCAACACGTCTCCATGCGTGACGAACAGTTGCTACAGACAGCTGATCCCATGCCTCCACCAAGAAGTCCACAGCTTTCTTGATGTTGAATATTCTCCAGAATTGTTTGAAAAGTATTTTTTGCTCTGCCAACTGTTGATCCTCGTCTTCTTCGCTCTTGCTATCGGTGGTGGTGTCACTCAGGTTACGCAACTCTTCCCTGGTGTTGGTGTAGTCGTTCAGGAGCTTGAATTTTTTAGTTGAGAATGCAGCTTTTACATTACAGATTAACTCTTGGTCCATGGGCTGTAATATAGACGTAGTGTTGGGAGGAAGGAAGACCACTTTTACGTTGGGGTGACGATCTAACAGTAGGGGCGAGTGTCCTGGTGCGTTGTCCAGCAGCAACAAAATCTTGAATGGCACATTCTGTTGCTCACAGAATTTCTTTACATCGGGAACGAGACAGTCATCAAACCAGGAGAGGGACAGTGTAGAGAACATCCACGCCTTACGTGCGGTCAGCCAGTGGACATTTAGCTTGGTCATGTCCATGCTCTTGTAGGTGTGCGGCTTGCGGGCTGTGTGGATCACCGATAACCTGAGCTTACAGGTACCGGAGGCATTGGTGGTAAACAGGACGGTGATGCGCTCCTTCTGCAACTTCCGGCCCCGAATCTTGCTGGCATTCTTCACAACGAAGGTCTTGGAAGGTAGCTTTTTCCAAAAAAGACCAGATTCGTCCATGTTAAACACCTGGTCGTCGGTGTACTGTCCTTCCTCCATAATCTCACGTAAAAACGGAGGAAATTCCCTAGCTGCAACACGGTCAGCACTAGCTTCTTCACCACCAATGTTGATATCGGTGATCTTGTTCCTCATCTTAAACCTCTGTAACCACCCAGAGGAAGCATTAAAGGGTTTGGGCTCTGTAATTCCCATCTTTCGTGACACTGCAGCATACAGTTCACGTGCGTACTCCTTAACAGAGCGCGTGTCCACCGCTATGTTCCGTCGCGCCTGACGCACCAAGTAGCTCACAAGTAATTTTTCCATCTTGAGAAGCACCTGGTTGTGGAAATACTTGATCATAGAAGCACCTGTAGACTTTGTGATCTTCATGTGCTCCTTTATCTTGGCTGCATCCTTCTTTATCGTCCGGATCGTAGATTCGTTCACACCATGCTGGCGCGCCAAATCAACCTGTCTTGTTCCTTTCTCTAACTCTTGGATGATCTTGTACTTCACCTCGTAGCTTAAGGAATGTCGTGTCTTCTTGGGCTTAGGGCGGCTGGGTCCAGGCAAGGAAAGGTTTCTCTCTGGGGGCGGTGGTCCGGCGGAAGCCATTTTACAGAACAATGGATGCACGATTACACGGTGTGGCCTGGAGGGATGAAACTGCCGCGGCTAGGTCAAGCGTCATCTTTCCTCCCTCACTCCCCCGGGTGGACACGTCATATTACTTTAAACCAATAACAGCTAGCAGCGGAGGGAGGTAGGGATGCATGGCCAATCACAGTCCGATACGTCATATGACATCACTGATAACGCAACAGAGACATGCACTGCGCAACCTTACCGCGCGGCTTGCCCAGGCGGAGGCGGGAGCAGGCAGGAGGGGCGAATCTAAAAATAGCGTCGAGCCGGACACACTCCGCGTAAAGGGGTACACGCACCGCGGAATGTGAGCATCCCGGGTTCCGGCAGGGTACCGCATAAACGTGGAATGTGGGACCGCGTAAAGTGAGGGTTGACTGTAATTTCCAAAATAAGAATGCTACATTTCTCTGATGCATGAGCATAACATGTACAGTATCACCCTTTCACTTCTCTTACATTCCTTTACTCACTAAAAAAAGTCAAAATAAGAAAGTGAAGCTCACACTGCAATAGAGGCAAATGGTTCACTGCTGTTCACAAGTGGCATGGACTCAGAACTTGCCCCGGAGGCATTCTGTTGAACTACATAGTTTATGGTTAATAACTACGACTGAATGTTTGCATGTCAGGTGAGAAAACTAATGTAGAGAAAACTAATGTCATCTTATGTTAGTTAATTTGTTAATGTGGATGTCTTTAAATCAGAAGTCTGTAACTGGAACTCCCTGTAGAGGTTAATCAAAATCAATAGAAATTATAAAGAAAATTAACTTACAGTATTCTCAATTTCAATGATGCGTTCCGCGTGTTCATTTGAAGCATAATAAAACTCTATTAGCAAGAAATAAAATCTTCTTGTCCTATTTGGTTCTGAAAAAACAAAACAAAAAACAATCAGAATGCAGTACAGTTTAGCAAGGAAAGTAAAGCCCCGTCTACACTATGAGTTCCCACCTGTGGTATTCAAGCATGGTAACGGTGAGTACCAGGAAAATGAACGTGTAGACGCGAGCAACCGAAGGGCCATCCCTGAACGAGGTAGTTCATAAGCGAACGATATATTCATGCATGGGCACCTAACACCTACAACTGTGTTGCCAGACGGCCAGAAAAGTCTGGGTTTCACCAGACATTTTAGCTCTATGCTAGATGTTTCAAGTTATGGGTAATATAGTGGGATACCACCAGAATGTCCAAACTTATCGAGAAAATGGCATGAAAATCTCCCGAATTTACCCCGTTATACCTATATTACCAAGTCGTCTGTCATGTCACAAGATTCATATAGTCTATATTTTCCAGCAACACTGCGTGCCAGTACGTTACCATTCAGAGCAAAGAATGGATGTTGTCGCCGACCCTCCTACCCATACTCTTGCGCCACAGGAATCAGTTAATGAGGTTCCATTTGAATGAACAAAAAACCTCACATTACATTTAATCGAAAAGTATAGGGATCATCCCTGTTTGTGGCAGGTAAAATGCGAATCCAAAAAGAAGAGAAATAAGAAAACCTTAGCATGTAATGACCTATACTCATCTGTTAAAGCACTGAATCCTAAATGCACGCTTGACATGGTTAATAAAAAATAAACACCCTACGTAGCCAGTACAGTTCAATGAATATTTTATTATAGCTTCCTCTATCTTTGTCAAAGAGCCACTGTTTCACTCATGTTTTGTGTTGTCTACACTTCTTGCAATTTATCACAAGGGAAGCGGTCAGAACACACAACAGCGCTACTTTGTGGCAGAGATTGGATCTAGGAGCCATTGCCCTACCTACACGGGTAGCAGCCACCCACACACTGGATAGGGGTCACTATACGTGTGAATGGCCAAATTGCTGGTCAGCGGTCTATACTGTGCTTTGTCACCATGCTTCGAAATGTATGAGAAGTGTGCTAGGACACCACAGGTGGAAACTGATAGTGTAGACGGAGCTTAAGGGTGCATCAAGATTGGAAGAACTCATAGACACAATCTAGGGATATATCTTCAGCCATGCACATACACAACATTTAAAGTCAGCAACATCCTGCAGTCTGCCATTTACACCACTACATCTATTTTGTACTCGCTTTCCATACTCACTGCACACAATTGAATTACTGCCAAGACCCTTTTTACAAACAACACATGGCAATTTTCCCCTTCAGGTCCTTCATCCATGCCACTCACCAATACTTTTGATTTTTGCCACATTCACTCTAATACCCTTTGACTCCATTCCATCTTTCCCTATCTTAAAATTCTCCATTATCTTTTCAATGCTATCTGTTATTATCACTACATTAATAGCATAAATCAACTCCCAGGGCAGGTTAATCCTATCAGTTTGTGATAGTTCCTCTAGCACCATCCTACACAGAAAGGGGATCAAGACAGACCCTTGATGAAACAGTTTTGCTCAACACTTACTGGGGTCAAAAAGGTCAGAAGGTAAGAAGGTGTCGTCATTATAAATGATCTCAAAGAACAATTTGATGACCTTGGCCAGGACCATTGTTCTCACTGCATTGTGGTACATCTCCTGGTGCTGATGCACAGACTCACACAAATCAAACGGAAGCTGTAGGTAAGACAGTTAGATTATCGAGTTTTGTGTTAAACAATTTACCATAAACCACCATTGATCTTATAAACTATATAAATATTTTTTAATATATTTTAGATTACCTCAAACCTTACAATGCAATTTGTCTAACCAAATCTTCATATCAAAAGTTCTTAATATTTTCAAAGAGCTTCACTTGCCTATATGTACCAGCTATTTCGTTATCTTAATTAAAATAGTACCTGTATAAAATACTTCAGATGACTAACCTGGTGAATCTGTTCCAGACATGCTCCAAAGTCTCGGATGAAGCAAGTGTATATCTTCTGCACAAAGTCAGGTTTGAACTGTCTGATATCATTGATAGTTACATGAAAGTCAAACATGGAACTAAATGCTTTGACACACATTTCATCATTTACACACTGGTCACCCATCTTGTAGTAATGGCTTTATGAATTGTTCTGAAAATATTCGGACAATAATCATCAATGGCAGCTAAGAAGGTCCTTGAAAGTCTTACTTATAATACCCATTTCCTACTCTGTAAAAGTGGTTCATGATAGGAAGGTCATTCAGCCATAAAATTTGCTTCAAATGTTCCTCTTGGTAACCAGATCACTATACTACTGGACTGTATTAGGTAATCACAGGGAAAATCACTTCAATCACAAAAAATATACCTATAAAAAATAATGGTTGATGCAGCCAAAAGTTCAGAAAAATTTCAAGGCAAACTTTTTTGGAGTGAGGGTTGTGAACTGTTGGAACAATGTGCCAGGGAGAGTTGTAACATCCCGTCACAATACACACTGGTATCAACACTGGTACAGGTACAGATACATTCCGGAGCCAGTAAATGCCCAATACTTGCCAACAGTGACAGTGTGTAATAGGGCCACTACTTGCCAACAATGTGTAACAGAGAGCCAGTAGTAATACCTACGTTAGCCGGAATCCTTCAAACCCGAACTCTCCAATAGCTGGAATTGAAATTTTCTTGGAAAATCGTTCCCGAAGCTGGAATTTTTTCCCCGCTTTGCGAACGATTTTCCAAGGGGCACATTTTCCGGAAAATTCTGAGAAAATTTTCCCAACACCCAGAAAATTCTGGGGATGGAGTTTTTTTTCCAGGTTTGAGAGATGAAAATCAGCACATTTTCTTGAAATTCCGAGAAAAAATTTCCGTTACCCGGAAAATTCTGGGGATGAGGGACATTTTTCCGGGTTCAAGAGATGATGTAATGGCAATTTCTGGAACTTCCGAGAACATTTTTCCATTACCCGTAAAATTCCGGGGATGAGGGATATTTTTCCAGGTTCGAGAGAGATGATGTAATGGCAATTTCTGGAACTTCCGAGAACATTATTCCGTTACCTGGAAAATTCCAGGATGAGGGATTTTTTCCGGCTTTGAGTCGTCTCGTTATCAAGAAAACTCTCATCCCCAGAAGTGCTCTGCACCAATTGTTCCGAATAACGGGGATATCAGTGTACTTGCCAACAATGTGTAACAGAGAGTCAGTATTTGTCAACAATGTGTACCAGAGCCAGTACTTGTCAATGTTATCCGGTGATTTCGTCCCTCGGTGAGTTCGGCCCACGATAGTCTGGGCAGAATTAACTAATTACTGTTTTAAAGGGTTACAGTCCAATTCAGCCCATCAAATACTAAAACGTATGAGTTTACCCATTTTTTTTGCATGAATGATTAAATCACAAAATATAACGGTTGAGGATAACCTGATCACGAGAACTGAGGTTGACGAGTTCCACAACAATTTAAATACAGTAATGAGTTTCTTGATGTACATAGGCAGAACATACCATACAGAGGGTTAGGGTCATCTTGTACTCAACTCACGAGATAAGTCGTACCCTAGATTACTTGCACCCAATTCAAGAGATAATCCATGCCTAGTATATTAAAAGTACCATGCATTTTAGCTTTATCTATGATTACAAAAAAAGATTATGTAAATCTTGTACTGTAGGAAAGTGCAGTGAAATAGTGAAATGTAATGCAGCGCTTTAAAATGGTTGCATCTCATTACATAAGTATGATATTCAGTCACACAAACATTGCACTACAAGTACTGAACGAAGTCCGAGCTTATATTCAAAACTGAACTCACTACCATAGGATTAGTGGACCTCCAAAAACGAGAGATTAGCTCGGTCAGTGACCCCGGCGGCATCCATTTGATCATCCGACGTAACGTCCTTTGATGGTCATGTATCACAAAATCGCCGAATAACCTGACTGTGATACATGACTATCGAAAGATGTGACGTTGGATGATCAAAGGGATGCTGCTTTGTAGCTTGGAAGAGCTGCAGTCGACTTATAGGCCAAGATTAGGCCTAATTCAAACTTTTAACCTGAAAATAATAGGATCGACTTATACGCTGCAATATATATATGGGTACGAACTGCCTCGTAAATTGGGTACGAGTTATCTTGTAATGGGGTACTTAAACTAACCTAAACTAAATGTTTCAGTAGTTTAAAACTTTGGTGAGCGCCATGTCCGAAAGTACAATACCTTAGTTAAAAGTAGACAGAATGATCATCTTTCTCTTAAAACCCATGACCATTGTCAGACTGGTCAATGAAATTCAAATCCGTACCCAGGCTGCTTCCTTTGAAAAAATTAAAATGTGATTGGTCGAAAAAAAATTCACGTGATATCGATACATCATTGGTCACGACTGGATGACGTCAGTCAACATTGTCGCTCTCCGCCTGGTATACAGTATATGGGACACAAGATGCTAAGAATAGGGCGGTCTAAATGATTCAGTGGTTTATAATTTTCGGGCGCTCTTGTCCGAAAGTAAAATAATACCCAGCCAGTACTTACCAACCATGTGTAACAGAGTCAGTACTTGCCAACAGTGTATAGGAGTCAGTACTTGCCAACAGTGTATAGGAGTCAGTACTTGCCAACAGAGCCAGTACTTGCCAACAGTGTATAGGAGTCAGTACTTGCCAACAGAGCCAGTACTTGTTAACAGAGCGTAAGAGACGTGACTGATCGCCCAAATGGCTAACAAGCCGATCAGTGATGAGGATAAAAGTAAAAGTATAATGAACTGTTATCACAAAAAAATAAGTCTGCTCGCTGGCTGGAAGTAAAGGCGTTTCCCTACAAACCAGACATAATTACTCCTCACTAATTAACATACAATCACCCATAATAACAGATAATGCCTTACAGTCAGTGGAGACAGGGATCACTCCTCTGTTGTTTGAACACCGAGGGCTGCTACTGGTTAGAGGTACGATAACTATCACATACGTTTGGTGGGTAATTTATGATTTACATATAGTATCACAAAAGTAGATTTTATTATATGTAAATTACAGAAAATTTATTATTATAACGCTAAAAAAACGTTAAACTTGAAGCCTATACACAGTTAAATGACATAATAGTGTATAGTATTAAATTGTCCGCTAATTATGATAAATTGTTGTACACCTTATATGATTATCATCAATATTTAAAATAATGAGGTAAGGTTGCGTCTAGTTAAATTTATATTAATACAAAATGTTTTCTATTTATAAATCACTATAATATTTATCCAACAATCCATTCAATCCGGGATTTTTCCGTGAGTTATATTTATCTAACTGAAGCTCTTGTGTATCTCAACTATTTCTCCTGATTTTTAATATTTCTTTTTAGTGGACATTTGAAACGGACTTTTAATTTTGTTTTCCGTTTTTCAAAGACCCAAGTTTTTTAAATACGTTAATATATGTTTAATATTTGTGCCTAGTGTTTATATGTCCATTTTACACTGTCTATAGTTCATGACGAATCATGATATACTTACATGACAATCTTACGAAATGAGCATCTAAAATATCTGTCAATATATTTAGAAATAATGATCTACTGTATTTTAAATTAAAAATTCAGTGTCGTCATATTAGAGCCGCCAAACCACCGTGAGATCAGCTGATGGTGTGTGTTGACAGATCACAACATGTCCACCTCCTACACCCAGTAATCAAAGTACGTACAGTATTTCATTTATGATAAGTTGGGCGCACAGACATACAAGGGAGACTCCAGGGGACGTTAACATAATATTATCTACCAAATAGTAACAAGAGAACTTGACAGAAGAGATAAAATATTCAGAAACTCGGGACATGAATGGGGGAGACTAGATGGGGTTAGGGTCATCTCGTACCCAATATAAATGGCACCCACAAGTCAACTCGTACCCAAGACAACTCGTTCCCAAGATAACTCGTTCCCAAGATAACTCGTTCCCAACTCACGAGATAAGTCGTACCCAAGATTACTTACACCCAATTCAAGAGATAATCCATACCTATTAGTATACTGTATATACCATGTATTTTAGCATTATGATTAAAAATAATAATAAATCTTGAAGGAAAGTGCAGCGAAATAGTTAAATGTAATGCAGGCTTTAAACTGGTTGCATCTCATTACTTAAGTATGCTATTCCGTCACAAACATTTGCACTACAAGTAATTTCACACTGTGGTTTAGAATAACTTTATTACAATTTACAGATTTCAGGCTAATAGATTTGGCAGTTTCAATTTACAGTATAAACAAACTGGACGATGTAGACATTTAAAATGGTCATAAGTCAACAAAATAAAGACATGCATGAAAACAGATTGATTTTCCAGCTCCAGCTATTTGTAAACAAATCAGTTAGTGTACAGTGTATAATTCGGGGCTCCTCGGTACTTCTTCCGGTATAACGAACTTTTTCTACGGAGTGGCTGACATCGTCAGGAATGTCTTCTTCTGACATGTCAACGTCAAGAATGAAATACAGTATTAGTAAGGATATAAAAGAACGAAGAGTGAGAATATTGGCTAACGCATATACAATTAGTTATGCTATTATACATTAATGATACTCTGGATAGATTTGTTTAAAAAGTCACGACCACACGGAAACAAGACTAGTATGAGTAACGTAATGACTTGATTATGTGTCACCCTATATTTATGCTATTCTAATATTAAAATCAACCTTGTCCATGTTTCCATTGTGGATCTACATGATTTACACGATATATATTTATATATATATATATATATATATATATATATATATATATATATATATATATATATATATATATATATATATATATATATATATATATATATATATATATATATATATATATATATATATATATATATATATATATATATATATATATATATATATATTTCATGTAAATCCACAATGAAAACATGGATAGATAAATGATAAATCTTGATAAAATTACAACCCGTTGTTTCCATTTCCGGTGATTTTATCAATATATATATATATATATATATATATATATATATATATATATATATATATACTGTATACAGTATTACCCCGCCTAACACGGTTTCACTTAACGCGTTTTATCATATACGCGGTGCCTCGCCAGAGCTGAACTTTCACTTAACACGGATTTTTTCCACATATACGCGGTGAGTGTCCGGCTCGAGACGCTATTTTTAGATTTGCCCCACCCTGCCTGTTTTAGCTCATAAAATTCATACAAATTGCCTGGTCAGAATATAATTTACATTGCTGGAATTCTTATAATTTGGTGATCATTTTGAATATGAACATCATATATTTTGCATTAGACATACAAATTTTAGATAAAAAATTTTCTCAGAGTAACTATGTTATCTTTTGTGCAAAATATATGACATTTATATTCAAAATATTCCTGGTCTTACAAGGAATCCAGCAATGTCAATTATATTATCCTAACTTTAGTTTGAGGTATTATTTATTACAAAAAAGTTAGGTATATTCTGGTTTTCCCACACATCTCCTTGGGACGGTTGGTGGGGGGTGGGGGGGAGGGAGGGACCGACCGACCATCTGTTACCCCGTGAAGAATATTTTTTTTTTTTATTAACTGAAGATATTTGTTTTAGCTCATAAAATTCATACAAATTACTCGGTCTGAATATAATTTACATTGCTGGAATTCTTATAATTTGATGATCATTTTGAATATAAACATCATATATTTTGCATTAGACATACAAATTTTAGATAAAAATTTTTCTCAGAGTAACTATGTTATCTTTTGTGCAAAATATATGACATTTATATTCAAAATATTCATGGTCTTACAAGGAATCCAGCAATGTCAATTATATTATCCTAACTTTAATCTGAGGTATTATTTAATACTAAATGTTAAAAACCCTGGAAGGGAGGATTGGTGGGGGGTGGGGGGGAGGGTTGGGACTGACCGCGCGGTTGGAAGAGGGGGGGAGGCAAGGTGGGGTACTTTGATTGACAGATAGTGTCCTGAAGATTATTTTTTTTTTTATTAACTGAAGATGTTTGTTTTAGCTCATAAAATTCATACAAATTACCCGGTCAGAATATAATTTACATTGCTGGAATTCTTATAATTTGGTGATCATTTTGAATATAAACATCATATATTTTTCATTAAACATACAAATTTTAGATAAAAATTTTTCTCTAGGTAACTATGTTATCTTTTGTGCAAAATATATGACATTTATATTCAAAATATTCCTGGTCTTACAAGGAATCCAGCAATGTCAATTGTATTATCCTGACTTTAGTTTGAGGTATTATTTATTAAAATTTAGTGGTTTTCCCCCAAAAATTTCTCAGAGAGGGAAGAGCCGGCAGTGTAGTGTGAGAGGGGGAGGGAGTTAAGTCCATTATTTGAATGGACATTAAATTGGCGACTGTATTTCTCTATTTCTCTTAAGTATTAATTGTGTGCATGTACCATCATAAAATTAAGATGTTATTTTTACTACAACATAGTTATGTGTCTTCAAAAAGTGGAGTTTGGGGGTCGGGCTGGTTTCTATTGGAATTAATCCCATATGTTCTGTTGTTCACTTAACGCGGATTTCACTTAACGCGGGACCCTCTGGGTTTTATTGACCGCGTTAAGTGGGGTACAACTATATATATATACAGTGGGGTATGCTATAACGAACGGATCCTACTACGAATATTCCTATAACGAACGGTTTTACCTATAAAATTGAGAATACTATAACGAACGAAACTCCTACAGAACATTATTTATTTATTTATTTTATTTATTTTTTTTTTTACGAATTTATTGTTTTTTATTACAAGTATTAATGATATTCTTTATTTCAGGGGTTTAGATGCATATGTATGCACTTTTTTACAATTTTTACAATTTTATATTATATTTTTCAGTGTTAAGTGGTTGTATTTGGGGGCCTGGAATGGATTAATCCTATAACGAACGAATGCTATAACGAACAAGGTTCTAGAACCAATTAGATTAGATTAACATCCCCACTGTATATATATATATATATATATATATATATATATATATATATATATATATATATATATATATATATATATATATATATATATATATATATATATATATATATATATATATATATATATATATATATATATATATATATATATATATATATATATATATATATATATATATATATATATATACAATGTTTGCAAATCAGTCCAAAAGTGAATTCAGATATATTGAAGTTAGATTTATTGAGGTTTTACTGGACTTCATTTTCACATGGATCTTTTCATTTTTAAGAATTTCATATACTAAAGGATCCTCGACCTATAGAATACACACCATATCAAGATTAAGTTAGGATTGCTTACTTTGTGTGTCAGGTCACAAGTGGTTACAGTATTTTGTACACTTCTGAGTTTTGCAAATTTGAATTGAAAGCCAGATGTTGGTCTGTAATCACAACTATTACAGACTTTGATCTGATTTAAAAATATAAATCTGTAGAATTCTGAAATTAGTTTTGCATCTTAAATTTATCCAATTTATTTCAGATATAAAATGTGTGACTGGATGTAAGAGCGAAGCATGTTATCCAAGCACCATCACCCACCACAACCCAACTGCAGTATAAAGCTGTACGAGCAGGAAGTTGAACCACTTAAAAACAGTTTTGTACAAGTGTATAACAAACCAGTATGAGAATAATTATACATCTTTATGGGAATATATTATAGTATGTATTGTGAACATGATTTAAGTAAATTGACAGATATCCTAGACTTAAGTTAGAAAAATGAAATTCAAGTTGATTCATTATAAAACATATAGTTTGTATAAATGAAGTGCTGCACTGTGTATAATATTGTTTAAACATGATGATTTTACTTAATAATTATCCTCTGATCCTTGCACTAGGGAGGAAAGTTCTGATATAATTTGTGGAAAGTGTTTGTCTTCCAGACCTGTGCTCTCTGTCAAGACAAAATTTTAGTTCTGGTAAATGTTTTTTGACCAAAAGTAGCCTCAAGAACCACTTACATGTACAGAATTATGTAGGAAAATATTTGCCCTTGAAGCCTGGAGAATTTTTGTTCCAGAAAGGATGACTCACATATTTTAATATTGATTGGCAAGACTTACTTGTACTCAGTTGGGTAAAGTGAGTAAAAATGGCCCATTTTTTGGATCCAACAGCTGGGCATAGTGGTGAGAAAACTTGTGTCTGTGTAGAATGCGGTAAATTTTTTTGCAGCTACGAGGCCATGCAAATGCATATTTGTATGACTGAACAGATTGATGTGAAAGATATAAAGTGTGAAAAGTTTGATGACAGCTTATACAGTAACTATGATATGAAGCATCATGTGGCTATCCATGCAAAGAGGGAATTTGAGTATTTAGAAAATGGTCAATCTTATTGCAGAGAGAATCAGTTGGATTATCCTATGGTTATGCACACGAGTGAGAATAAGTTTGAGTGTAAAGAGTGTGGTAAAGGATGTGACACAGAGGGTGACCTGAAGCAGCATATGGTTGTGCATTCTGGGGAAACTAATTTTAGGTGTGAAGAGTGTGGTAAATGTTACTCAACAAAGTATAACCTGAAGCAACATAAAGTTGTGCATTCAGAGGAGAAAAACTTCAAATGTCAAGTGTGTGGTAAAAGTTATTACAGGAAGGGTGAACTGAAGCAGCATATGGCTGTACACACGGGTGAGACAAATTACAAGTGTGAAGAGTGTGGTAAAAGGTTTTACAAAGAGAATGAACTGAAAAAGCATTTGGTTGTGCATACTGGTGAGAAAAATTTTAAGTGCATTGAATGTGATAAAAGTTATTATAGAAAAGGTGAATTAAAGCAGCATTCATTTGTGCACACGGGGGAGAAAAATTTTAAGTGTACAGAGTGTGGTAAAAGTTTTTATACCAAGAAGGATCTCAAAGTTCACATGGTTGTGCACACAGATGGAAAAAATTTCAAGTGTGAAGAGTGTGGCAAAAGCTATTACAAAAAGAATAAACTGAAGGAGCACATGGTTGTGCACACTGATGAGAGGAATTTTAAGTGTGAAGTGTGCGGTAAATGTTATTACACAAGGAATCATCTGAATCAGCATGTGGTGGTGCATACTGGTGAAAAAAAATTTAAGTGTGAAGACTGTGGTAAAAGCTACTACACAAAGACACACCTCAAGAGGCATTTGGTTGTACATACTGGCGAGAAAAATTTCAAGTGTGAGGTGTGTGGTAAAAGCTACTACAGAAAGAGTAAACTCAATCAGCATATGGCTGTACATACAGGTGAGAAAAAATTAAGGTGTGAAGACTGTGGCAGAAGCTTTCAAAAAATGACATATCTGTTGAGGCATATGAGTGAGCATACCAGCTAGATGTACTGTACATACTACTGTATTTTACAGTGTAATGTGGAGTAGCTAAAAAAATTTTTTTATTCAGTAGGGGGTAGTCACCTGAATCATAGACTTGTATACTTTACCTCTTTCAAGAATGTCAGATTATTCCTAAACAGAATCTCTGAGAAAAAAAGCAAGATTTAGACAGCTAGAGTTACACAGTTAATCGGCCTGACTTACCAAATGAGACAAATGTACATGTAAGTTATTTACTCAGAAGATTAATTGACTCATATAATTTGAACGGGTTATATTGTCCCTGGCCACACCATAGTAACTACCAGACCCTGAAATGCCATAGCAAACAACCACTACAGTACAACTACTGTACTGTGGTGTCAACAAACCATCCATCACAAGGTGCTTTAAACCAAGTGACTTTTTTCACCACAATTACAATTTCTTCTCACATTGGTCAATTGGTGGGACAGGTTTGTATGTTATGAACACATTTGTATGTACACATATGCTACACCGTTATACATACACTCAAACATGTGTGTTTCATGCTTTCACTCATGCATACATACTCTTACATATACTATGCTGTACAGTTGGCTCCACCCCTGACTTTACCACTTAGCATTGCCAATCCTCTCACTTCCTCAGGTGTGAATCCCCGAATCGTGAAGTGTGAAACCGTTTCATTCACTAGTGAGTGAGGGGGTGTGTCAGGGTTGGTGTCTTTTTGTGAGGTGAGATGGAGTACTAGGTAGTGAGGAGGGAAAGTGTATATCAGTTGGGAGAGTTGCAGTGCAGAATAATGCTTTGATAATAGGGGTTTTGACAGCTGAGTGTAATTGTCTAGCGCTAGCCAAATGAAAATAATATACAGGGTGGTCCCCGGGTTACGAACAGGTTCCTTTCCTGAGGACGTTCTTAAGTCGAAAATGTAGGTGAGTAACATATGCAAAATATAAAAATATTCATTAATTTTTAGTCATTTATTATGATTTATATTATATCATTTTAATTATTCATTTGTTCCCCCGCAAGAATACTAGCATCTCAAAATGCTTGTCACTCATTCTGCTACTCTTGTGCCTCAAGACGTCCTTGCACATGGAGAACATGCGCTCCACTGCAGCACTAGAGGGGATGGGGGTGTTGTATTTGATGAACAACTCCCTCATGGCCTTGTTGGGGAAGGTGTCCTTGTCAACAAAATTTTTCGTAGGTTTCTCCACCAGGAAACGCTTGAAAGGGTCAGTCTTTTTCATTCCAGGGAGGGGGGTCTCGTACAGGGCCTGGAACAATTCGTCCTCCACGTCATGGTCTTTGTCGTCTCCCTCACTGCTGCTGCTCTCAGTCTCGTGCACGGACTTCTCCACCAACCTAGACAGCTGGTTGGTGGCCTTTTTCCTGACTTGAAAATTAAAATCTGTAGAAAGCTGCGTGGGCGCGGCAAAATTTTTCCCGGTCATCTTTATAACAAGATAAATGAAAATCGAACTTGGAAAAATAAAAAAAAAATAAAAATTGAAGAACAAATTGACGCTTAACGCTCTGCTCGGGTGAAAAGTTGACTGCGTCACTTGTAGCGTCATCTGCCCAAAAAATTTATGGCGTCAGCTTTAACAAAAAGTTGACGGCGTTAAATTAACAGCGTCAACGTACAACACTGGGTAGTCGAAGGTTCTTCCTGCACCTTTGTCAAGGGTTGCCTTAGAGTCCAGTGCATAATGTATAACTTTATTAATTAACTTCTTTAAACAACAGCTTTGCATCAAAAATTTTACACTTAATAATAATAATATATTTTTTTTTATCCATTTAACCTAACTGTTTGGCACAATTAAACTGTGTGGTTTGCTGAGTCTATACCAGACCTCTGCCAACTGAACTGTTTTATTCAGCTAGGGAAGTTCCATCTCAGTCAAGGGGTTAAACAAAACACCGCTGCTTCGACGAGATATAGATTCAAACATATCCATAATCCATTTGCTCATAAATGCCCGCTTTTGCATGAATTCATCCTACTTTCATCCTATTGTAAAAGTACAGTGCATTTTCATCTGGATAGTGTTACATGATTTCACTGAGTTGAGGAAACCCTATCGTTATTGTCAAAGCGTTATTCTGCAATGTAATCTCTCTCAACTGATATACTGTGCACTTTCTCTCCTCACCCCCAGTAACCCCACAGAAAGACACCTACCCCGACACATCCCACCATTCTCCTTCCCGCTAACTGGCGAATGCTTCGAATTCACACTTCAGAGTTTGGGGTTTGTTATCTCAGGGAGAGAGGATTGGCAATGATAATTGGCACAGTCAGGAGTGGACCCAACTGTACACAAATATTCTCTCATAATGATTATGTGACTGTTACAGTATACCAAATTGTCTTATTGCTGCTAAAAATAAAACCTTATGAAATATTTTATTTACCCATGTTTTCTATAAAGAATTGTCAATTTTTATTTACTGAGTTGTTAAGGTTCACAGGTGACACAAGACTAGTGATCATTGCTCACATAGATACACTGTCAACATTTTTTGCACACACACACACAGGTTGAGAAAATTATTGTTGTGCCAGCCTTAATTAAAACCCTGTCGAGAAATGTTTGGATAGAAAGATGTACAGTATTAGGGTCGATGACCATTACAGAATACAATACACCCCCTGTATAAGGTTACAGTACTAAAGTATTTCCATACTAACCTGGCCGGTAAGCCACACCCCTCTTGCTTATATAAAAATAGCTGATTGGTTCATAAGAAGTGTTTGTGTAGCTGTCCATTTATTCAAACTAATATAATGTTAAATACGTACCTGTATATGGAATATCAAAATGCAAATGATTTCAAGGCATTAGCACTTAAGAGAGGATGATAGAAAAATTTAAATGTTTATTATAAAAGGTTGAAGTCCAAGATGAAATTTGCTTTTGAATGAAGTCTTCATTATTTTTTTGTTTTATACCAAGCATAAAGCAAACAAGCAAATGACCCCACACATATAGCACAATAGGTAATGATTTACAGTTTGTATTGCTGGATATATCCCGAATCATTTATATAACTGATAAAACTTGATATAAATACGCTCAGTTAAGCTTAGTGAGATAAAATGCTCAGTGGAACAGCCGCATCGATGGGGTGATCAGCCGACAGTGATATTGATGCATGTGTTTTTAAGAGCCATATAAATTATGGCAATTACATCTCAATGGGGTTGGAATATACAGTCAACCCTCGCTTTACGCGGTCCCACATTCCGCGTTTCCACGTTTACGTGGTACCCTGCCGAAACAGGAATGCTCACATTCCGCGGTGCGTGTACCCCTTTACGCGGAGAGCGGCTGGCGAGCCGCACCATTTTTGGATCCAAACCTCCCGCCATCCGCCATGTTGTGTAAGCGGCGCGAGCATGGTGCGCACAAGGTCGCCCAGTCATCAAAACATTACCGAGTTCTTCACCCGCCACCCACCACAGCTGGCCCAAGTCAGTGATAGTGATAATTATAGTGAGGATATGGACTTATATGGACTTTGAGGGCTTTGACAAAGAGGCCCTGCAAGCCTCTGTGGTGGATAGTGATACAATTGATACAGGTGAGGGCCAATAATCTGCCCTCTGCCTCCGAACCTACCGCCCATCCCCGTGTGCCCAGCCATCTTTTCTACTAATGTAAGTGTTAAAAAACCTAATATTTTTTATATTTCTCTTACTTATTAATTGTGTGTGCATACCATCATAAAGTTAAGATAATATTTTTACTACAACATAGTTGTGTGTCATCAAAAAGTGGAGTTTGGGGGTCGGCCCAGTTTCTATTTCAATTAATCCCATATGTTATGTTGTTCACTTTACGCGTTTCTCACTTTCCACGGTACCCTGTGGGTTGAATTAACCGCGTAAAGTGAGGGTTGACTGTAGTACAAATACAGTACAGGACTTATTGACACATTTTTCATAGCTTGTGTCTACACCTTTTTATTGCCTGGGGTTTTGCTCCCTCCATATGTTAAAACAATAATGCCATGGTTATAATAAATCCTTGCAATGCAGGTACCTGTTGAATATTTTTCCTTTGATTCATATGTTCATTTTGGGGTTGGTGGACCCCCCCACTGGGGGCCAAAGGGTTTTACCAGTCATGGAGTACTGTAAAAGGTTGGCCACCAGAAACTGTATCTATAAGCATCTAAGATCACAACCCAGGTGGACAACTTTGCTACTGGTAAGCTACTGGATGTCCGTGAAGAGTCCTCAAATGATACACGACCCTCCGTGCGGTAAAGCGCCGCTGAGCAATGCACCTGATGTCAGTACAGTACTATGCTTGCAATGCAATGATGGCTAACACTGCTCATGTGGCTTGTAAGTTGATAAATGATAGATTAATATATCTCAAATAACAATTGTATAGTTTGATAGAAAGATATACTGTACAGATACTGTACTAAATTTAAATATACCTGTTAAGTAGGTAAAATATTGTTGAGAGTTGTTTGACATTGTTTACACTACCAGAGTAGAGCTACATACTTGAGTTAGGTAGTACTGTATTATATAGGAGAATTACCAGAATGTTGAAAACTATTACCTTTATTTTTATCCTCTTTGCCACTGATTGACTCATTAACTGCCTGGGCGGTCACTGGTCAGTCACATCTCTGTTACTTACTGTTGATATGTACTGTACTGGGTATGCACTGGCTCCTGAATGTATCTGTACATGCTCCAGTGTTGGTCAAGTCTGGTCTTGAAAGAACTCACATTCGGTGCCGTCACAAAACTCTTTGGCAGATTCTTCCAAGAGCTTACAATTCTCACTCCAAAAACGTTTGCCCTCACAGTTTTTTTTTTACTTGTGACTCCTCCAACCTTGAGCTGTGACCAGTGCTGCCGTTTGACGGTAATTTGTCTGCTAAACGGTAAAAAAATGAGTTAACGTAATTGGTAGACCGTGATGTCACTGTACCGGCCCGTCAGTAAAACACTGAAATTGTTAATTAGGCCTTTTTTGGGGTCAAATGCAAAATTTAACTGAGATAAAATAATTATGAGGGTATTTTGTTTAATTTCCTTCATTTTAAAGTTGTTAGTTTAGCAATACTGCTTTATGATGAGATGGCATGAGAGTATGATGTGTACTAATGGTTACTCCTCGTGTAACGAGGATGGTCGGCCCAAGGGACACCTAGACGTGAATCTATTTAAGGTGTAGAAGCTGTCGCCAACACGACAACCACACACCACGTTAACGAGTTGCATGACCCAGTGTCAAGTAATAGTCCAAGAAAACCGGACAACTTGCCAACTGCACTGGCTAACCAGTACCCTGGAGTACGATCCGCAAATCGATTAACATCCAGGTTCCCAGTTACTGCTGGGTAGACAGAGGCAAATGGCGTAAAGAAACTTGTCCAAAGTTTCACCCTGCCCGAGGATCGAGCTCGGCTCTGTTCACTTGCGAGGCGAGCATGCTGACCATTACGCCACAGGTCGCCATGGAACACAAAGACAGTCATTTTGTCCTGTTCCATGTTTGAGTTCCAGGAGCAGATTCAGGAATATAAAGAGGGGGGGGGGGGGCCAAGAAGTTTTGGGTGGGGGAGCCTGGCGAGCAAAGTGAGCTCACCCAGCTGGATGGTTTTGGGGAGCTAGTAAGTCTTCCCCACCCCCCCCCACCCGAATTTTTTTTTAAATTGACCAATATTATGGGCATTTTGAGGCCATTTGGAAGCCATATGCACTAGGTATCAGGGGATATTCAGTAGTCCATAGTAATTCATTCTTACTATACAAAAATGCCCGAGTACAATACTACATTAACCTTAAAACAAACCAAAAAAACAAACCAACAAAAACCCAAAAAAACACAAAAACAAAAACAACAAAAAAAAAAAAAAAAAAACACCAACAAACACCTAAAGGGTTAAAAGAAAAGTACGTACTGTACTGGGATTTCCGGATGAAAAGTGGGGTGTGGACCCCCAGGACCACCCCTGGATCCGCCCTTGAGTTCAGTGCCTTTCATATGACTTTCGCTGCAGTGCCTTTGTCCAAAGCATCTACACGCCGTTATACATCGACTTTAGGTGAATCCTTTACTGTTAGTTCTCTCTTTGTTGTTATATCAGACATTTTGAAATTATATATATTATGATAGTCCACTTGTTAACAGTGCATTTGGTATTTTTGCATTAGTGCACACAACTTTCCTACCCCAAATCTATTATCGTATTTGAATAAGACGTCTAATTTTAAGATAATTTTCTTCTATTACATTACCGTCGCAAACATGTAATAACGGAGATAGCGCATGCCAGATATTTCTCTATTTTCTTCTATTAATCTTCCGCCATTATTGCCTACCTGACCTCCCACTCTGCGCGTTTCCTTCATAAATCGTCACACTCATGCGTTCCCATACACGTCATGCAGCCAATCAAAGGCGTTTAATTTTTTCCACCAATTAAAATGATTTGTGGATTAATTCACAGTATTTTTAGCCCAATCAGATTCTACTTTTATTATGGGTCTCATATTTCGAAATTCAAATTCATTTCCGACCATGGAAGTCTGTGATGGGTGTCACTTCAATTACAGTATATGGAGTTGATTGCACGTTTTGGGGAGAAAAAAAAACGAAAATGCTATATTATTTTTTAGATCTCGGTGTTCTCCCGACCTCAGCAAAGTGTCCTAAGTGTAAGAACGAATGTAAATATCATCAAGACCAACATATGTGGCATTGTGGTAACTTGTTCCTTATTCCCAAGACAAAGAAGAGATGTTGGTGTTCGTACACCGTCAGTAATTACAAAGGAACATTTTTAGAAAATTGCCATTTTCACTTGTACTAATCTCCAAATCGAACGACGAACCAGAACCAGGTCAATAAGGTAAGAAATAAGTGATTCCATCATATGGTGAGAGTTATGTCAGGTAAGGTCAGATTAAGTTAGGTTAAGTTAGGCTATGTTATTTTAGGTTAGGTTAGGTTTATATGCCTGTTTTTCTTGTGTTTTTTGTGTGTATTTTGTATTCGATTTTGGTCGGAAAACGCCCCACCCAAAACCTACGATAACTAAAAAATGGCAATTTCCGACGGAAATCGAGATCAAAACACACAAAAATACAGTACACTAGAAAAACATAGTTTTAACTTTCTAAGAGAGTTGTGTACACTAATGCAAATTTACTGTGCATTTTCTATGATATTCATCCATGGTATCACCATTTTCTACTTCTTGAGCTTTAGGGCTAACTATTATAATTTTTAGAACACTTAATTTCTTTTATTCGATATAATGCTGCTCCACCTGATTTTAAAGTTGTTTAAAAAATCTGTTGTGCAATATGTCATACTATATATATATATATATATATATATATATATATATATATATATATATATATATATATATATATATATATATATATATATATATATATATATATATATATATATATATATATATATATATACAATCAACACCTCAACCCGCCAGGATTCGAACCCACGGCCCACGAGCTCATGACCGTGACCGGGGAACGCTTGTAGTGGATTTCTCCCCTACAAACGCTGTTTGTCGCTCAGTAGCCGACCCCACCAATTCCCCAGTGTATGCCTCGTGGCCTAGGTCAACCAGTGCCGCCATACATCACGGAGCGGGGGTCAACTACTAAGCCACGCCTACCCCCGCTATTTAAGACCTGACCTCGTGGTGACCTGTCTCTTTCTACCCACACCAACCAGCCAGTAACACCTCCTCCTCCAACGCTGCCTGGCTGCCCTCGCTCCTCCTCCGCCTGCCTGGTGGTCCTCTCTCCCGCCGGCGAGCATGGCAACCCACAAGCTGTCCTTCTCTGAGCGTCCTCACCAACCAGCTCTCTCTACATCACGCTTGTAACCACGCTGCCTTCCCAGCACCAAGCTGCATTGTACATCCAATACAACATGTATATAGAGAGCACAATGTGAGTTTCCTTTCCCCATTCCATCCTGAGTGTGAACCAAACATCCTGACCCCCACACGCTACCTCTGGACCACCAGGCGGGTTGAGGTGTTGATTGTATGTAGAAGTCCGCGTGCTTTATTGGGCTAATGAAATATATATATATATATATATATATATATATATATATATATATATATATATATATATATATATATATATATATATATATATATTTATATATATTTATATATATACATATATATATTTATACATATTTTTATAAATTTATATTTATATATATATATATTTATATATATATTTATTTATATATGTATATATATTTATTTATATATGTATATATATTTATTATATATATATTTATATATATTTATATATATGTTTATATATATATATTTATATAAATTTATATATATATATTTATATATATATATATATATATAAATATATATATATAAACTATTTATATATATATATATATATATATATATATATATATATATATATATATATATAAACTATTTATATATATATATATATATATATATATATATATATATATATATATATATATATATATATATATATACAAGTAAATCACTGTAGGTCTTGCGTGATCAGGTATATGCTGATAACTAAGGAAAGAAAACACGAAGTTCCCAAGTCGCTTTTAATTCACATCTTCAGGGGTGAGTACAGACTAGAGAGAAATACAAACCAAGGTGTATATATACAAATGTTAATCAAGAACTCCCCAACAACACAATTGGTTTGCATTTATAAAAGTTCCTTGCAAGAATGTAATATGTTTTACTTAGGCCAGACAGGTAAAGATCTTGCAACTAGAATTAAACAACACAAATACAGTGTTAGGACAGGCCAGGAATCCAATGCTCTGTTTGTTCATTTGAGGGATAACAAGCATTGCATTGACTGGGATAATGCCTCCTCAATATTACCATGTAATTCAATTGATAGTAGGAACATCATAGAATCTAGTCTTATTAAACATACCAAAGCATTCAACATGAATTTGAGTAACGGCATGTACAAAGCTGGACAATTTTGTAATTAAAATTTGTGATCAGGTGAGAAGGCTGGGTCACTTGACCATCTGACCTGACCACCAACCATTGTGTGCTATTTAAAGATTAGTTGGGTCTTACCTACCTGACCATTGTGGACCTGGTCTCACCCTCCTCTGTATATATACACACCTTGATTTGTATTGCTCTCTCTAGTCTGCAACCTTTGAAATATAATTACACGAAAGCTTGGGAACTTCGTGTTTTTCTTCTTTCCTTATGATTATCCATATCTACCTAGATACACATGGCCTATATAACAACAACCTTAACAACATTAACGCGCAAAACATATATATATATATATATATATACTCTAATATATATAGATATTTATATATATATATATATATATACTGTATATATATAGATATATTTATATATATATATATATATATATATATATATATATATATATATATATATATATATATATATATGCTGATAACCACAAGGAAAGAAGAAAACACGAAGTTCCCAAGCGCTTTCGTGTAATTCATATCTTCAGGGGTGAGTACAGACTAGAGAGAGAAATACAAACCAAGGTGTATATATACAGAGGAGGGTGAGACCAGGTCCACAATGGTCAGGTATTAGGTAATGACCCTACTAATCTTTAAATAGCACACAACGGCTGGTGGCCAGGTCAGATGGTCAGGTGACCCGGCCTTCTCACCTGGTTACAAATCTTCTTAATTACAAAATTGTCCAGCTTGTACATGCCGTTACTCAAATTCATGTTGAATGCTTCTATGATATATATATATATATATATATATATATATATATATATATATATATATATATATATATATCTTGATAAAATCACACGTGGAAAATGGAAACAACGGAGCACCTTAGCTTTCGTCTTTATTCAAGACATCTTCAGTTGCCTCTGAAGATGTCTTGAATAAAGACGAAAGCTAAGGTGCTCCGTTGTTTCCATTTTCCCGTGTGATTTTATCAAGATTTATCTTATCCACGTTTTCATTGTGAATTTACATGATATATATATATATATATATATATATATATATATATATATATATATATATATATATATATATATATATATAAACTTGATAATACACTTGAACTTGATTATAGATGTAAGCTTACTACTACAACTGAACTTAATTATATATGTAAACATGATAATACAATTGCATTTTGTAACAACCCCGGCTCGCCGCAGTGTTAGTAGACCTCCAGGTGACCCAGTTGCAACCGCTGTGTTATATCATTGTTATTATTCCTCACTGAGACAAATCTGGCAGACACTGGCTTGGGGGACTTCAGAATCACCTTCTGACCGTCTACCCCTGGACCAGTGAAACTACCGAAGAGGCTGTACTCGGCGAATCCTGCAGGAGGATCTACTACTGGTGATGTGCTCACGCTTACCTCAATGTCCTTCATGAACTTGTCAGCGCCGTTTTTTTCCTGGGCGAAGATGACCACATGACTGAACGATACGTTCTCTCCAAAATCTAAGAGAATCCAATTATTTTGTGAGCCTTCACCGCTAATATAATTATCGAACATTTTGAACCCATAGAGCCCGTCAACAAGATTTTCCTTCTTCTTGTTACCAAATTTGATGATATCTTCGTGTGGGCTACCAACTGTGATGTCCGCATTAGTAGCGTAGTTCTTACGTTGCTGAGTGTAACACTGGAGGTCGTCGCCAATATTGGTCTCCTTGTAGTTTGAATTAACGATTAAGCTTTTGAAGAGGCAGCTCTCGGTGGCTGGGTCAGAGCACCACAGTCTACACGACTCTATCCCCAAGCAGATTTGAGGACAGTAGAGGTGATGGTTGGACCCTGTGTGTACAGTGACATTATCCATAACGGGATACAAAGACATCTTGGCTTTCGACACACGGACTCCTCGCCACATTTGTAGCTCTCTGCAGTTCATACACGATGCTGGCAGCAGGAGGAAAGAGAGTCCTGCCATCACCCCTACCCAACACACCAATACCTGTGAATCACAGGTATGTGATGATGGTGACATAGCCAGATGACACAAAGTGAGATGACAGCAGTGAATTCTAAGAGTGTCTTTTTGAGGAACAGCGTCTAGACAGCAAGTCACAGCGATGGTACAGGAACAGTGTCCAGACAGCAAGAAGTCACAGCGATGGTACAGAAACAGTGTCAAGACAGGAAGTCACATCAATGGTACAGGAACAGTGTCCAGACAGCAATCACAGCGGTGGTACAGGGACAGCGTCCAGACAGCAAGTCACAGCGACGGTACAGGGACAGCGTCTAGACAGCAAGTCACAGCGATGGTACAGGAACAATGTCCAGACAGCAAGTCACAGCAATGGTACAGGAACAGTGTCCAGACAGCAAGTCACAGCAATGGTACAGGAACAGTGTCCAGACAGCAAGTTGCAGCGATAGTACCGTCCATGAACAGCGTAGGCAACCAATGAGCTGACACGCGCGCTTACCCTGTGCCAGTCAATGTTCGATCATTTGTTGTTTTTACGACTCGCGAGCCAAGTTTGTCGTCGTGCGCATTACAGTATAGTTTTAAGACATAGTTTTACAGTGAAGTGGATAATGACTGGTGTTGTGTGGATGATGAATGGTGCTGTGTGGTTAATGAATGGTGCTGTGCGTATGATGACACTGCTTGCGCATTACTTCTATGTATTTTAAAAATTTCCAGTTATAAAATCATCAGACAATGTACACAGGTAAGCGGATAAACAGTAACAAAGTGTATAGCCTCGCTTGTGATATATATACATAACAGGAGTGGTGCACCAACAAAACTAAATAAATCTTTCTTTCGGAATATAGTTAAGCTCGACCTTTTATCTCGACTTTGACTCATTTAAGTCGACCTCTCGTAAGTTCATATCGTTTTCGTGTAAAAATCAGATATGTTAATAGTTTATGATAATTGTGCGCCCGAACCAGCAACTTGAGGACATATTTGAAGAGAAATGTTTTCCTGGTCAATTTTTTTGCCTTCTTTGCATGAGGTAAGAAAAACATTTATCTTCAATAGATAAATTTCCTTAGGTTCTTGCGCGCAACATTTAAATAACTCATCGTTCAGCATTTAGGCTTCAGTTTTATAAAAAAAACAAATCTTCCAGTCGTGTTACAGGATTTTAAAAACAAGAGCAAAATAGACGACAAAAACTTAGCGTTGATCTTCTTATTAGTATTTGATGCTTTATATGACCCTTTATATTACGCCTCGGAGATTTGTTTATAACGCCGTTGTTTTATCACTGTTTACTGTCGCATTTATACACACCGTCAGACAACAGACTGTAACGTGAAACAGGCAATCTTTCTGCATGTGAACCACCATGTACGTAAAGCATATGTACGCGAAACATCATGTATGACTATGTGAACTATCATGTACTGTATGTGTTTAAATAATGAAAAAATATATATCAATGAATTGGCAATGCAACTACAACCATGGCTGCTACAAGATTCTCACATCAAATTTCAAGAATACATGTTCCACATTTAATCTTGAGTGCTTTATAAGAAATTAATTATCTCTACAATATTAGCATTATACAATAAATTTGACTTAAGTTAGAGGGCATACATCAGTTAGCACTTAGATACTTCATTTTTCCAATCATTCATTTCATATATAATTCGTGTTATAATTGCCATTGTTGTGAATGTAATTGATTTTTATATATTTAACACTTCATATATCATCACCAAATATTTATTTACCTCTCAAAACCTTTAAAATCATTTATAAAAAAGGTATTAATTCTTTCACAATTCTATTGCCACTGATACTACTTTGTAATTTTTTTCTTGGATATTTATTCATAATGATGATTTGGGTTCATATGCTTTACGTGGCTGCAATTACATTCAGACTAAACACTTCAGTCATTAATGTCACGCAGTTATTGTGTAGTAGTTTACAAAATTACATATATTTACTTTTTACTTTTATCCTATTCGCCACTGAACGGTTCGTTAGCCGCTTGTGTCACGTCTCTGTTACGCACTGTTGGCAAGCATTGGGCATGCACTGGCGACTGAATGTATCTGAATCTGCTCCAGTGCTTGTCAAGTCTGGTCTTGAAAGAGTTCACACTCGGTGCCGTCACAACACTCTCTGGCAGATTGTTCCAAGAGTTCACAGCTCTCATTCTGAAAAAGTTACCCCTCACAGGTTTCTGGACTTGTGGCTTCTTCAACCTTGAGCTGTGACCCCATGTGGGGCAGCCGTCCGCCAACTCCAGGTAAGGGTACTCGACTGAATAGTGCCCTTTGAGATGTTTATACACCTCAATTAGGTCCTCCCTTGCCCGTCTGTAGTATAAGCTAGGCAGTTTCAGGCGCTCCAATCTCTCAGGGTAGCTGAGGTGCCGAAGTGCAGGCACCAGTCTGGTGGTCCTCCTTTGAACATTTTCAATCAGCTGACAGTCCCTAGCATATCTCGAGGACCAGACGGGGTGAAAGTACACCAGGCGGAGAAGCACCACACTTTTGAAGAGCGTTATCTGAACGACCTTCTTGTAAGACCTAATAATTTAGTTGCCTGATAGGTCCCCACACACTTACTTGCTTAAGGCTGTCCGTCGTACCCAACAACGACTCTGCTGCATTATGATGATGAGTCGTGAACTAGGGATGTTGTCAGCGGAGCCACTGGGTGTGGCCAGTCCTTGACCCGCAGACTCTACTGCATCACACATTGTGCAGGACAGCTCCGGGTTGGGTAGGTGGTCTCTGGAAGTGCGATTATGTCTCATTTCCCTACTTGCACATCTGGACCTATTACGCTCGTTCTCGAGGTGTTTGATGCCTTGGATACAGGTAGAGCGCCATAGACTACGGTTGGATGCCATGGTTTCAAGATCCGTTGGAGGAATGTTACATTTTTTGAGCGTCATTCTGAGCTGGTCTTTGTACCTTTTGCATTGTCCTCCAGGGTTGCGGCTTGCCATGGGCAGCTGCCCGTAGAGGATCTGGCGTGGGAGTCGGTGCTCTGGCATGCGGATGACGTGTCCCGTCCATTGCAACTGTCGCTTCTCCAGAAATACCTCTATGCTGATGGTGTTGGCGCGCAGGAGGATGTCAGTATGAGGGACTTTGTCCTGCCAGGTCAGACCAAGAATGCGCTGCAAACAACGGATATGGAAGGCCTCGAGAGATCTGATGTGCCTTTGGTACGTAATCCACGCGCGCGCGCACACACACACACACTGATAACTAAAATATGCGAAGATGTAATGTCGTGACTGATAAGTGAGTCTATTATGCAGTGTCTGCCCTCTAACTTGCGTCAAATTATATTGTATAAGGCTCACAGTGTAAAACAATTAATTCCTTCATGAAACACTTAAGATTAAATGTGGAACATGTATCCTTGAATTTTGATGCTAGAACCTTTTTGCAACCCTGGTTGTAGTTGCATTACCAATTCATTAATAAAAGTTTTCATTATTCAAGTAAATAAACGAACATTTGGAACTTGTCATGATCTTAAATAACAATGAATAGTTTATTATTATAAAAATGTTACATTTGAATTGTTTAATAATTATCTTGACAGCAGTACAGCCAAAAATTGATCCACCAATCACAATGCTCATTACATACATGAGTACAGCCTTACTTCACCAAGTATTGCCGGGGAAAATTTCGAGTACGAGAGCTATGGTGGGGTCGATACACCTTTGGCTGACTCACACGTGATATAGCCATCCCTCATGCCATATTAGTTTTATTGTTCCTCAGGGATTAGTCATGACATATCGACATGTTTAAAGTGAAAATTTATAATGTCGCTGCAGACCATTTTTGGAACAAGTGCTTATTGTAAACGTTGACGTACAGTCGCCTGCACTTATGCCTGGTACATTAGCTGGCGTATTTTATTAATTGTGGCAACTCCTTTGTCTGGCTACTAGAGAGAGGTTACTTTGGGCCATTACAGGGGTTTTAATACGATGTAAACAAACACAGAGATGCCACATCTAACAAAACATGCCAACCACTGTACCAGGTATACGTGCAGGGGACAGTGTATAACACAAACACGCACAAGCCACTCGGGTGGTTGGGAGAGAGAAAATGAGAGAGACTGCAACGAAACATATGGAGAGGAGAAATAAAGAAGAGAAGAAGAATGCTAAAGAGAATGAGGGATAACGTGAAATAATCAGTCAGTAGAATGATAAAACTCGAACCATTGTGAGAGAGAAATATACAGTATGAGTGTGAAAAACGCGAGGAAAATGTCAGTATGCAGTGTTTGTAAGCTGCTTTGGTCGAGGTCCTTGCTTCAGAATTTTCAGTTTTTCCAAAAAAAATCTTCTAAATGATTTTCTCGAGTTTATTCATCTTTCACACTGGAACAATAACAAAAAAAATTCCAGTAATTTTTTCTCACCTTGTACATAGCCTAGATCCTTCCCCGACGCCCCCCCCCCCCAAGAAATTCGAATCGCCAATCCTTTGAATGAGGGCGGAGAATTTGTGAATTTGCCACAGAACCACCGGACGTTTGAGGTAACATAAAAATATTTTAGTAGGTAAACAAACCTATAGTCATTTGTCCTCAGATAAGTCATGGGTCTCTGACAGGCCAGCCAGAGCTCCCTACTCAAGAACAAGTTTCTACCCAGACGCGGGTGAACTCTTATAACGTATAGTTAAGACAATTGTGCATTGGCTCCTCAAATCGTATTCGTATATTCTAATTCCTTCAGTGAAAATCGAGTCGTCATTCAAATGAGGGAGAAGTGATAGATTGACGGATTGTGTCTTCCTGAAGAAATTGAGATATATTTCCTGGGTGGAAGTGTAGACGCACTGGCATATTTTTCCTATAAATGAATATATATATATATATATATATATATATATATATATATATATATATATATATATATATATATATATATATATATATATATATATATATATATATATATATATATATATAAACGTGGATAAGATAAATCTTGATAAAATCACACAGGAAAAGAAACAATGGAGTACCTTAGTTTTTCGTCTTTTAGTCATATATATATATATATATATATATATATATATATATATATATATATATATATATATATATATATATATATATATATATATATATATATATATATATATATATAAATATAATTGAAATAAATAAATTGTATCATAAATAACAATACGAGGTCTTGGTTAGGCAGCAGAAGACAATAGCTACTCACCGTTGAGGACAAATGACTCTACTCTTCCGTTTACAATCCTAGTACAGTACACTATTATGCTACCGAGGCGATGATCTAGTAACACCAACCACAACTTCTAACTCAGAGAAAAAGATGCACAGGCAGACGTATAGCCAGATATACAGACAGATGACAGACAAAGACTAACACTATCTCTGCAGAAATATGTCAGACAAAAGACAACTGATGTAAACACAGCCACACCACCCTCCAACACAGTTCACAGCCACACCACCCCTTACACACTTCACAGCCACACCACCCACCAACACACTTCACAGCCACACCACCCCTTACACACTTCACAGACTTCACAGCCACACCACCCTCCAACACACACAGCCACACCACCCTCCAACACAGTTCACAGCCACACCACCCCTTACACACTTCACAGCCACACCACCCACCAACACACTTCACAGCCACACCACCCCTTACACACTTCACAGCCACACCACCCACCAACACACTTCACAGCCACACCACCCTCCAACAATCTCCTCGTAAGTGCGGTCACGCCATCGTCAACACTGAGGGCTGGCTGTTCCATTTTCTTATCAGGCGGGTGATGCATGACCTCCCCGACCAGGATATAAGACTCCTATTTGAAGCTATATTTTCCCAAGATAATTCAAGACCATAAATAAGTTCAGTTTATCTACCACGTAGGAGGAGGTCTTCTAGTGTTTTACATATACTGTATATAGTGTATTATATCTAGAGAGTGAGAGAGAAAGTGAGAGAGCAGGCAATGAAAAATAATGAGTGAAAGCGATTGTAATGCACCGGGCACGTAGGTTATAAGTAAACATTATCATCCAGCCCTCCCTCTCTCTCTGTTTTAACTCTATTCTAAAGTAAATCCATATAAACAATATGTAATACAATAGCTGGCAACACTGTAATTTTTATAGTGCCTTTAAAATCATATTTTTTTTTCAAGTAAATAATGAAAATTACTTTTTTTTTCCTGGATACATTTGCTAGTTTGGTGGTACTGAACCCACAGCCCATCAGTGGTGTGGCTGGGAAGTGTGTTGGGGGATGGTGTGAGAAAGATTTAGGGGTAATGATAAATAGGAATCTTAAACTAAGATAACAGTGCGTATCCGCTTGAAACAAAGCTAACAAAGTACTTGGGTTCAGTTTTGGTCACCGTAATACAGGATGGATATCGAATCCCTAGATGGCATTCAGGATGACAAGGCTAATCCCGGACATAGGAGCCTTGAGTATAGAGACAGATTAAAGCATCAGAATTTGCACTCCCGCGAGAGACGTAGAGTGAGGTAAGAATTGTTTTTAGTCATTGGAGTGAGGGGTGATATGATGGTGGTGTATAAATGGAAGTCGGGGTTAAACAAAGGTGACATAACAAAGGTAATTAAATTATCCAACCAAAAGTGAACTCGTAGCAATGGTTTTAAATTGGACAAATTTAGATTTAGGCGCGAGATAGGTAAACACTGGTTTGAAAATAGAGTAGTGGATGAGTAGAACACGTTGGGAAGCTTCAAATATAGGTTGGACAGATATATAAGCGTTATGGGTTGGGTGTAGACGGGGCTGCCCCTATACTCGCAAGTGTGGGCCATTAGTCCCGCTGCAGTTTCATCCATTCTTAAGTTCTTATGTTTGCAAGTGTTGTTTCAGAGGTTCATGACATTGTGTTCGTTACAATGAACTCATTCATATCGGATAATAGTCTTTATTATTGGAATAGTAAAGGTTTATGTGCATTGTGCATATTTTAATATATTTTGAAAGGAAAAAAGTAATTGCTTGGGTTGGGCTTTAGATCAGCGAATCAGGTATTTCGTAGATTCAAAAAGACAGATACAACCGAAGGCTTCTCACAGTGATGAGGCAGGTATTCAAGCCTATGAAGCTCCGACACCTGCTTTGAGATGTTTTATGAATCATGTCATGAACCGCGGCGGCCAGCCGGCGAGTTCCTCAGTGGCGTTGTCGTGTGAGCAAGTGTCACAGTGAAAAGCTATCGTTGGTGTGGGAATATAATATCAAGAGGTAAGTGGCGGTCAACACGAGTTGTATTTGTTGAGGTTAATGTGTTAAATATGAAGATGTACAGTGAGGATGTAGTTGTTGTGGGCTGGAGCTGACTCGCACAACAAAACCAATAGCTTAAACTATATAACATTATCGAATTCCCCTTCACTAAAACCTCTTTACCAGTCACTCCACGAAAAAACCAAAACACAAATAACACTTCGCATGGACTTACTTGGCGGAATACACAGACATATTGTTATAGTTAAGTGGAAAATAGTCATATATATGCTGTCGAGTGTTTACAATAGGAAGCGGCTATTGAGCCGGGTTGGACGGTAAAATAACTCGAGGGCTATTGAGCCGGGCCACCTGGTAAAACAGCTTACAGTTGTATACACTGGGGTTGTTTATTGTTTTTATTGACAATTTACCTAACTTAACCGAACCGAACCTAAACGAGTCAGGTCAGGTCAGAAAGTGATCTGATATGCCTCAAGAACAGTTAATGGAGGGACCCTCACCTGTGTATGTGTGCGTGAGAACCAGGTGACCCGGCTCAATAGCCAATTCCATTACAATATGGTGTCTCGGTCCACCCGCTGGCAGTGAACACACCAGGAGTTTTTCGATTTCTTTCATTTTCCACAGATTTTCTTGTTATAGTAAGTATTTTAAAAGAGGCGAATTTTTGTTTGTTTTAATTATAAGTATTTTTATTTATATTTTAGTTATCTCTGTGTACTAGTTAGTAAGCAGCTACCAAACAGGGAGGTACTACCGCCTGGGAAGATATTGGAAGCATAATGTGTTGTCTAATGGTAGACCCTGCTGCCATATGGCGTCACAAAAATTGTGACCAAGCTCCAGGCTGCTGATCTGACTTTCTGCCTCATTTACACACAATTGCAAGGTCTCAATTGTTTCTCCTACAACACAACATACATCTATTGTTTCTCACTTTTGATCTTTTTTTCATCTTTGTATTTCTTTATTATTATTATTATTATTATTATTATTATTATTATTATTATTATTATTATTATTATTATTATTATTATTTTATTATTTTATTTTCAAATTTGTATTATTTATTTTGAAATTTACTTACTATGAATTATTATTATTATTATTATTATTATTATTATTATTATTATTATTATTATTATTATTATTATTATTATTTTATTATTTTATTTTCAAATTTGTATTATTTATTTTGAAATTTATTTACTATGAATTATTATTATTATTATTATTATTATTATTATTATTATTATTATTATTATTATTATTATTATTATTATTATTATTATTATTATTATTATTATTATTATTATTATTATTATTGTTGTTGTTGTTGTTGTTGTTGTTGTCGTTGTCGTTGTCATTATCATTTATCATCATCTTATTTCGCCTCCCAGGTGACCTGTGCTCAGGGGACTAATCCGTAAAAAAAAAAACGATCTTAAATCACCTGTAGTGGGCAGGGCATAAAGGATGAGGGGAATTACGAGGTAAAACACAGTAAAAAAAACCCTGATCATATGACACTAAAGTGATGTCTCTACACGCTTTGTATGTGAAAAATTTAATTTAAGTTTTTCATCGTAAATACTTGTTCGAAAAATCTGCCTAGTCACCTTGTGTCAAGTCTAACCTTTATCCTCTTTGCCACTGATCAACTCGTTAGCCGCTTGGGCGGTCGGTCGGTCACGTATTTTACACACTGTTGGCAAGCACTGAGCATGTACTGGCTCTAGAATGTATTTGTAGATGCTCCAGTGATGGTAAAGTCTGGTTTTGAAGGAGTCCACACTTGGTGCCGTCACAACACACTCTGGCAGATTGTTCCAAAAAGTTTGCTCTCACAATTTTCTGGACTTGTTGCTTCTTCAACCATAAGCTGTGACCCCAAGTTGGACGGACGAGTTATATCGAGGAGCTGTACTGATCCTTGTTGAGGGATGGAAGTATCCACAGTCTCTTGTGTTACTGTTCATGGAAGTTTTATTCAAATGTCAATAAAATTGTATACAATTAGGGTAACAAAAGCAGAAATGTGACTTCGTATATGAATTTTGTTTCAGGTAGGATGGTCTCTGGCCTAAGACATGACGGGTGACACCAAGTCTTCCTCTACCACCAGGGTAAGGTGAGTACTGTACTGCGTATTATGCTGCTCTTATTATGACATGATGGACAAGTGTCTTTTTAACTTTTTGGTGTTACTAAAATCATTGTTTGTATCATGGCTGTTACTATTAGTTGAAGAGTACAATTATTGTTAGGTAAGATTAAGGAGAGGGTCCCAAACACCTTTTTTGGGGTGTGTGAAGAGGGTGGGCCAGAATATTTTTTTGACACAATTGTTGTAATGCATAGACGTTTATATAATAGTAGAGAAAGAAAAAAGTGTTAATATGAAATATATTTAGTTTTTCTTAAGGCTTTATAATCTTGTCATCAAAATTCCATAAGGAAGGCTGAAGGTCTAAACCACTAATGATGACAGACAACACGAACCAGCTAAACCAAACTTAATGATTTGGTTGGTTCTGTCACCAATTGATGTAGCCCCACAAAATGTTGTAATTTCGTAAGAACACTTCTAAAGGTACTACTGTAGGTTTTGTTTTTGTACATGCTCAGGAGTCTTGCATCTCCACTAAGTTGGCGTTACCTTCAGTGTTGAAGATGGGAATCATGTTTGATATAATATAAAGTCTGGAAATTTTCTTGATACAGGGATTAACTCGATCAACTTCGAACTGATATGTTTTCTAGTTTCTAGTGTTTCTTGTGATTACCAGAGATCGGGTCCAGATTTAACTTAGAATATACAAAAGTCATTCTTCTTTGCACTTTAAGCAAAACTGGATTGAATCTGGGTCTAATTATATCTTGGCGATCCTTCCCGGAATAAGGAGGGCATCTTTTAGTTATATGGATCTTCCTTTAAGACATCCTTTCAGTTTGTTATGGTCTTCCTCTCTTATGCGCTGGTCGTTATTTGCAGGAAATACAATATTCCTACTTAAATGTTATGCTTTGCATTTCAAATAAAATATATTGTGGTAAATTATGGTGCTCCCGGGTAGGCACAGATTGTTCCCCAACGTTATCTTGTTCACCATAGTCTCTTCAGTTTTCAGTCCCACATTCAAGGAGAAAACTTTAAATTATTTTTTTACTAGAATTAGGAAGCACATGGCTGCATCCTCTTGGTTTTGTTTTCTGCTTATGGGCAGAAAACATCAACTATTATAGTTGGTGGAAAATTATGGTTATCACTCCTGAGATGTTTACATCAAAGAAACTTCTGGATTTATATATCCCACCAGCTATCGCCTTTTTTTTCTATTTCAGGTAACAAATGCGTTTTAGGGGAAATAGGGCGAGTAGGTAATTTGGGATAATAAATGCTTTCCCCCAACTGAAAGGGCCCTTGACTCCCACCCCCATCCCCCAGTGTCATAAAATAGAGTGACTGAGGGCAATTGCCCCCCCCCCCACCACTTTCAACGAGTAAAAATGCCCTACCATGTGTTGTTCATAGACAGCGGCGCAATACTGTACAAACAATGTACATAGACATTGCAGGTGTACAGTACAGATGTGGGTTCAGATGTCATCAAACATGACCGGTTCGTAAAATATATAGACACCTTTAATGGAATCATGGCCAAGAGAGGCCTGCTGACATCATGCTCGCCTCGCAAGTTAGCGGACTTGTGTTCGCCATTTGCCTCTTGTCTACCCAGCAGTAATTGGGAACCTGGATTTAATCGATTTTCAGATCGTGTTCCAGGGTAATGGTTAGCCAGTGCAGTTGGCGAGTTGTCCGGTCTTCTCGGACTATTCCTTGACACTGCATCATGCAACTCGTTAACTTAGGGTGTGGTTGCTGTGTTGGTGACAACTTCTACACCTTAAACAAATTCACGCCTAGGTGGCCCTTGGGCCGGCCATCCTCGTTACAGCAAGGGGCAACCGTTAAGTATATATTATATACTCTGATAAATATATGCATCATAAAGCATTGCGTCTATTGAGTTCGTTAGAATTGTTGAGGAATATGTTGGAGAGGTGAAGGTCAGGGGCTTTGTTGATGCGGCCACAAGCACTGAAGGGAAGCACTGTGTTGTGCTTGTGAACATGACGGTACTGAACAGTCGGGAGACACTGAAGATAATTTTCTGATCACATTATAACAAATACTACTACTACTGCTACGACTACTGCTACTACTACTACTACCACTTGTGCTATTACTACTGCTGCTGCTGCTAACTTACCTTAAACATAACTTGAACATAACTTAACCTAAACTAACTTAAATTACAATTTCTTAAATTATCTTATCAAACATCACCTTACCTAGATTAACTTAATTTAAACACAACTTAAAATAAATTTGATTCCAGATCACTTAACCTAAATACCTTAAATTAAACATAACTTAAACTGACCTAACTTAAATTAATATAACTTAAACGTCATTTTATCTAAATATAACTTAAACATAAATTAAATTACCTTAACTAAATGTAAAGTACAGAAACCACGCCCAAAAGATGAGAATACAAGTCAGGATTTATTCAAAGATTCTCCAGCTGAATTTTCTCAGGAGTTAAGTGAACGTATCGTGTTAATGGGGGGGAGAGTCGCTGTGTTATATTTATATCCTTACTTTAGAATTTGTTTCCCGCCATGAATTTATGACCACCGTTAGGTACAGTAGGTCTTATATTCATCGTATGAGTTTTTGGGAATCTGGACCCGGGGAACACACCAGAATTTTCACTAAGATAAAATTATTCTGACCTAGGTCTTGACCCTACGGTGGTCAGCAAATGTGTGTGTTCTTGTATACGCCCACATACCTGGTGTACCTGTTATTCATAACATAAACTCATAGCTAAACCTGGACCTGTCTGCATATTTCTGACTACAGGCATTGTTTTTACTAGAATTGGACGAGTGTTGAGGATATGTGGGTAGGCTATACAACGATTGTCATTAAATAATGCTTTTAAGATCTTTGCGATTTTTGTTTTACATATTGGCCTGTCATCAGTTCTCCAGTGTCTTGTTCACTTTTATTGCACCATCTTTATACATTACACACTATTTTTTTTGTACCCTGGTGACATACAGTGCAGTATTGCATGTTTTGGTACCGCTCATCTTCCTAGGATATCTGGCTTGTCAGTGTTAATTGACCACTGTGTTGATAAGAATCATATCTTGGTACCTGTCGCCTGTTGCACTGTGCTTACCGTTCAGAGTTGCTGTTAAGCGTTTCTTGCAGGTGCTGTATGCACGCTTGGCTCATTTGGTTTAATGGCCGTCGATATTACAGCTGCATGCAATCATTATTTTCGTCAAGTAATTGATGAGAGGTGATCGGAGCGTGGTCTCTTCTATCAGTATTTGATGCCGTGATGTGCGTTTGCCTGTACCCTCATCAGAAATGTAATCCACTTAAGTTTTTGTTTCTTTTTTTTTAGCGTTTGATCTCTTGTTTAGCAGAACTGATTAATCAATAACTCTGTAGATGTTTCAGGGATATTATGTGGTAATATTCACTTATTTTTATACGGTACAACATTGACAAAATTAATGCTGTGCTGTTTTGTTCAGTGATATTTGAAAATTACAGTTTAGAGCGAATGATGATTAGAGTGTGTATGTCATGTTTTTGTTATTATGGCGATATTTAAGAATTACAGTACAACGCTACATATAGGAATTAAATTTTGACTTAAATGGGAAAAGATAGTACAGGATGCATGTATATGTAGACATGCTGAATAACCTGTCGTATTTATTATTTTGCTGTGTGGGTCTCATGGAGATATATGACCTCTCGTTATTTTTTTCTTATCAGGCAAGATCTTGGTGTCAGAAAAACGCACAGCAGGCAATGAGTTTTTATATATGTCTTTGCTCGTTCTTTTCCTTGTTTACAATATTTTCCCTTTTTACCACCGCTGTTGTCCACTCTTCATAAATTACATAGTTCATTCCTTCTGCCTCAGGACCACATCTTAATATTGTATCTGTTCATTAATGGTTCGGCATGTGTCTTCGCTACTTTCTTTTGCATCATAATACTGATAATTACCTTCAAAATTTTCTAACTTACCGGTAATTGAGGTGATGCGTGAGATGTGAAGTAGTGTAAATAACCTTGAGAGTTTAGGTGTAGTAGGTAGCAGGTTCTCTCATGACCTCCAAACCAACTAACACTCCATACAGTATTTGAGTCTCTTGTGTGTCAGTTGTACCACGTTGGAAATACCGCTTCTTGTCTGATCAGCGAAATTAAGCAACGTTGGGTTTGGTTAGTACTTGGATGAGTGACCGCCTGGCCTTAAGAACATCAGATGCTGCTGGCATAAAGACTCTACTGGAAACAAGCCTCTCATGGCTTTGTCACCTGCCCTTGGTCAAATTGACTGAATATCAAATTATTATTGTAAATAGTCCACTCAGAGAGCCTAGGAATAATAGCTGATTATGTAAATAGTCCACTCAACCAGCATAGAATAACAGCTGCATGTTATAAATAGCAAATTAAGCGAGCATGAGATTACAGTTTATGTTACAATCTACACTCAGCGAGCATAAAATATCAGATAAGGAATACCCCCAACCACAAGTGAGCAATTTTACTGCCTTTAATTCTTTTTAAAAAGAGAGTAAATGGAGGCATCATTTTCCAATTTGCTCAGCACGAAACTCGGACTCGCTACAAAATTTCCAATAAAGTTAATAAGTTTATAGAATCTAGCGTTTTTCTCCAGACTGTTACAGCCGCTGTGCGAATTTTACCCTCCTCTTATTTTCTAATTTGTAGTTGATTTATTGTCTCTCTGTAGAATCAGATTGAGGGAGAGAAAGAGCAAGAAAGAATGAGAAAAATGTAAGAGAGAGAGAGAGAGAGAGAGAGAGAGAGAGAGAGAGAGAGAGAGAGAGAGAGAGATAACGGTGGAGGAAGTGATAAAAATAACAGAAACCAAAAAAAAAAAGATTAACAAAAATACAGCTACAAATTAAACGAAAGAGCGAAACATAAACGAATGAAAAAACAGGAACAAAAAACAGCAGGATTAGAAAGGGACGAAAAACGGGATAAAACCAGAGAGGTACCCAAAAATAAGTGAAAACAGATATAATAAAAAAGAAAAATACTCCCTAGGTATATTTGCACAGCGCCATTCATTGTTATTCAGTAAGTGCTGTGCATCGCTCGCCTGAGGGAACATTACCTCGGGGAGATGTAAACGAGACATCAGCATTGAGATGTGCCTATCTTTCAAGGCGTTTTAATCCCATTGCTGGAAGTTGCTGGGAAACATCACCTGCGGACGGCTAATCAGAACTTTCAACACACATTCTATAACAACAGATAGACAGACAGATAGAGAGTCGGTACATAAATATACATGTGTATGCAAAATTGTATGCTGTTACCTTGAGTATAGATAGATAGATAAACAGATAGATAGATAGATACTGTAGAAAAATAGCTGATAGAATAGGTCGATAGATAGATAGATAATGTAATTGTTGTAACTTGAAATATAAATAAATTAATATACAACATTGGTAGTTTAACAGTGTGTATGCTGGAGCTTTAACTAATACTATATATATCACATTATCACAACTATCCCAACGACTTGGACTATAAGTGAGAAAGTTAACATATCTTACCCAGAAAATTCACAACCCTCGACGCTGATAAGAGGCACACCTACTGTAGACTTTGTAGTACTGCCAAATATCTTGTTTTTAAGACTGAGGCGTTGGTGGATACAGAACCACTTAAAATTATTACCAGGAGTCGTGAGTTATGAGGCTATGAAGTTTTGTCTCCAGGTGAATTTTTTTTGATTGGTCAGGTATCATGCACTAATAAGAGAGGAGAGATGTAGGGGAAGATAAGGTGTGTTATGGAATGTTAAGGTGTGTTATGGAATGTTAAGGTGTGTTATGGAATGTTAAGGTGTGTTATGGAATGTTAAGGTGTGTTATGGAATGTTAAGGTGTGTTATGGAATGTTAAGGTGTGTTATGGAATGTTAAGGTGTGTTATGGAATGTTAAGGTGTGTTATGGAATGTTAAGGTGTGTTATGGAATGTTAAGGTGTGTTATGGAATGTTAAGGTGTGTTATGGAATGTTAAGGTGTGTTATGGAATGTTAAGGTGTGTTATGGAATGTTAAGGTGTGTTATGGAATGTTAAGTTATGTTACTGTGTATTACAGTTTGTTACTGTATGTTAAAGTGTGTTATATATTAAGGTGTGTTATGGAATGTTTAGGTGTGTTAGTGGATGTTGATGTGTGTTACTGTGTTCACAAAGACTAGGGAGGCGAGTGACCTGGGAGATAATTTGCTTTTCTGTCAACACCCTTTTGAATAAGAGACTTAGTTACCTATGTCAATTACCTGTCAAGGGTCCTAGTAGTTAATGGATGGTCTAATTACTCACTTATATGTATATATTGTGCTCACGTTGACAGTTTATGGTTGCTTCTATTTGTTTGTCTTTATATATTTGTTCATCCGTCCCTCTTTCCGTTTGTCCATTCTTACGTAACGTCCGTTTTTCCTTTTGTTCCTCCTTCCTTCTTTCCGTTTGTCCATCCATTCGTTTTCCCGTTTGTTCATTCGTCCGTCTTAACCATTTGTCCATCCGTCTGTCTTTTCTTTTGTCCATCCGTCCGTTTTTTTCTTTTGTTCATCCGTTTGTCTTTTCTTTTGTCCATCCGTCCGTTTTTCCTTTTGTTCATCCGTTTGTCTTTTCTTTTGTCCATCCGTCCGTTTTTTCTTTTGTTCATCCGTTTGTCTTTTCTTTTGTCCATCCGTCCGTTTTTCCTTTTGTTCATCCGTCCTTCTTTTCTTTTGTTCATCCGTCCTTATTTTCTTTTGTCCCTCCGTCTGTCTTTCCGTTTGTCTATTCGTCCGTGGTATAATTATGTGCTCAGTTTTTGCCAATATACAGTTAATGGGAGAGGTTTTGAACAACTAGAATGTGAAGGTGGATTCCCCATGGCAACAAAGGTTCAATGTCTTCCTAAAGGGATTAAATAGCTTTTGTTTCATTGAAGGAATCTCTAGACAGTATAAGGGTGTGGGGATACCTTATGACAACAGAGGTTCATTGACTTGACAAAGGGATCAGGTAGCTTTTATTTTATTGGAGGAATGTTGACGACATATCTTCCTGAGTTAAAGATTTGAGCTCATTTCATTTTTTTAGCGTCACGACCTGTATACGAGCTGACGAGTAATGCTGTAGTACTCAAGATATTATTAGCTTTTTAGGATATGAAGTTGAGTCCTGGAATATTTTTTTTAGACAGTTTACAAGCAGCAGATACTAACAAGCTTTTACCAGAAATTCAGCTGTCTTGTCTAAAAAAAAAAATTGTAATTTGAAGTCTTTTGAAAAATTTCACCAATGTTTATTTCATTATTACTCTCTTAATGAAATGTATTTTAAGAAAAAAAAAGTTTAACGACAGATTCGTCAACGTTTTCAGTAACATTACATTGACAGATTGTTTACTCGGCTTCGTAACTCTGATGAGCCCGCAACATTGGCCACCCCAGCGAGTATATTTAACACAAACAAACTAAACTATCCAGTGAGTTGTACATACAGTACCTCAAACAACCATTAAAAAAAACCCATACAGTTCGGGTGAAAATAATCCTTTATAACTTTTTTCAGCTGTTTAGTTGTTAGAGAGACGTATCTGAATCCCTCACGAATTTTGAATACACGTTTGAAGGCTTCGAGAGATGGAGATGTGTGTAAGTACAGGACTATTGATCACCTGAAGATTAGACACCACAGCTTATTTCATCTGAAGACTAGCAACCCTAACGTTAACTGAGAGTTTAGGTTAGGTTAGGTTACGTCAAGTTAGGGTAGGCTACAGTAGTTTAGTTCGGGTAGGTTGGTTTAGGATTTTAGGTTAGATTAGGGTAGTTTAGTTTAAGTTAGGTTCGGTTATGGTAGGTTAGATTAGGTTTGGTTAGGTTAACTTAACATAGGTTAGGTTAGGATAGGTTATGTTCGGTCAGGTTAGGGTAGGTTAGTTTAGGTGTAGATTAAGGTAGATTAGGTTAGAGATGTTTAGTTAGGTCAGGTTCGGTATATTCTTAGAGCATAAACTCTTGTGACTCAGAATCAACATGTGACAGGCTCAGCTTTAACTCTCCTCCTCTCCGAACTTTTTATAAAATTTGCTTTAAAAATGGTAAAAACATACGAAGAGAGGAATAAATAGAACATAAGAAATAATGATAAAAACAAAGAGATGAAGAGAGGAAGATAATACCTTAAACTTTTCAATATTCAAATAAATTTATAATTAATTAAGGTGTGCGAGTCTCTGAGGAATGTGTTGGTCTCATAGCAATTAATTATGGAGACCAAAGTTAAGGTGTGTGTCAGGTGTGGTGGTTTGTATAGCTCACCTGGCTCGCGTTGGTGTGTGAATACTACTTTTGTGTTACGATTTAGGGTACACAAGAACACTACATGGCAATACACTCCCACACACACACACACAAACGTATAGACAGACAGAGAGACAAAGCACATTACAAGTCACATGCTCCCCCTCCACCCACCTCATTCACTAACTATAATATTGTCATATGCTTTACTTCATAACGTCCTTCCTGGCTCTGCTGTAGACGTGTTGACTCCCATGGACGGACGGATAGTGGAGAGGCGATAATACACTGGCCAGTCCTACTCCCCACCCAATCCATTCAGCACATAACCTCCTTCCTCTCCCGGGTACTCCTGGTCGGGTCAACACTTTGTTGTTGTTATTTTGTTCTAAATTGATGGCGGGGCAGACAAACAAGCTGGTATATGTGTGTGTGTGTGTGTGTGTGTGTGTGTGTGTGTGTGTGTGTGTGTGTGTGTGGGCCATAAACTACCCCCTCCCCTTGGGAACACCTACTAACAAGTGTCTGACAAGAAACGAGGCGGAGCTCTCTGGTCTAAGTGGAGGTGTTTGAAGTGGTGATGGACATGACTGACTGACAGACATATACGAGGTCACCCTCTCTCACCACCACAACCACCACCGCCATCGCTACCGCTGGCGTCGCCTACTACTACTACTTCTTACGTCAACCTTTTCACCTCAGCGAAGATGTGAGGTTACGTTAGGTTACCACTGATGTAAACTTGTATATGAGGAATCAAAGTAGAGTGGGGATTTTACCAACAGTGCTATGATAGAGAGAGGATCAGTGTGTTGCATTGGTGTTTAATGTGACTTTAGGAGTTAAAGCACCGTAGACTAAAATAAGAAAGAACACCAAAACAATAACGTTAACAACAAAAAGATTAACAATAACAACAAAAAGATTTATCACTATTGACAACAACCACATTAACGAAACTACAACAATAATAGAAGCGACAACAATAATAATAACAATTAGTCAGGGCGCAGAAATGAATGAGAGTATGCAAAACATTCAGGGTAGAATGTGGGAACATGCCTAAATGTTTTGTATATAATGTTACTGATGATGAAAAGTGATGTTGCCACACTGAATTTGTTCTCGGGTGGCGGCCATCTTCTATTGGTTACCATTTGCAATATATATTCTTTAATTTCTCAGCTTTTAGACACTTAGAGACATGGAATTTGTGTCTAACCCCATATTTTGTGAGTGAAAGAATGTACTTATGATGTTTAAAATATATTCTGATGGCAACCGTATTGATTTTCAAGATGGAAGCAATTTATGCCTTAGTTTGGACTCAGATCTACTCAGTTTTACTTGTGATATTCGAGATTGTGATTGGAATCTACAGCTATCGTCATTTGCTGAATTGCTTCCTTGGTTTGCTGCCTATGGCCACGTGCTTTCAGACTTTGTCCAGGACAGGTTAATTGACAGCAAAGCAAGATTTCATAACCGAATCAAGAAGCAGAAACTGAAAATATTTAAATCAATGTATGAAGTACAAGTAAATACAGGCAAGCAGAAAACAGTCTCTATTAAAGCATATCGTGATTTATTCCAGAGAGTAATTGTAGCCCTTGAAGCTGGTCGAGAAGTTGATGTTGATAAGCTACTTGAGCAAGAACTGTCTCCTGTACCTCTATCAATGGCGACTATTGACGGGAAGCTGCGTTCCTCAACAAACAAAGCAGATTTGAACCAAACTCTTGTTCAAGACCTGGGTTAAAATTACACACCTGTCAACTTCATTCTACATGCACCATAATTGATTGTATGACATTAGTACAGTCCCTTGGAAACTGTTGTGGAGCAGAAAACATTTGTATGACCAATTTTCCAATACATCTCTTAGAATAGACATGGTGCTTGACCAACATGTAGAAAACTCAATTAAGGGCGGAACACGTAGCAGGAGTGAAGCAAGAAGAAGTAAAGGCATGAAGCGGAAGGTGGAGAGCAGAGACCAGAATATTGGTGACTGGACAAGATTTATTTGTCTAGGTAAAAACAAAGCAAGCCTTGCAGCGTTTCTCAGCACTGAGCTGTATGCTCGCCATAATAACATACCGAACAAAGAGCTGATTCTCAGTGGTGGTATCACAGATAGAAACAAAGTATGGGCTTCTACTGACACGGGTGTATCTACCCTTAGCTGTAGTCGTGAAGAGGCAGACATTCGTATCCCATTTCATGCTGAAGAAACCAAGAATTCTAAAGTTCAACAAGTTAACATAAATCGTCGCGGCACTGATGTACTGATGTACAATCTTTGTATCATGTATGGACGCAGGCTGGAGCAACAAAGAAAGTACATTATATTCCAGTACATATGATTCAGAAAAAGTGCTGCTGCAAGAGAAGCTTTGCTGGAATTCCATGCATTAACTGGATCTGACACGATTAGCCAGGTTGCTGCCATTGGAAATCAAACTGCCAAGAATGTCTTTAACAAGCACCCAGAGTTTCTTAGGCATTTAGGAGACGACGACTTTCCTACCGAATCAGTCCTGGGAAATTCTGAGGCATTTGTATGCAAATTGCACGACTCTACAGAATCCACATCTATACAACAAATAAAGAGTGCATTCTTCGGCAAAATAAATAAAAACGTTGACTTGTTGCCACCATCCAAAGAATCCCCACGTCTACATGTACGGAGAGCTCATTTTCAAACGTTATTTTGGAAAAAGTCTCATACGATGCCCAACTTTGACCTTCTCCAGAAGAAAGTGGTTAGTTTTTAACTGACGCAGGCACCCTTAAACCACGGCTCCTCAATTCAAAACTAGTATTAGCTACACGCTTAGAGCTAACATCTTACAATTGTCCCTTCGGTGGAATGTGTTGTGCCACACGCAGGTGTTCATGTACTCGCTTGGCTCTTCCCTGTATAGGAACTTGTCCATGTAATGACTATTGCAGGAATCCCAAATTAGTTGGGAGGTTTTTCTAAATAACAGTCTGCAATCAGCATGTACCGTATTTTTCAAATAGCAGTCTGAAAACGTTTCACAAAATTATAATCCAACCACACTGCCAGCTTTCTGGGTAATAATTGGTACTGTACATATTTAAGAATAATAAATATTTTATTACTGTACGCATGCTTTAGTGTCAGCTGAATATATTTGTAAATAATTTTCTGTTACAAATACATTATCACATGAGAGCATTCCAGTGTCGACTAGCACTATTAAATACAGGGTTAACATTATATTTATGGGATTACACTAACTTTCTCCGAGTTATTTATTCTAATTAACTTAAATATTTATACAGTGCAGTGGTTATTAGAACAGTGTCACGCATTCACTATTCAGAAAACTTTACATCGTTCATGGAAAGTTCCTAGACCTTGAGACATGAGAAACGACACAGTGGCGCCAGCTAAGGCGTGGCCGCTACTCCCCCCCCCACCCCCCCCCATCACCAGGTGTTACATGGCGTGAAAAATTCAGCCACTTATCAATTAGAATCGAAAAGTGACGTCACCATGGCCTCGCCCCGATACGATTTTATTTAAAGCAATGCACAACTGAGCAGCAGCGTTCACTCCTATACCCTCATAAATTACTTTAAAAATCCCCCATTGGTTGACGGATCATCTCTCCAGTGCTGTTTGTCTGTGTCTAACCAAGTTATTGGCTCACCTATCACGCTAAGACTTACAACACTACTTATTTCGTCACAGGGTCTTGTCCAGCCTTAGTTATCCCAGTGTGAAAATAGGTAATTTCTAAGATCTCCCTAACTACTATGAAACGCCGATCAAAGTGATTACCCGTGACAAGACAAACGTACCTTATATACATTCATTTACTTGTATCCTGATAGGATTCTGTTGCCAATAAGTGGTGACCCTACTACTGTCTTGGAGTGAATCCCGCATTATATTGTCCTCTGCGGTTTTAGTGTTCAAATACAGAAGCAACATCAATAACTCATATAAGTGATTAATTAATGTCAACCTTGCTTGTACATGTGTGATAATTTAGTAAAGAAATTTAGGTTAAGTTTTAACCTCCGTCTAGATCTTTTGATTTTTGTTTTTGTAACTTAATATAATTTTTTTAAATATAATAAAAAAATTGTCACCCTATCGTTTTACCTACCCTATCGTTTTACCTACCCTATCGTTTTACCTACCCTATCGTTTTACCTACCCTATCGTTTTACCTGCCCTATCGTTTTACCTGCCCTATCGTTTTACCTACCCTATCGTTTTACCTACCCTATCGTTTTACCTACCCTATCGTTTTACCTACCCTATCGTTTTACCTACCCTATCGTTTTACCTACCCATCGTTTTACCTACCTATCGTTTTACCTACCCTATCGTTTTACCTACCTATCGTTTTACCTACCCTATCATTTTACCTACCCTATCGTTTTACTATCGTTTTACCTACCCTATCGTTTTACCTACCCTATCGTTTTACCCCTACCCTATCGTTTTACCTACCTATCGTTTTACCTACCTATCGTTTTACCTGCCCTATCATTTTACCTACCCTATCGTTTTACCTACCTATCGTTTTTACCTACCTATCGTTTTACCTATATCGTTTTACCTACCTATCGTTTTTTACCTACTATCGTTTTACCTACCCTATCGTTTTACCTACCCTATCGTTTTACCTGCCCTATCGTTTTACCTACCCTATCGTTTTACCTGCCCTACCCTATCGTTTACCTACTATCGTTTTACCTACCTATCGTTTTACCTACCCTATCGTTTTACCTACCCTATCGTTTTACCTACCCTATCGTTTTACCTACCCTATCGTTTTACCTACCCTATCGTTTTACCTACCCTCTACCATACCTGATTGATAACTATGTCATTAACTTCCATTAACCTAATTACACTATACCTTGTCTACGGATTGAAACTTCTGGTTGACATCTTCCCTAATTTATCAAGTAATCATTAGAAACGTTATAGATAGTCACCATGCAGTTAACTAGAGGTTCTAATAATTTGTAACAGCAGAGATAGATTCATTTTTTATGGGGATAGTCCAGCAGGTCACAGATCACTGACCCACATTGGGGCCTGGGGATGAAGAAAAAGTAATGAACCAAAAATAAATACAAAAGTGAAAAAAAGAAAGTTTTATTGAAAGTGAGGCATTCCCAAGACAAAGACCCTTATCACAAAGGGTGTATGTTATATGAATTATAAACATAAATTTGATACTTAAATATACTATATGGTAGAAAATTGCAAATTTCTTATTTATGTACATCATGATTTCATTTGACCTTTGTAAGACTTAAATCCCCTAAGCCAGAGTGGCAGCGTCCCTGAAAATATTCTTTAGACATATACAGAGTATTTTATAGCTGTTGCCACATTCTACTCTGAATGTTTAGCAACACTTCTCTACGAGCAGAATATAGCAGTTTGTACCCTGACTAAATGAACAGTTAACATTTAATACTAACAACAACAGTACAACACCAAAAATAATAATGACAATCAACATTTAACAATAACAACAGTAACAGCAACAGACAACAACACAAGAACACAAAAAAAACAATTATAAAAACACAGAACAAACCGTACAACAACCATCCTACGACCGATAAATACGAACTAGACAATAACACGTCATACCAATTACCCTCCTCTTTCAATCAAGATGGAGGCGTCCCAGTATTACACACTGTTGGCCAGATCACTAAAACGTAACTATAAAATGTGTTGTGGTGGTGAGGGCAGCTGCTGAGTTCACTAGCCTTAACACAGTAATTAAGAACGATTGTTGGTGTTGTTTTAGTTTCCTTTGTTGATGAAGCAAAGGAGCGGTCATACTGGTCACCGATGCTCCCGTCTGGTCCAACGATACATGGCTCTGAATATGGTATGTTTGGGCATGAACCTATAGACGAAACCTGCCAACAAACAGTCGTTTGTTTTATGACCCTAATACTTGTCCACAGTTAATGAGCTTACAGTTGAGGGCTGTGGACTAAAACTTAAACAACAACGACAACAGCGGCAGCAATATGTAAACGCAGTGACGTCTCGCGCCTTGTTACAGAAAGACGCCAGGATTTAAGGCACATTTTTCTGCACCATCAAGTCGGATTATATATTCCACTGGTGTATGGTAATGTGGGGAGCTACGAGGGACTGTAGCTTTATGGGCAGTACTTGTGTCTTCTGCTGGGAAGGAGTGAGGGAGGGAGGGAAGGATCTAGAGAGTGACAGAAGTTGTTATTGAAGGGGTAATATAAACTCAAGCAGTAGTAAATGTTCCCGGGACCTCCATAACTTTTTTTTAGTCCTCGACATGCATGTTACCACCAGGAAGTAGTGAACCAATGTTACCATACTACCAGGACACATAAGACCCACTAGAACAATGTTACCACACTACCAGGACACATAAGACCCACTAGAACAATGTTACCACACTACCAGGAGACATAAGACCCACTAGAACAATGTTACCACACTACCAGGACACATAAGACCCACTAGAACAATGTTACCACACTACCAGGACACATAAGACCCACTAGAACAATGTTACCACACTACCGGGACACATGAACCCACTAGAACAATGTTGCCACACTGCCAGGGGTATAAGACCCACTAGAACAATGTTGCCACTACCAGGACATAAGACCCACTAGAACAATGTTACCACACTACCAGGGGAGACATAAGACACTAGAACAATGTTGCCACACTACCAGGAGACATAAGACCCACTAGAACAATGTTACCACACTACCAGGACACATAAGACCCACTAGAACAATGCCACACTACCAGGGCACTTAAAAGACCCACTAGAACAATGTTGCCACTGCCGGGAGACATAAGACCCACTGAGAACAATGTTGCCACACACTGCAGGACACATAAGACCTACTAGAACAATGTTGCCACACTACCCAGGACACATAAGACCACTAGAACAATGTTGCCACTACCAGGAGACATAAGACCCACTAGAACAATGTTACCACACTACCAGGACACATAAGACCCACTAGAACAATGTTACCACACTACCAGGATACATAAGACCCACTAGAACAATGTTACCACACTACCAGGACACATAAGACCCACTAGAACAATGTTACCACACTACCAGGAGACATAAGACCCACTAGAACAATGTTACCACACTACCAGGAGACATAAGACCCACTAGAACAATGTTACCACACTACCAGGACACATAAGACCCACTAGAACAATGTTACCACACTACCAGGAGACATAAGACCCACTAGAACAATGTTACCACACTACCAGGACACATAAGACCCACTAGAACAATGTTACCACACTACCAGGACACATAAGACCCACTAGAACAATGTTACCACACTACCAGGAGACATAAGACCCACTAGAACAATGTTACCACACTACCAGGACACATAAGACCCACTAGAACAATGTTACCACACTACCAGGACACATAAGACCCACTAGAACAATGTTACCACACTACCAGGACACATAAGACCCACTAGAACAATGTTACCACACTACCAGGAGACATAAGACCCACTAGAACAATGTTACCACACTACCAGGAGACATAAGACCCACTAGAACAATGTTACCACACTACCAGGACACATAAGACCCACTAGAACAATGTTACCACACTACCAGGAGACATAAGACCCACTAGAACAATGTTACCACACTACCAGGACACATAAGACCCACTAGAACAATGTTACCACACTACCAGGGAACATGAACCCACACTAGAACAATGTTTACCACACTACCGGGAGACATAGACCCACTAGAACAATGTTACCATACTACCAGGACACATAAGACCCACTAGAACAATGTTACCACACTACCAGGACACATAAGACCCACTAGAACAATGTTACCACACTACCAGGATACATAAGACCCACTAGAACAATGTTACCACACTACCAGGACACATAAGACCCACTAGAACAATGTTACCACACTACCAGGAGACATAAGACCCACTAGAACAATGTTACCACACTACCAGGACACATAAGACCCACTAGAACAATGTTACCACACTACCAGGACACATAAGACCCACTAGAACAATGTTACCACACTACCAGGAGACATAAGACCCACTAGAACAATGTTACCACACTACCAGGACACATAAGACCCACTAGAACAATGTTACCACACTACCAGGATACATAAGACCCACTAGAACAATGTTACCACACTACCAGGACACATAAGACCCACTAGAACAATGTTACCACACTACCAGGAGACATAAGACCCACTAGAACAATGTTACCACACTACCAGGAGACATAAGACCCACTAGAACAATGTTACCACACTACCAGGACACATAAGACCCACTAGAACAATGTTACCACACTACCAGGAGACATAAGACCCACTAGAACAATGTTACCACACTACCAGGACACATAAGACCCACTAGAACAATGTTACCACACTACCCAGAACATAAGACCCACTAGAATTAATGTTACCACACTACCCACACTACCAGAGACATAGACCCATAGAACAATGTTGCCACACTACCCAGGAGACATAAGACCCACTAGAACAATGTTACCACACTACCAGAGAGACATAAGACCACTGAAACAATGTTGCCACACACTACCAGGAGACATAAGACCCACTAGAACAATGTTACCCACACTACCAGGAGACATAAGACCCACTAGAACAATGTTACCACACTTTACCGGGACACATAAGACCCACAATTTAATGTTACCCACACTACCAGAGACATAAGACCCACTAGACAATGTTGCCACACTACCGGGAGACACAAGACCCACTAGAACAATGTTGCCACACTACCAGGACATAAGACCCACTAGAACAATGTTACCACACTACCAGGAGACATAAGACCCACTAGAACAATGTTACCACACTACCAGGACACATAAGACCCACTAGAACAATGTTACCACACTACCAGGAGACATAAGACCCACTAGAACAATGTTACCACACTACCAGGAGACATAAGACCCACTAGAACAATGTTACCACACTACCAGGAGAGACAGTAACCACAAACACCTTCCCCTCGACCACCTCCACATCCTTCACACCTGTCATTACCCATTACTCGTGTACAGGTAAAGGTCATCCCTCACTGCTGGGGCAGGTGTGAGTGACGCATTGTTAACAGCGTAAAAATCACTGGGATGTGTTATAAACTTGGTAAACACGGATGAAAGATTCAGGTAAAAGTGTCCCCCCTCTCTCTCTCTCTCTCTCTCTCTCTCTCTCTCTCTCTCTCTCTCAATACTGACTGTCCATTTGAACTTTGCGATAATAGTTAAGCATTAGTTACCATCATGTGATATTACAGCATGAATGAGATTTTACACACATCAGTAAATATGTTTACATGTATCGGCCTTTTTAAATGTACTATTATTACTAGTATAAATAGGGAGACACTGGAGAGATACATTACAGCTATTATTCAGTACACGTTATATTTATCACAGACGCGGGGAAGCTCCGCTGTAATATATGTTTTTGAAAATGAATTCCACGTCGGCTGTGTGTGTGTGTGTATGATAGATCACTTCCCCTCTTTGAGCTGGAATACAACGCAGTGCTACGTAGTGTACTAGTAATGTCTAGATTGGATGGGTCGTGTCTCTGAGGTTTGAAGATTTTGTAAAATAAGTGAACTTGGTGATAAAAAACAGAAGACGATGGTAAACTGTGTTGTATATATTATAGAAAACAATTATAGGCCCCCCACGCCAAATCTAACCTAATATAATCCATACGAACCTATAACCTAACCTAACCCTACAAATCTCTAATCTAACCTAACCCTTGTGCTGATGAAAACTAAAACGTGTATGAAACATGTAGTGATAAGGATACCGAACATCATTAACTCCCAAAAGAATAATAATATTGTTGCCTTATTGAAAGTACACATAAATACTGGTAGGCAATTATGGTCTAAATTTTATGAGCAGAATTTCCGACGGTAATTATTTGTTTGTGAAGAGTTTGAGAATTTATAGGAGAGAGAGAGAGAGAGAGAGAGAGAGAGAGTAATGTTTGCGTTCATTTTATACATTGTTTTCACATTCATTTTATTACTGTAGAATAAAAAGCATGAGAGTAATTAGTTTAGGATCAATAGATAGAGAAATAGATAGAATACTATTTATACATAATATAAGCAAGATAAAATTAATGTTTTCCAATCTCATGTATAAACTACAAAATGTAAAGTTAAATGCGATTGAATACTTTTTATTTATATGTGAATAAAGTCATTGTATAATATATTTTCTCCACAAAACGTCTCAGAATTTCGTATCAGTATGTATTGTGAGGAAAACTTGTAACATTACAGACGAAGAATTTCAATTTTGTATTTCTCAACTGTGGGAGTATAGAGGAGAGAAGCCAGTGACGGTGTACCACAAGTCATCCGAACAGTGTAAAAGTTTAACCCATGCAGCAGGAAAAGTGGGAAACGTTGTGTATATTCTTATTTGTGTCGTGTTGTTGGGCACAGGAGGACGATGTAATGTTGCAGAACGTTGAGTCAAGACGAGAAATTACATCAACACTGCACGCACGAAGGAATTGTTGAAAATGTTGCACGATGTAGTGACTTGGCCTTTTCTTTAGAGTGTGTATTTAAGGTCAACCTGAATAAATCCTTACTCTGGTGTTTTAAGGAGTTAGTCAGAAGAAAATAAGTGTTTAAGGATAATATAATAATAAGGGGGGTTATATACCAGACGAAAAAAATAATAATCTTCGCTTTTTAATCTCTACACCCAAACAATTCTCAAAGGGGACTAAATAATTTCTTACAGTACAGCGTAGCGTAATCCTTCCCAACCAACGAAATAAAATAACTATGTCAATTATTAGCCTCGTCAACAAATCTCAATAACAAAAACTTCTTTCTTTTCTTATTGTTTAGTATATCTTTAATCTTTGTTTTATGTTATTGTTTGTTTTGTTTGTTTTATTCTGGAGCGAACGATTGACGAGTTCATAAAATGTATCTTGTGTCATGCCTTGTAGATAAAGGTGAACGAATGAAGATGTATCACTCAAGTACAGTAAGATATAATCAAGATAGCAATATATCATCAAGAAGGTGATATATCCTACTAAGAACACTTCAAAATTCTTGCAGAGTTTGATTGTTGTAAAAGTTGGTCTTTGTTAAACACTTGCTGAAGAAACTTTTAATTCATTTAATGAAAGAACTGCCCCCTGACGTGCCTTACATGGTAGATGGGCGTGTGTGGGTGTATGTGTTAAATCAATACCAACTAACATTGCGTCAAATGTTAAGACAAAACCACGCCCACAACACATGTTAAGACACTACCACGGCCACGACACATGTTAAGACACTACCACGGCCACGACACATGTTAAGACACTACCACGGCCACGACACATGTTAAGACACTACCACGGTCACGACACATGTTATGACACCCTCCTGGAACGCTGTACTGTAACATTCAAGCACACACACATGACGTAATTGTGCCGAATTATTGTCAGTTCAGTGACAAGACGATGCTGAACCAAGCCGATATAAAACTATTGATACAACACTGATATGTGTGTGTGTGTGTGTGTGTGTGTGTGTGTGTGTGTGTGTGTGTGTGTGTGTGTGTGTGTGTGTGTGTTGTAAATGTGGTATACGTAAATGTTTGTCTGTTGCCATGTATGTTTGTAGTGTATGGTGTATTGTTTTGCTGTATTTTTTTTTAGTTTGTTCAATTTGATGTTTTTTTTTGTAATAGAGGATGTGTTTATTTTTTTATGACTGAAGTGATGTAATCGTCGACACACACACACATACACACCAAGATCGTCCCTGAACACGGTAAACAGTTCCCAGTGTGTCGTAAAACTTAAGAGATTTCCATATAAAGTTCTAAACCACAAAACTGATCACTAGCATCAACAACTCTTACTAAATATTCTAATTAAGGAAAATAATGAAGAATTTTGTAGATAATGATAAACCCGATCGTAAGTTCTAGAAGAAAAAAATAAACGTTCATCCTCGAGGACCAAACACGACACAACTCGACTCCTCTCACAGCCAGCGGAGTCTTCTTCAGTGGCCGCCGCTTCTAGGTAAACAACATGACCTTTGGCGGCTGTTTATCTGCTGCCGTAAATATGAGAGCGTGTTCCTCTTTATTCTAATACATTACTTTCATCTTATCCCAGCTTTATGGTGAGATATTTCTCGTTGATAAAGATGCGTAATTGGTCACTGATGCTGTTTGGGGGTCTTCGTTTTAAATCTCTTCGTTATTTTTTCACTCAACCTTAGATTGCATCTTTCCTTAATGTTGTTCGGTGTTGTGTACTTTGTCTCGCTCACAGAAGACGTTACGCCATTAAGGGAACGATTACCGGGGATGAGCTGGGTGCTGTGTTTTCAGACTTATTGGTAACATCCTGCTAATCACACGCTTGGCTGGGATCACAGGAATAACTGCCCGTGACACTGTTGATCGTCTTGCCAAAGAAGCGACACAAGAAGAGGACACTGAAGCCTCCCTCGCTCTCTCCCTCAACCATTTCAAATTTCGCATACACCTCACGCAACGAGAAGCATTCAACGAACACTGGACACACATGAAACATCAGGGAAGTGCCACACTACGCCACTATGCCACTATGGCGCAGTAACCTCATGTTGACAACAGATTGCGTACATGAAACTGCGCCTCTGGTACAAGTATGTACCTATGGGAGTTATTGGCAACCAGTCAGTCAGAACACCGAGATAAGAGAGCCGTGGCTCTGAGGTGAACAAGGAGATTTAGAGCAAGGTATAGTTAAGAAGTGAGAAGTACAGAAGGAGAATGATAGCAAGTGGGCTTTTCACCTTGCGGAGGCTGGTTTGTGGTTTAACCAGTGACAGACGTCCCTCAATCCTCCAGGGGCAAAGGAGGTTATATAAGCTAAGCTAAGCTGGTTTAAAGTGCGATCCTAGGGAATGTGCTGGTTTGGGGTTTGTTGGAGAGTTAACCCTGAGCCTAGCCGCACTATTTATAAGCTTTGTGTCCAGCCCGACTCTCACACCCTCTCTCACTACATCCTTACGTGCTCTATGACCATACTCTACCAACACCTCATCCCTACCTGACCAATTATCCCTCCTCCAAGAGACAGGCCTGGCACTTGACATTATTAGGGACCTTCCACTCCCATAAACAGATGAATTGTACCTGGAACGTCCCTACCCCTTCACACTCATCATCCTGTCACTATGTATGTGACTGGCTAAAAAAAAACATGGCCCGTCAGGCTCTTGCGTCCTTAATGCGCGAGTTATGAAGGCAAGCATGAACTCTGCATGCTTCCTTGTTGGTCGTTGTAAACGCTTTTGCGTTTTGTCTTGCACAGGATGCAAGGGGTTCCTATTATACAGTACTAGCCCCTTCGCAGAGCAAATCTGAAAATCTCAGTTAAGGTATGGAAGCTACATGATTTTGTTGATGGGATTATTTTTTGGACTGCTGTGACACCTGGTGGGGGGGGAGGCGGGAAGCTGGGGGTTGGACTATAGTGATAAATTAGGGAGACAGGATACGTACACCCTTCTAACCCTCACATGCGTGGAAGACCTGCATTTCGAAGACGAGGTCGAGACAAGAAGACATTTAGGTTTCGTTGGGTAGCTCCTAAACTTGACGATGGTTTAATACCTTGAGGACGATGGTTTAACCCTTTAAGGAAGACGATTTAATCCTTCAAAAACGATGGCTTAACTCTCGTCCTTAGAAAGTTAAAACAACAGCACCTGTCGAAACTCTACCTGTTCAGCTAAAAATATTTCCATATTAAGATATTCAGGAACTCTCTAACGGAATATATAGTGAGACTATTTACCGGACTGTATAGGAATGTAGTCCGTCATATCGAGATCCATTAAACATGAAACCTCAATATAACAGACTATATGGAAGAGTACAGTCCATTATATCGAGGTCCTTTAGATATGAATTCCCGTTAAATGAAAAGTTTATTGTACTAGTTTTCTTCGGTGTTTGTGTGTGTGTGTTTTCGTAGTACACCAGGTAGCTTATGCACACACACACACACACACACACACACACACACACACACACACACACACCTCGTTTTCTAATCTACACCTCAATATCTTGTCTCCCTCCCACACCTCCACCTACAAACTCAACTTTCTCCAACATCTTGACAATTTTTACGATGACGACAACTTTTTCACTTGAAATTTTACGCAAAGTTAAACATTATCGTGATGTTAATATGTTAATATCTGTTGGTGATGCTTCTACCTCGTTTTTGTGTTTATCATTTAACTATTTTTTTTAGAGTAAAGATTTAAGGATAACTGAAATGTATGATCACCTGAAGAATCTCCATCTCAGAAACGGTAATTTAGTAGTAAAGTTATTTATTATCAACTTGGAATCGTAAAAATAAATACAGTACTACATAGTTGCCCCAAGTGTGTTGTTACCATGCCTCCCTTGTTCACTTAGCACCGTCGCACTGGCTAGGGAAGCGATTGATAGAGCTTTTTGCTTGATACAGCTCTGTCGATCAGTTCCTTAGCCAGGTGAGTAAGGGAGACACAGTAGGGAGTAACAACACACCTGGGGGCCACTGTACAGGAGTTCAGTAGTAACTATTACCATTAGTCAGCCACCTACAGGAATAACAATCGCCTGAGCGTTAGTTTCAGCAGGCTATTAACAAAATAAATTACCTAATACAGAAATGAAGGCTTTCTATATTACAATGCAGTACTGTATAGTCAAAGAGGAGTAAAAATATACAAATATTCAATAATGTTTATTGTTAAAAATGCACTAATATAATTATTTAAACAGTACAGTGGACTCGACCGTATACCATGTAAATACTACATCATAAAATATACAGTACAATGTAAAATATAATCAAGAGTGAAATATCTGAACATTATGTAAGAATCGCCGGTGCAGTAAAATTGGAACTCTTCCAAAAGTATGTACTATAATATTCGGCTGATAATAATTTGTTGTTTTAAATGTTGAAAAATTTCCACAACCAGTACTAACGATAAGTATGAAGATCTGCAATACATTTTCTTATTACCGTAATTGATCAGTATGTCATAATAAGATATGTAAGATTAAACCCTAAAATGTGTAGTAAAAAATGGATGGAATAAAAATGAATGAATTAAATGCTAAATAAAGGAGGTTATACGAATTTACAAAATCTTTCATTTCAAAGTACTGTATTCCTAACCTTATTTCCAGGTCCTCCTAGACTACAGTAAAAGAAAACTAGTACTTTTAACATTTCAATAACAAACTACCTAATGGGGTTGTGAGGCTCAACTAATGGAAGTGGGAAGATCAACTAATGAGTCAGAGAGGACACATGGTTTGAGGAAGATTTGCGTCTCTAGTCAGTTGATAAATTCACTTTTCATATGCAACATTATTTTAGTGTGGTAATATACTGGCAATATACTGGTGGGAAGGGGCTGGCATTATACTAGTGGGAAGGGGCTGGCATTATACTGGTGGGAAGGGGCTGGCATTATACTGGTGGGAAGGGGCTGGGTATTATACTGGTGGGAAGGGGCTGGCATTATACTGGGAAGGGGCTGGGTACTAGTGGGAAGGGCTACATTATACTAGTGGGAAGGGGCTGGCTAGTGGGAAGGGGGTTGGGGGCTGGCATTATACTAGTGGGAAGGGGCTGGCATTACACTAGTGGGAAGGGGCTGGCATTATACTGGTGGGAAGGGGCTGGCATTATACTGGTGGGATGGGGCTGGCACTATACTGATGGGATGGGGTTGACACTATACTGGTGGGATGGAGCTGGCACTATCCTGGTTACGAAGGATTATTTTCGCGGTATCAGTGCGTTGTTGTGCATCATTATTCAACTCCTGTGAACAGTTATGGGAAAAGTGTCAATATTGGTTTACGAGTTGCCACTATCTCAACTTACGGCTGTTGTATAATTGTGCAGTAATTCTCTAAGTTCACTCGGGGTTATTATAGGTCAGTGACACCATCATCATCATCATCATCATCATCTTCACGTTCCAACTTTAATTTTTATGCAAGTGTTCGGTGATATGGGTATGCGGTGGCCGAGTGGATACAGCGATCGCCTTCTTTCCTTTGATACTGGGGTACTCATAGTCCACCCAACTGTGAATGTGTACGTACAGCCACCCACAAAAGTCATGTCGCCTCTCCTGCTGTTCCATCAACCCCGAAATTTATCATACTCGTGAACCTGAAGCAATAGACAGTGATGCATTATTCTGTTCACAAATGCTTCGGATTCATAAGTCTGAATCTCGAGGTTGGTGGTTCAGGAGGAGAGGCGATAGGACTAATTTTGTGGTTGAGTGTACTCGTCTCTCGTAGTGTACCTAATTAGGGAAGTGATGGTGCTCTAGTTTAAGAGTCGGCCATGCTGCCTCCTCGTGGTACTTGAAGGCTTAGTGTAATGTATAGTAATGTGCGTGTGAGTGTACAGTGAGATGTACATTGATGTGCGTGTACAGTGAGTTGTATCTACAGTCATGACTCCGAGATTCACTTTCATGACTGAACTGTTTTCAAGCCAAGAAAGACAACAAACTTCTTTTTACCAGAGTTCTCAGCCTTTATCTACGTGGTTTTATAGGAGAATAAGAAAGAGGAAGAAAGAAAGAAGACAAAAGAAGAAGGAAAGAAGGTGGAGAAAGAAAGAACAAAAGAAGAAAAAGAAGAAAAAGAAGGATCATCTTGTGTTTTGATGTGTCGTGTCGTGTCGTGTTGTGTCGTGTCGTGTTGGAGACTAAAGGCAGAAGGGACACACACAAATGGATTAAAGTGTCACCCCTTTCCCTTAATACCTGTCTATGTAGGTGGAAACAAACAAACAAACACGACTCACTTCTACGAAACACTTCATTTGTATAAAACAAATTGTCTCCATCAGTGAGTGTTGAGAGTTAATCCACGAGAATGTCCTGTATGTAGCTCTGTCGTAACTAGACTATGAAGAAGGGAAAGATAAAAATCGTCTTTCAGTAGTAGAGTCGTTGAAGTTTAATATACTTTACCTGAAAAAAAAAATTACACTTCATCTGTGGCTTGGTGGAACTTGTGTTGTGTGCTGTAATAAACAGAAATAAAAAGCTCTATAAAGATTTAATTTTATCCTCTAGATGAAAAATGGTATTGAGGTCATCGTTCAAAATAAAAGTAATTTATAAATGACGGACGGATTACAAAAACAAAACCTTTTGTATTATTTTGTTTGATATTTCAGCGGTTAAAATGTATGCTTTTATAACGACAATTGTATTACAGGGTATATATTTTTTCCTAAGCTTAAGCCCACACGTATGCTCAGACACACCAGACGACCACCGAAGGGTCGAGACGTGCCTGGCGCTCATCTCGGAGCAGCCAGGTCAACTGTTGTGTTGGCCCATACCAGCCCCCCCCTGAACCCTCCTCCCCACCGGAATATCAACATGTTCTCGCCAGAAGTTGCTGTTTCATTTAGGAAAGGAATGGAACCAGTGTTAAACAGAGGTGAACAGTGGTGAACGGTGCTTAAGTCAGTGAGAACAACTCAACAGTAACAGTCGTACCCGGGTTGACCTTCACACAGTGAGGTCCCAGGTACCCAGTGATAGCGGCCCGTGAGACCCAACAACCAGCGATGTGTTAATCCGTCTACGATAGGAAGGCCTGGGACCACACCTCACTCATATAACACCATCTGTGAGGGAATTACTACACCACGTCAGGCCCCTCATAACACCATATGTGAAGGAGTTACTACACCACGTGAGGCCCCTCATAACACCATCTGTGAGGGAATTACTACACCACGTGAGGCCCCTCATAACACCATCTGTGAGGGAATTACTACACCACGTGAGGCCCCTCATAACACCATCTGTGAGGGAACTACTACACCACGTGAGGTCCCTCCTAACACCATCTGGGAGGGAGTTACTACACTACGTTTTTGCTGTTCAACACCTACAATAATCTGTATGTTCACTGTATGTTCCTTTACCTTTCTCTAATGAAGGCTTTTGTTAAACCACCTATGTATGTAATAAGTCATTTATGTCCAATGTATATTTTCAGCCTTCGGGCTGCAGAACTTTTTCAATAAACCGTCAATTATTATTATTATTATTATTTATTCAGCACAGAGAGGATCCCGTACTTAAGGGGTTAAATCATCGTATTCAAGGGTTTAAGGTTATCGTACTTCAGGGGTTAAATCATCGTACTCAAGGGTTTAAAGTTATCGTACTTCAGGGGTTTAAGGATTCCTTTTATCTTTAACTCAGTTCTTGATCTATTATACGGAAATATTTTTTTTTCGTTTTTTTCTTCTGTTTTAAATACATTTGTCTTCAGTTATTATAAATTCACTCTTGACCCTCCTTACCTTCGTCCCTCTCTCCCTTCCTCCACCTTTCCCGTCATCCCTTCCTCCCTTCCTTCTTCCCTCACTCTTTCTCCCTCCCTCCCTCCCCCGTTCACATACACTCGTCATGTAATGCATCATTGGTGTTCAGTCTCCCGGGTAATCAAATAAAGGCAAACTCTCCCCAGCGCGGGAATGACTCATTTTACTAACACCTTCTACAACGACCTTCTTTCCTTATCTAATTTTCCGTATGTCTGGGGGCGTGAAATGAAAGTCTATATCTGCCTCAGGTCGATAGATAATGTCTGACGTTTATATTAAGAGGGAAAGTAACATTAAGATAGATAGATTTTTAACTCTTTCTATAGTTTCTTGAGAAAAAATATTAACATACTCGTATCATCTTTCTCGGAATATTTAGTGAGGGGTAATTTTCCTTGTGTGAAGTTGGCCATGTTGATGTGACCTATACACCTGCGTTAAAGTCGTCATTATCATCAGGAACACAAAGACTCGGCGGCCATAAAGGAAGGAAGTCATGGAGCATCACTGACGCTTGTGAGACATTTTTGTGTTCAGTGACAAAGGATGAAATTCTTTGAACTTATAAGATGGAAATGAAAAATATCACAGGTGTTTATTTTTGTGTATATTTAGATATTTAAAACACACACACACACACACACACACACACACACACACACACAGAGTGATAAGTCTCTCGTCACACTGTTATGATGCACCAATACCCAGCATCTCCTTTCCTGGTGCCTGACAAGGGATCACCAAGACAACAGAAGATCGACAATAAGATAACCTCAGAGATACGTACGTCAATTACATCATCATAAGTATAAATGAAAGAACACCCCCTTGTTACGTCTATGTTCCCGACGCTACAAGAACGCCATTTCACCAACAATTTTACGTCTTAGCTTCAGGTGCGTCAAAAAAAACCCCCCCCCCACAAAGATACGTCCCCAACATCAGCAGTTAGGAGAGCAAGAAAAGCACTTTACCAACCACAGAAAATTTAGTCTTTTGTGTGTGTGTGTGTGTCCTCCTACATCACTGTTGTCTTAGCAGGTCAGGGGAAGAGGGAGGAGGGTATCTCATAGGATTTACTGAGATTACAACAGTCGGATTCACTTCGCTACAGAACCCTCCTAGTCCTTGTCCCAAAAACCTTTATATATATATATATATATATATATATATATATATATATATATATATATATATATATATATATATATATATATATATATATATATATATATATATATATATATATATATATATATATATATACAAGTCTGTACTCACCCCTGAAGATGTGAATTACACAGCGCTTAGGAACTTCGTGTTTTCTTCTTTCCTTGTGGTTATCAGCATATATATATATATATATATATATATATATATATATATATATATATATATATATATATATATATATATATATATATATATATATATAATATATGTGTGTGTGTGTGTATATTTTGTTTTTCCTCCCAAGGTGTTGACATCACACCTCCACTATTTCTCTTAGCTCAGATAACATTTTAAAACTATCTTGTTATGTGTCATGTATAAAGTACAGTGTGTAGGAGAGGATACCAATAATTTTTGCATTTTTAAGATGTTTTTTTGTTTAGTTTTTGGAACGAGAGAGAGAGAGAGAGAGAGAGAGAGAGAGAGAGAGAGAGAGTTTGTTGTAGTTTATAAGGCTGTGGGCTATCTATGTACTAGGAGTGATGGTGACTTGGTGACCTTGTTGAGGAGTAGTGTCTGGTTATACTGGAGGATTACGCACCGGAGGATGAACCTCTGGAGGATGATCAACTATAGTGAGAGCTTGAGCATGACCCGCCACTATGGTAACTCTACTTTTCATCGTTTCAAGTGTTAAGTAACAACGTGTAAGAGTTAGTTAGTGTTTCAGAGTTACACATGGTAGATTAGCATCACACTATACATCACCTCGCTTGACCTTAACTAGAATAAACTGCCATCAACCGAAACTAATATACAGTCAATTACTAAAGTCCGTTCGCCTCAACCCCTATACCACGAACCCCGAGATTCTGACTTTTGAACCCGAAGCAGTAGACTGGTACATTATTCTGTCCATAAATGCTTCAGGTTCATGAGTCTGAATACCGTGGTTCAGGGGAAGAAGCGAACGGACTTTAGTAGTTGACGGTACACTTGACCTGGCATGATACTGGGCAGTGTCAGAGGCCAGCAGCTAGCTCTTCACTTGTCTCACATCCTCTCAGGTCGACTCACATCCTTTCCGTCTTTATTGCCTCTTCAGGGACGTTTTGCAATTACACCTTGAGAGCAAAGGTTCAATCAAGGAGGTGTGTGTCGTGGAATGTACGTACGTGTGTCGTGACCTGAGGCTTGGAGACAACGATGAGATCCTGTTAGAGATGAAAGACGTAGTTGTGACTGTCTCCACCACACAGTCTCCTACATTTTAACTGTTTGCATACCCGTGTTAACTGTTTGCATACCCCGTGTTAACTGTTAACATACTGAAGGGGGTATACGCGTACCAGTGGCCTGAGGTATAATAATAATGCTCTTACTCTTTACTACTGATACCTTTAGGGGTTAATAAAGAAGAAAGCGTGCGTGTGAGTATGTGGGCAGCATTATGAGCATGTGGGCGGCATTGTGAGTATGTGGGCGGCTTTATGAGTAGGAAGGCGGGATTATGAGTATTGGTATCATTATGAGCATGTGGGAAGCTTTATGAGACGCGCTTCTCTCAGTTGAATAAAATCCCCCTGATGTTAGCCACAATAAAAGGATTAAAAAAAAAAACTTTTTCCACATTGAACTAAGTATCAAATATTTAAAGCCAGAATAGCAATTTAATTATATCCTATTGAACAAAAATCCATCAGTTGTGTTATTAATTTAAATGGAAGATTATCACTTTTTAGTTTTCCTGGTGATTTTAAACACTTAAGAAAGTGGTTGGGGTGTTGATGTAAATAAATTATGGTATGTATACGGATTACAATAACATGCTCAAGTAAACGGCGTAAATGTTGGGTCAATACCGTCACCGCAGCAGGTCATATATACAGTATTTAACTCCAGGTGAAACCTTCTAAAATTATACAAAATAATAATGCTGTACTCTTGCTTTATAATATAATACTCGTTATAGCTAATAAATATCAGGTAAGTGTACAGTTCAGGTAGATGTACAGTTATATTGTTGGAAAATATTGAGTGAACAGCGCCATTAGTCACTCCTGCCAGACATTATACAGTATATCACTTGGGACTAATGGCTTTTAGTTCGGAGTGTTTATAAAAAAGTCTATATTTTAGCATAACATTGAAAGAAGAAAGGTATTGATGTGGTCGCCATTTTCAATATCAAAGTATCCGCCATAGTATAAAAATTTAACAGGGAAAATATGCTCCTTTTCGCTCTATGTAATATTAAATCAACTCGAGATGTTAAAGGATACTGATCTACTGAAGGTTCATATATAAACAACTTTGACGAAATGTTTTCCACGATGACAGGAGTGACCCATCAGTTGGCCACCAGATAGCTGTGTAAACACTTGTACCAAAAAAGTATCTTCATGGAAGGGTTCGATGAATTTCAAAATGAACACTATGACTCTTGTTGTCTCGGTAGGATTGTCAAAATCCTTCGTCCGTTGTGTTATATTGTCTCACACAAAAAAGTTATAAAGATACTTTTTGGAACGAATTATACAGCATAAAACACAAACCAAATTCTGAAACAAGTGTTGAAAGTTCTGATCACCTGAAGAATCTCCACCCCAGCTTTCTTTACCTATAGATTACCCACTCTAACGCTAACCTAACCTAACCCCTCACCAATAGCACTATACCCCCACCAACAGCACTACACCCCATCAACATCACCACACCCCCATCAACAGCACTACACCCCCACCAACATCACCAAACCCCCATCAACAGCACTACACCCCCACCAACAGCACCAAACCCCCACCAGCACAGCATACACCCCCCAACAGCAACACCAACCACTACAAACCCCCCCCACACCCCACCAACCACCACTACCCCACCAACCAACATCACCACACCCCCCACCAGCAACTAACCCACCAACATCACCACACCCCCACCAACCCCCCAGCACCCACACCCCCACCCAACACCCCCACCAACATCACCACACCCCCACCAACATCACACCCACCAACCACCACCATCACCATCCTTTCCCCCACCAACAACACACCACACCACATCACCACACCCCCACCAACAGCACTATACCCCCCCAACATCACTACATCCCACCACACATCACCACACACCCACCAACAGCACTATACCCCCACCAACATCACCACACCCCACCAACAGCACTACACCCCCACCAACATCCACCACACCCCCACCAGCACTACACTCCCCCCACCAACATCACCACACCCCCCACCAACAGCACTATGCCCCACCAACATCACCACACCCCCACCCCAGCATTACTTCACCACCCCCACCAGCACACCTTGCACCCCCACCAACAGCACCACACCCCCCACCAACAACACTATACCCCACCAACATCACCACACCCCCACCACACATCCCACCACCACACACCACACACTTAACCAACAACCACACCAGCACCACCCCACCAACAACACCCCAACACTACACCCCACCATCACCACCCCACCAACATCACCACACCCCCACCACATCACCACACACCCCACCAACAGCAGCATATACCCCCACCAACATCACCAACACACCCCCACCAACATATACACCATCACCCCACCACCAACAACACCACTACCACAGCACCAAACCACTACACCACTAACACTCATCCCACAACCCCACCAGCACACCCCACCCCACCACACCAACATCACCACACCCACCAACACACCCACCCACCCCCACCACAGCCCCCACCAGCATACCCACCAGCATCACCCACACCAACACCAACAGCACTTCCCCCAACATCACCACATCACCACACCCCCGCATCCAACCATCACCCACACCCACCCCCCACCACATCAGCACACTATACCCCACACAACCACCACGCCTCACCAACAGTCCACCCACCCAGCAACCCCCACCACCACCACCCCACCACCCCACACCAACAACACACCCCCACCAACCACCACAGCCCCCCCCAGCCCACACCCCACCAACAGCACCACACCCTCACCAACCCCACCAACAGCACCACACCTCCACCCACCATAACAGCCACCAACCCCACCACATCACCACACCCCCCACCAACAATACCCCCCCTCAGCACCCCACCAACATCACCACCACCAACATCACACCCCCACCAACAGCACCATACCAACATCACCACACCCCCACCAACACCATCACCACACCCCCCCAACATCACCACACCCCACCAACATCACCCACACACCCCCACCAACAGCACTACCACCCCACCAACAGCACCAACATCACCACACCCCCACCAACACACAACCCACCACCAACCATCACTACTACCAACCTACACCCCACCAACAGCACTACCCCCCAACATACCCCACCAACATCACCACACCCCCACCAACAACACCAAACCCCACCAACAGCACTATACCCCCACCAGCACCAAACCCCACCAACTCACACCCACCCACCAACATCTACTCACTGACTACACCACAAGCATCACCACCACCAACAGCACTAAACCCCCACCAACATAGACAGCCACCAACAGCACTACACCCCACCAATAGCACTAACCCCATAAACATCACCACACCCCCACCAACAGCACACCACACAAACATCACCACACCCCCACCAACATCACACAACCAACAGCACTACACCCCACAACACTTAACATCACACCCAACATCACTAGACAGCTAAACCAACATCACTAGACAGCCACACCAACATCACTAGACAGCCACACCAACATCACTAGACAGCCACACCAACATCACAAACACCACACTTAACACAGCACAAACACTGGAGAACGAAAAACGTAACAAAATTAGAGCAAAAAAAAGACACAAAAACAAACCTGTGTTTTATGTTTATTTATTATTCATTTCTTTTTATTTTATATTCAACAGGTAATATTTTATTATTCATAAAATGTATAACTTATAGCTGTTTGCCAGACGTTCTTGTTGAATGTATGTGTATACAGGATGATAGTAGATTGTGTAAAGTGAGAGAGAGAGAGAGAGAGAGAGAGAGAGAGAGAGAGAGAGAGAGAGAGAGGAGGAAAGGGAGAAAAGGGAAAGAGAGAAAAGGGAGAGGGAGAAAGCGAGCGATAAAGAAAGCTTCTGTAACACTGACGACACAACAACAACAAAAACCCCACTATACTTTGGCGGGAAAGGAAACTATTGTCACACTTCTCTTGTAATTTATTAATGAACCATACAAAAGGTGATCATGATAACAAATATAGATTATAATCCTCAGCGCATTCACTATAATAATCAAGTGTATAGATTATAGTCAACACACTCACTATAACATCACCATCAAGTGTATAGATAATAGTCCAACACACCCACTATAACATCACCATCAAGTGTATAGATTATAGTCAACACACTCACTATAACATCACCATCAAGTGTATAGATTATAGTCCAACACACTATAACATCACCATCAAGTGTATAGATTATAGTCAACACACTCACTATAACATCACCATCAAGTGTATAGATTATAGTCCAACACACTATAACATCACCATCACGTGTATAGATTATAGTCCAACACACTCACTATAACATCACCATCAAGTGTATAGATTATAGTCCAACACACTATAACATCACCATCAAGTGTATAGATTATAGTCCAACACACTCACTATAACATCACCATCAAGTGTATAGATTATAGTCCAACACACTATAACATCACCATCAAGTGTATAGATTATAGTCCAACACACTCACTATAACATCACCATAAAGTGTATAGATTATAGTCCAACACACTATAACATCACCATCAAGTGTATAGATTATAGTCAACACACTCACTATAACATCACCATCAAGTGTATAGATTATAGTCCAACACACTCACTATAACATCACCATCAGCGTTATCACAATCCTCGTCACCTCTTCCATAACGACACAACGTATAATTCATGGCCACGTATTGTTATAGTGAATCATAGGTCAATGTTGGTTTGTATTTCCATTTAATTATATGTCCAAGATTATATTATATTATTTTTTTCTTTTCAGGCTTCTATAATATATTATACACCTGCACAGACAGACAACACACACACACACATACACACACACACACACACACACACACACACACACACACACACACACACACACACACTGACTGATTGACTCTCTCTCTCTCTCTGCCTGCTCTGAGGACATTGGTCAGCTGCTCAAAGTGTGTCTGACGCGGTTTAAAACCCTGACAACTTTACGACAAAAACAAACAAACAATTAAACAAACAACACACAAGAGAGACCTGTAAGTTACTGTAGGTCACCAACATAAAAGAAAACATCAGAGAGAATTTCCCTTATATAGAAAACTGGTGGGAAGTTCTCTAGAAAACCATTTAGTATCTTGTTCTATATTGTACTTTCCTGATAAATGGTAATATAGTTTCTTCTGATATTTGTTAATATAATAATTTTTTAACTTTCTTTTTTATATATTTTTCACATGTTTTAACCTTGAATATATATATAATTATTTACATATACAGGTAGAAGATACAGGTATGAAATATTACTTAGGGAGGATGTCACCGTCTTTCCTCCCTTTCTCCCTCCCTCCCTCCCTCCTCTCCCTATGTTCCTCTTACCCCTCTTCTCATCTTTATCTTCACCTCTCTCCTTCCCTCCTCTCCCCCCTCTCGTCTTTTCCCCTTCTCTTCCCCCCCTCCTTTCTTAAGTTCAAGTCTCATTTCGTTAAGTTCAAGTCTCATTTCGTTAAGTTCAAGTCGTCTTTTTTTAAATTCAAGTCGACCTTAGTTAAGTTGAATTCTTCTTTCGTTAAGTTCAAGTCTACCTTCGTAAAGTTTAGTTCGTCTCGTTTCCTAAGTTCAATTCTTCTTACGTTAAATTCAAGTCTTCTTTTGTAAAGTTGAACTCTTCTTTCGTTAAGTTCAAGTCTTATTTCGTTAAATTCAAGTCTTCTTTCTTGAAGTTGAACTCTTCTTTCGTTAAGTGCATGTCTCGTTTCGTTGAATTCAAGTCTTCTTTCGTTAAGTTCATGTCTCGTTTCGTTAAGTTTAAGTCTCGTTTCGTTAAGTCCAAGTTTACCTTCGTTAAATTTAAGTCTTCTTTCGTGAAGTTGAACTCTTCTTTCGTTAAGTTCATGTCTCGTTTGGTTAAGTTCAAGTTTACCTTCGTTAAGTTCACACCATCGTCCATATATAAACAATAAACAGAAGGGGAGGCAGCACACTACCCAGCCTTGAGTCTACACCATCAGGTCTTTGTTCTCGAGTCCCTTAACATCAGCCGTGACTCACTTGATGTTAGGAGGAAAGAGCAATTCTAATCAGGAGAAGCAACAGGAACAGGTTATAACGATGGAAATAAGGAGAACGGATGAAAAGACCAAACGATGGAAGGAAGAATAGAAGAGAAGAAGTATCGAAAGGGAGTTTTGACGCCACAAGGAAGACCCAGAGGGAAGTAAAAACAGCAACACGAAAAAATGGAAGAGTGAAACAAGGAATGATTGGAAGAACTTAAAGAAAACGAAGAATAACTTACGAAAATATGGCATGAAAAGATAAACAATAAACGAAAGGCACATAGATATGATGCTGAAACACAACAAATAAAAGGGAATAATGGAAAAACTTAAATAATACGTACTAAATGAAGGAACAGTGGGGAAAACAAACACACGATACATTTCTGGGCAATGATCTAAAGAAACGGTACAGACAAAGAAAAAGAAGAAGAGGAGGAAGAGAGTGTTGGAGGTGGTGTCGAGGCAATGGGAAGCAGAACTATGGAGGAGAGGGAGGAGTGACGTAGACTTAGTGAGGAGGAGAGACAAGATATAAACAAGAAAGAGAGTGAAGGTGAGTGTGGGGAGTGAGAGAGAAAGACATGTCACAAACACGACTAGGGAGGAATGAGGAGAGGAAGGGAAATAGAAGAAGAGGTGAGTCAAATAGAAGAGGAGGAAGTAAGATAGGAAGGGGAGAGGAACGACGACGGAAGAGGAGGAAGAGGTGGTGTGGTTCATTCCCGCTTGGTGTATGGCCGCTTCCTGTTTCCCTGTCGGAGTACAATACACAAACTACATTAGTAAAATAATACACAAACTTTGAATAACTTATATAATCAAACAACATCTTCCTGCTAACGGACCAATACATCCACTTCCCTCCACCTTTACATTACCGTACAGTAAAACCTCCATTTAACGGACATCTATCTAACGGGTATAGCGAGTCCGTTGTATGGACCTCGATATATGGACTGCACTCTTTTATACACTCTGTTATATGGAGGTTTCACATATAACAAACCTCGATAAAACGGACTACACTCTCGTATATAATCCGTTAACTAGAGGATGCTGTGTAGTGGACGTACCTTGGTGAACGTGGACCCGGACGGACGCAGGGTGAGAGCCAGACGGGACACACGAGTACATTCCGGAGTCATCAGTTGTCACCTTATCCACCACCAGCCTGGCTAAGGTCTCTCCCTTCTCGTGGTCAATCTGTGGTGGATAGTGGCGTTAGTAGCGTTAGTGGTGGTTAGTGGCGTTAGTGATGGTTAGTGGCGTTAATGGTGGTTAGTGGTGGTTAGTGATCGTTAGTGGCGTTAATGGTGGTTAGTGGTGTTAGTGGTGTAAGTGGTGGTTAGTGTTGTTAGTGGTGGTTAGCAGTGTTAGTGGTGGCTAGTAGTGTTAGTGGTCGTTAATGGTGGTTAGCGGTGTTGGTGGTGGTTAGTTATGGTTAGTGGCGGTTAGTGTCGCTAGTGGCGGTTAGTGTCGTTAGTGGTTGTAAGTGGTGGTTAGTGGTTGTTAGTGGCGTTAGTGGCAGTTAGCGGCGTAAGTACTGTTAGTGATGGTTAGTGTTACCTGAGGTGATCTCATTGATCTAACTGTTACTTGGTAATTAAGTGATCGTCTGATGCTACAGTAAATTGTTACCTGATAAGTGATGATCACCTGGTGCTAATTGTTACCTGACTATTAAGTGATCACCTAGTGCTAATTGTTACCTGACTATTAAGTGATCACCTGGCTAACTCTTACCTGAGGTTACGTAATTACCTTGGACTACCATTTCTCCAGAAGGTCAAGATATAAAAACAGTTTTAATAGGTAACTGCAGGTAGCGTGAGTCAGCCAGGTGATGATGGCTCCCCAGGGTGTAGAAAGAGACCTACCTTGAGCTTGATGCCGCCCCTGGGAGAGGTGTAGTCTATGAGGCGGGTGTCGTGGTACCAATACACCAAGGTGGAGGGACCGTACGATGACGTCACTAAACACTTGAGGGTGAGAGATGAACCTTCTTCAATGTACAGCTCCCGCGGCCCCAGAACCTCCACTCGTAGGTGACCTGTGACAGAGCAGGGTTAAAGGTCAGGTCATGACAGGTAGTGGTGGTGGTCGTCGTGACATTGGTAGTTGCAGCTATTCCCCAAATGCTCGAAATACTATATATATATATATATATATATATATATATATATATATATATATATATATATATATATATATATATATATATATATATATATATATAAATCACTATGAGGTGCGCGTGATCCAGGTATATGCTGATAACCACAAGAAAGAAAACACAAGTTCCCAAGCGCTTTCGTGTACTTCACATCTTCAGGGGTGAGTAAAGTCTCACCCTGAAGATAGCGGCTTCAATTATATATATATATATATATATATATATATATATATATATATATATATATATATATATATATATATATATATATATATATATATATATGTATATATATTTTCTTTTTGTTTTCAATTATTTATCTTCTTCCCTTCCTTTACATTTATCCCTTTATTTTCTCCCTCTCTTCTCCTCCCTTTACACCTCTTGAGGCTGATCTATTTTTTCTCACTTCCCTGCTTTAATCTTTACCTCCTCCTCCTCCTTCTGTTTCTCCTTTGTCTTATCGGTATTGACTCGCCAACAACAAGAGGTTAAAGTGTTATTACCACAAGACAAATGGATCAGAATAAACCAACTTGATATAAAACTCGATCCAAAAAAGTATCTTCACGGAGAGGGTCGATGAATTTCAATATGAACACTGTGACTCCTGTTGTCTCGGTAGGGTTGTCTAAATCCTTCGTCCTTTGTGTCACATTGTCTCACACAAAATCGTAAAGATACTTTTTTGGCTTGAATGTATAGAATTTTTTTATTTTACAGGCGATAATGTTGAGTTTAATGATATAGTATAAAGGTGAATATTGTTGGAGAGATTTGTTGACACTTCTATGTTAGTTTATTATGTTTTATTATCATCATCTATCTCTCTGTCTCTGTCTGCATATTTCCTTCTCCCTCTCTGTTTGTCTGTGTCTGTCTGTCTCTTTCTTTCTCTCTGTGTATTTGTCTGTGTATCTGCTGCCTGTCTCTCTGTGTGTATGTCTGTCTCGTTATATCTGTGTGTCTGTCTCTGTCTCTTACCGTCCCTGGTGGAGGCAGTGTTGTTGGCCACGAACACCTTACTCTTGCTCACGCTGATGGGCTGAGACGAGTCTAACAGGAGAGATGAAAATATATATTACTAGTAACAACTTCTCATATGTTGATAATATTAATAGTTTTAGATAATGCAAAGAAGACAGAAAAACATTTAATAAAATTAAAAATTCTGTGTGTGTGTGTGTGTACGTTTAATATTGGATCTCTTCAATTTTTCCACTGTAAACCTTGTATCTCAGGTGATGTCATTATAGTAGTGATTACAACACTTCAGTAAGACGCCCCGGAGTGAAAATTGTGTCCTCGTGTGTGTGTGTGTGTGTGTGTGTGTGTGTGTGTGTGTGTGTGTGTGCGCCTGCACACACACGAGGACACAATTTTCACTCATTTTTTAATCTTTCCTATAAAACTCTCTTATACTGTATATGTATATATATATATATATATATATATATATATATATATATATATATATATATATATATATATATATATATATATAAATAAAATCAACACCTCAACCCGCCAGGATTCGAACCCACGGCCCACGAGCCCATGACTGACCGAAGAACACTAACCGCTGGTGGTCCAGCGGTTAGTGTTCCCCGGTCACAGTCATGGGCTCATGGGCCGTGGGTTCGAATCCTGGCGGGTTGAGGTGTTGATTGTATGTAGAAGTCCGCGTGTTTATTGGGCTAATGAAATATATATATATATATATATATATATATATATATATATATATATATATATATATATATATATATATCTATAATTATTTTTCTTATTTGACCTTTTGAAACATTTATTTAGTATTTATTTCCCACACCCAGGTAGAAGCGTGTGTCAGGTAGCAGGTAAAATGAATTCCTTCATTTGCATGTGCTACTGTTGTAAATTATTCTTCCATTACCTGAAAAAAAATCTAGGAATTTTTAGCATTAAAATTCAATTCCATGTTTAAACCTTGAATTAGAAGCTGAGTAAGATGAGAGAAAATGAAATGTTTTAGTAGACGCTGTATTTGAGATTGGGGTTGACTGGGTCTGTGTTATATTACCCCGCCTCAGTTGATATAGTGCACACAGACATACACACACATGCATGTACACAAACATATGCACACACACACACACACACACACGCGCGCGCACACACACATAAATAGAAAGATACATAGATATATAAATAAATGAGAGATAATCATTATCGCTTACGTTTGGTCACTGTACGGATCCCATCATCTGGCCCTAAAATAGAGAGAGAAGAAACTACCACTAGAATGGTTGGCATAAAACAACATAAATATACATAATTTAGTTAAGATTGTCAGGTAGTTATTGAGATTGATTGTATTGATGTACTGAGTAAACGTTATCTGTTAACATTAATATTATTATTTGTTTCATGACCTGAGACCTGGCCACACACCTGCTAACATACCATACACCTGCTAACTTCACCACACACCTACTAACATCACCACACACCTACTAACATCACCAAACACCTGTTAACATCACCACACACCTGTTAACATCACCACACACCTGTTAACATCACCATACATCTACTAACATCACCACACGCATGGTAACATCACTACACATCTACTAACATCACCACACACCTGTTAACATCACCACACACCTGTTAACATCACCATACATCTACTAACATCACCACACGCCTGGTAACATCACTACACATCTACTAACATCACCACACACCTGTTAACATCACCACACACCTGTTAACATCACCATACATCTACTAATATCACCACACACCTGGTAACATCACCACACATCTACTAATATCACCACACACCTGTTAACATCACACATCAACTAACATCACCACACACCTGTTAACATCAGCACACACTTACTAACATTACCACACACCTGTTAACATACTTATTCACATCACCACACTCACTAATATTCTACACATTTCAAAGTTAATGAAATGGATGTTACAGTGATTCTTTCTACACATTCAGTATATCTGTTAAAATCTTTCTACTCTTCTTATGAGTTTTTCTTTCTCTGTCTCCTCTTTTTTTCCCCTTCTCTCGTCTTTCTCTCCCTTCTGCATTCACATTTTTTCCTCCCTCTAGTCTCATTTCTTCCCCATAAGGTGTTAAATTCCTTGATTGAGTGTTTTTTTTCTGATCGTTAATCGTCTTCTTGATGCCATTTTCTTTCTGTGTTAATATTTATTCTATGGGTAATATCTTGTGCCGGGATGAACATATTTCCTATGGTAATTTAACACCTGGGTAATGGGATTTTTTTTTCAAGGCGTGGAGATTGTACTAATGTCTCCTGTATATGTGTAATTTATATCTTATGCTGGATCTTTTCCTTATACACGACCCATGAAAATTCCTAGAGAGAGAAAAAAAACTGTAATCCATCTTAGCGCAACTTTCCTCCGCCTGAGCATGACCTGTAGGGGTTGCATAGGAACTTTGGTTAAGCAAAAACTTTAGAGCTACAAATCTTCCACTGATGCGCAGAAGTTTAGGGGAAAGGGAAAATCTGAGCCTGGTGGAGTGAACAAGACGAGGCTGCTGTTTCTTAACCAGTTGTGGTGTTCCTGAGAGACAACGAGGCAGGAATCTTAAGTAGATCAGCTCTTGAGAGAGAGTTTATAAATTCCGTGGGAGTTACTACATTCAGAGGTAGCTGTAGAAGGTAAAATATGAATGTTCATTATCATTCTTCAACTGTGATCACTTGTGTTACTCAACAAGCTGGTGTGTCATTCTCGTATGTCAGATAATTGTGTTGCTGTTGAATCTTGTCACTGTCACGTCTCCAGGCAAGAAATAGTAACCGTGTTACTCTTTCCGTTTTAAGTTCACCCTCAAGAGACAACATCACTACCTACAGTACAGTATACTCCTGCCAGGTATACTCCTCGCCTCCGGTCGCCTGTACAGTATTTCTTCATAGTGTTGTTGTAAACCAAGTTAATTATTTCCACTGGTGGTAATTAAGTCTCATAATATTGTGTAGTCGTATGAAAAGTAATAAACTAAAAAAAAAATCACCTCAGGCGTGTGTGGTGGTGTTGATCCTGGATAAATATAACGCAATATAACGGAGTAGGTATATATTTCTGATCTAAACATACAAGTATATTTCACTCTTCACCGATTATAGTCGTGAATAATAAACAATCAAATCATTATTCTTTTACATTCACTTTCGTCTCACTTCATTTGTATATTTGTGATTTGTAAGATGCAGTTTAATGTATAGTTTAGTTACTTGTTTCTCTGGGTTGAGCAATGACACGAGTAAAACAGAATCGGTTGCTGTCAATATGTTATCTATTTTTGTGTTAATCTAATACAGGTGATTCAGTCTACACACACACACACACACACACACACACACACACACACACACACACACACACACACACACACACACTCACCGTACACGTTGAGAGTGACGGGCCTGGACAGCTTGGGGTCAGTGTTTACTTGACACTCGTAGATGCCTGAGTCTCTCAGCTGGGCGTAGGTGACCACTAGCGTCCACTGATCACTATCCTGGCTGTGTACCACCTGGGGAAGACATCACCTTATTGGTTAGCACTACAGGATTATCGCACATGATGCAATTTTAGTAGCGTTGCTTAATTAGTTAATAAGTGTGTGAGTTAATGAATGTTTGAGTAAGTTAGTAAATGTGTAAATGCGTGAGTGAGAGAATGAATGAATAAGAGAATGAATGAGTAAGTGACTGGGTGGAAATGGTTGAAGTTTGTGTGTATAATGTATATAAAGAGACCGTCAACAGCGGTGTACAGTAAGCGTACCACTGTCACACGGGCACCTCACAGTGTTTAGTGCAAGCACGTAGGCGTCGGACCTTGATGTTGATTGACTGCTCTGTATTAAGACGTGTTTTTAACCTCATTGTCTATTATAAAAAGGTAGATGTTAAGTGAATGTCCTGCCTCTCAGACTCCGTATATTCAGATTTCAGATTTGCCCCCGAGGGGGCTAGTTTATTGGGCACCCCCTTACATCCTGTGCAAGGTGAAGCGCAGAAGCGTTTACAGCGCCCAACAGGGAAGTATGAAAAGTTCATACTTGCCTTTATGACTCGTACATTAAGGGCGTAAAAGCATGAAGGGTCATAGGTTCTGTCAAGTTACATTAAGTGAGAGAATGATGAGTGTGTGGGGGGAAAGTTCCCGGTACATTTTATCTGTTTATGGCAAAGAGTGGCAGGTCCCTAATAATGTCAAATGCCAGGCCTGTGACTAGGAGGAGGGATATCTGGTCTGGGAGGGAAGAGGTGTTGGTAACGGCTGGGGACCTATAGGAGGAGGTCATAGGGCAAGTGAGGATGTAGTGAGAGAGGGTGTGAGAGTCGGGTTGGCCACAAAGTTTACAAACAGACTCCGTATATTGTTACCGTAAAAGTAAACGGTACCAAAGCAGGAGTATAGGAGAGGCCGCGAGAAAGAGGTGTATAGGAGACGAATTTGACCACAACACAAGCAGTGACGTCAAGGTGGACAAGGGACCCCTGGGTTATTTTAAATATGTTGTTGTTGTTACTGTTAATCTGACACGATCATAACTATTATTATTATTATTATTATTATTATTATTATTATTATTATTATTATTATTATTATTATTATTATTATTATTATTATTATTATTATTATTATTATTATTATTATTATTATTATTGCCACCAAAATATACAGAAACAATATTCATGAAAGGGGGTTTATAAAGAAATTGTGACTGAAAGTTTTAAATTATTATTAATAATCGACACCCAACAGGTATTACGTTGGGAAGGGCATAATAATTTTGCAGAGATATATTTAAGTGATATAAATTCTGTCTTTGTCGTTAAATGCTGTCACTTATCTTAAGGTATGTTGAATATTTTTGTTTTTCACAATTATTTGAAGTCTGTATCTCTCTAGTAGGAAGGAGAAAAGTTTAAAAGTTTAAAAAAAAATCAGATATTTTTAATATATTTGGATAATGCCACCCGTAAACCCTTCACTATCTGCCTCTGATCACTCACTCACTCACCCACTCACTCACTCACTCACTCACTCACTCACTCACTCACTCACTTCAGCTCAAAAACACACATATTTGCACACACGCACTGAAAAAGAACTTCATCTCCCAGAAATATACCCATGGAAAATCTTAACGAAAATATATACTGTTTATATACAACACTCGTCAAGCAATATACAAAAGCAATCATAGAGAAAGGTGTTAAAGTCGTTTCAATTTACTCAGGTAGGCAGGTAGTAGTGAAGGAGTGCCAGGAAACATTTATTACGTGTGTGTGTGTGTGTGTGTGTGTGTGTGTGTGTGTGTGTAAAGTAGAATACAGTACAGCAAGTAAATCAAATTCGTAATAACAATTAAAGTTTAAATTGATTACAGTAAAATAAAGTAAGTGAAAATAAGTAAATAAATGATTGGTTGAGATCACAAAGAGATGTTATTACAAGGCTGAGGAGGAACTAGGTTGAGTTAGGTTAGGTTAGGTTAGATTAGGTTAGATTAGGTTAGATTAGGTTAGGGTGAGGAGAAGCTGAAATGGAAGTGGGGTCAAGGAAATCTCTGGCGGGATCCTACGAGATAAGAAAATACCCAGATGGAGAAAAAAATATGAGGTAAAAATGACAAGGATGGAAAATATGAGTGAAAGAATTGATGATGATGATGATGTTAGTGATAATGGTAATGATGATGATAATGATAATGGTGATGATGATGATAATGATGTTAATGGTGATTATGGTGATGATGGTGATAAATGTAATGATGATGATGATGAGGATCGTGATAATGATAATGATGGTAATGAAGATGTTAGTGATAATGGTAATAATAATGATGATGGTGATGAAAAAAAACCCTTAATCCTCCCATTAAATTAATTATACCCACAGGTGATCACTAAGGTAAATCACTCATAAACATTCTAGTTTACCTGCAATTAGTATACGGCAATGCACCTATGTACACGTTACTGCCACAATATATTCCTGTGCTTTAACAACTGAGATCTTGAAAGTCTGTATTCTAGGTTCATACATAGATACATACATAGATACATACATTCATACATACATACATACATACATACATACATACATACACTGTAGACGGCAATGAAGCAATGAACTTTGATACGCCGAGGAGTGAAGGAGGTGGATAGTCTAATTAAACTTTGCCACTCTAAATAGTTACAAAGATCTTGGGTAATATAAACACACACACACACACACACACACACACACACACACACACACACACGCAGAGTCTTACCCAGGTGTCATAAACTCTGTCGCTAATTAAAGTTTAACCTGTTCTGCATAACGCATTATTTTGTTTTGTTTTACTCTCGCTCGGTGATAATTTCGGGTTTTCAGTGAGATGAATATTATCAGTTTCTTACACGAATTAGTCTGAAATCAAATTAGAGTTTTATCGATGGGTTAATAAACATAGAAGTTTATATAGAGACGAAATATTCTTAGGAATAACCGATTTTAATAATAATAATAATAATAATTTGTTATAATAATTACGGTGGATGTTTTGTCTATACTATTTATATTACGTTATTTATTGGTTATTGATCATGATTAGTTAGTATAATAGAGACCCGTTTAGTTATTTATCTTGTTTTAGTGATTGTTAAATATAAAATCAGTTCATCTAGCTAATTTATGTTATGAGAAAGAGAGACTCACCTGGAACCTGTCGTCGGCAGAGTAGGTATGGTGGCCAGTGGTGAGGATGTGAAGGTCTCGTCTCCTCAGCCACGTCACCTGTCACGGTAAACAACAACATTATTAGGGTGTGGCAGAAGGAAAGACAAAGGTATTTATTCCTCCAGGTGATTCACGCTACACTTTGATTAAGATCCTGAGGGCTTGAGGGTTACTATCGACGAGGAGGAGGAGAAGGATGAAGAAGGAGAAGGAGTAGGAGGTTGTGTCTTACTGTCTGAGTTATAGGAGTTCCTTGGAGAGTAATGTTTGGAGGTAGTGACGAAGGAATAATATCACAGAAAATGGCTCCTCTTCTAGTTTCCTTTAAGGGTAACTAATATAAAATAAAAAAAGAGGTTTTTTGATGAGCACTGATGATAAAAAAAAAATTAACTAGTTACCTTCACAGTTAGGGAAATGGGGCAGGTCGAGTGCAGTACCGACCATAATGCAGCCTCCTTGTGTACTAAAGGGCCAACAACAGCAACAACAACAACAACAACAACAACAGCAGCACTTCAATTATGGAACAATATATGAACAATAACAAGTGAAGAGCCAGATACGAGTCGGTTAAGACTACAAACAGAGATAACACCCACAACAACAACACCACAAACTGCTAACACAACGCAAACCAGCTCATGTTGTTGTTGTTGTCTCAGGGCTAATGTATGTATCCTAACTCATGTTGTTGTTGTTGTCTCAGGACTAATGTATGTGTCTTAGCTCATGTTGTTGTTGTTGTCTCAGGACTAATGTATGTATCCTAGCTCATGTTGTTGTTGTTGTCTCAGGACCAATGTATGTGTCTTAGCCTGTTGTTACAGTTGTTGTCCCAGGACTAGAATGTATGCATCCTAGCTCATGTTGTTGTTGTTGTCCTGAGGACCACTGCATGCATCCTAGCTCATGTTGCTGTTGTTGTCTCTGTGACCAATGTATGCGTCTTAGCCCATGCTGTTGTTGCTGTCCTCCAGGACTAAATGCATCCCAGCCCATGTTGTTGTTGTTGTCTCAGGACTAATGTATGTGTCTTAGCTCATGTTGTTGTTGTTGTCTCAGGACTAATGTATGTATCCTAGCTCATGTTGTTGTTGTTGTCTCAGGACTAATGTATGTATCCTAGCTCATGTTGTTGTTGTTGTCTCAGGACTAATGTATGTATCCTAACCCATGTTGTTGTTGTTGTCTCAGGACTAATGTATGTATCCTAGCTCATGTTGTTGTTGTTGTCTCAGGACTAATGTATGTATCCTAACTCATGTTGTTGTTGTTGTCTCAGGACCTATGTATGTATCCTAGCTCATGTTGTTGTTGTTGTCTCAGGACTAATGTATGTATCCTAACTCATGTTGTTGTTGTTGTCTCAGGGCCTATGTATGTATCCTAGCTCATGTTGTTGTTGTTGTCTCAGGGCCTATGTATGTATCCTAACTCATGTTGTTGTTGTTATCTCAGGGCCTATGTATGTATCCTAGCTCATGTTGTTGTTGTTGTCTCAGGACCATGTATGTGTCCTAGCTCATGTTGTTGTTGTTGTCTCAGGACCATGTATGTGTCCTAGCTCATGTTGTTGTTGTTGTCTCAGGACCATGTATATCCTAACTCATGTTGTTGTTAGTTGTCTCAGGACCCATGCATGTATCCTAGCTCATGTTGTTGTTTGGTTGTCTCAGGCCTATGTATGCATCCTAGTCATGTTGTTGTTGTTGTCTCAGGACCAATGTATGTATCCTAACTCATGTTGTTGTTGTTGTCTCAGGGCCTATGTATGTATCCTAGCTCATGTTGTTGTTGTTGTCTCAGGACCAATGTATGTATCCTAGCTCATGTTGTTGTTGTTGTCTCAGGACCTATGTATGTATCCTAACTCATGTTGTTGTTGTTGTCTCAGGGCCTATGTATGTATCCTAGCTCATGTTGTTGTTGTTGTCTCAGGACCAATGTATGTATCCTAACTCATGTTGTTGTTGTTGTCTCAGGACCTATGTATGGTCCTAAGCCTGTTGCCAAAGGAAGTTTGTCTCAGGACCAATGTATGTATCCTAGCTCATGTTGTTGTTGTTGTCTCAGGACCTATGTATGTATCCTAACTCATGTTGTTGTTGTTGTCTCAGGGCCTATGTATGTATCCTAGCTCATGTTGTTGTTGTTGTCTCAGGACCAATGTATGTATCCCAGCTCATGTTGTTGTTGTTGTCTCAGGACCAATGTATGTATCCCAGCTCATGTTGTTGTTGTTGTCTCAGGACCAATGTATGTATCCCAGCTCATGTTGTTGTTGTTGTCTCAGGACCAATGTATGTATCCCAGCTCATGTTGTTGTTGTTGTTCAGGACCAATGTATGTATCCCAGCTCATGTTGTTGTTGTTGTCTCAGGACCAATGTATGTATTCATGCACGTAAGTGCAGAATTCGGTGGGATTAACCAGAGGCTTATTGTTCAGTGAAGCCAACACACACACACACACACACACACACACCACACACACACACACACACACACACACACACACACACACACACCACACACACACACACACACACACACACCACACACACACACACACACACACACACACACACACACACATACACAGAAAGTTTGAGAGTCAAGGATCACAAACGCTATTTTTTAGAACATAACCTGACAGCTAATACAGTTTTACCATGACAACAGGTCTTTCCCAGCAAGAGTTCGTACCACCCTACCACCACTACTAGTACCACCTCCACTGCTGGTACTTACCACCGCACCGCATCACTGCTAATTGCCGCCACCACCACTACCATCACTACCAGTACCACCACCATCACTGCTAGTACCACCACCACCCATCACTACTGGTACCCACCACCACTGCCATCACTACTGGTACCCACCACCACCACCGCCACCAGGCCCGCACCACCACTACCATCACTACTAGTACCACCACCGCTACCATCACCTACTGGTGCCACCACACCACACGCAGCATCACCTACTGGTTGCCACCACCACTACCATCACTGCTAATTTTTCGCCACCACTACCATCGCTACCCCAGTACCACCACCACTACCATCACTACTCGAACGCCACCGCCACTGCCACCACTGCTGGTGCCACCACCGCACCACCGTCGCTGCTGGACCTTGCCACCGCTACCACCACTACTGGTGCCACCACCACTGCGCCATCACTGCTGGTGCCACCACCACTACCATCGCTGCTGGTGCCACCACCACTACCACCAATGCTGGTGCGCCTGCCGCACCATCACTACTGGTATACCGCCACTACCACCACTACTAATTGCCACCACCACTACCATCACTGAGTGCCACCACCACTACCATCACTGCACTGGTACCGCCACCACTACCACCACTGCCACCTGGTGCCACCACCACTGCCATCACTACTAGTACCTACCACTACCATCTTTCGCACCGCCTACCATCACTACTAGTTGCCACCGCCTGCCATCACTACTGGTGCCGCCACCACCCCTGCCACCACCTAATTGCCACCACCGCTGCCGTCGCCTGCTGGTGCCACCACCACTGCATCACTTCGCTTTAGTGCCACCACCACTACCATCGCTGCCTGGTGCCACCACCGCCTGGTGCCACCACTACCGTCGTCACTGCTGGTGCCACCACCTGCCGTCACTGCTGGTGCCACCACCACTACCGTCACTACTGGTACCTGCACCTACCATCACTACTGGTACTGCACCACCGCCTGCATCACTACTGGTACCACCACCACTACCGTCACTTTCACCAGGCCCGCCACCACCGCCTGCATCACTACTGGTTGCCTGCACCACACTACCACATCACTACTGGTGCCACCACCCTGCCATCACTACCTGGTGCCACCACCTACCATCACTGCTAATTACTTTGCCACCACTGCCATCACTGCTGGTGCCACCACCGCCTATAGCACTTCGCCACCACCACTACCATCACTGCCTTGAGTGCCGCCACCTACCGCTGCGTTGCGCCGCCACCACCTGCCATCACTGCTGGTGCCGCCACCACTGCCATCACTACTGGTGCCACCACCACTACCATCACTGCCTGAGCCTTACACCACCACTACCATCACTACTGGTACCACCACCACTACCATCACTACTGAGCCTTACCACCACCTGCCATCACTACTGAGCCGCCACCACCACCTGCATCACTACTAGTACCACTACACCACTACCATCACTACTGGTGCCACCACCTACCATCACTACTGGTGCCACCACCACTACCGTCGCCTACTGGTGCCACCACCACCTGCATCACTGCTAGTGCCACCACCACTACTGCCACCACTGAGCCGCCACCACCACTACCATCACTGCAGTGCCACCGCCACTACCACCGCTACTGGTTGCCACCACCACTACCGTCATACTGGTGCCGCCACCACTCCATCACTATAGTGCCCCGCCGCTACCATCCGCTGCTGGTGCCACCACTACCGTCATACTGGTACGCCACCACTACCATCACTACTAGTACCACCACCACTACCATCACTACTAGTACCACCACCATTACCATCACTACTACTAGTACCACCACCACTACCATCACTACTAGTACCACCACCCTACCATCACTACTAGTACCACCACCCTACCATCACTACTAGTACCACCACCACTACCATCACTACTAGTACCACCACCCTACCATCACTACTAGTACCACCACCACTACCATCACTACTTGTACCACCAATCTCTACCATCACTACTAGTACCACCACCCCTCTACCATCACTACTAGTACCACCACCACTACCATCACTACTAGCACCACCACCACTACCATCACTACTGGCACCACCACCACTACCATCACTACTACCCACCACCTCACTACCATCACTACTAGTGCACCACCCACCCTACCATCACTACTTAGCACACCCACCCTACCATCACTACTAGTACCACCCCACCACTACCATCACTACTAGTACCACCACTACCATCACTACTAGTACCACCACCACTACCATCACTACTAGTACCACCACCACTACCATCACTACTAGTACCACCACCACTACCATCACCACTACCACCACCCTACCATCACTACTAGTACCACCACCCATCACTATAGTACCACCACTACCATCACTACTAGTACCACCACCACTACCATCACTACTAGTACTACCCACCACTACCATCACTACTAGTACCACCACCACTACCATCACTACTGGTACCACCACCACTACCATCACTACTAGTACCACCACCACCATCACTACTAGTACCACCACCACTACCATCACTACTAGTACCACCACCCCACCATCACTACTAGTACCACCACCTACCATCACTACTAGTACCATACCACTACCATCACTACTAGTACCACCACTACCATCACTACTAGTAACACCACCACTACCATCACTACTAGTACCACCAATCCTACCATCACTACTAGTACCACCACCACTACCATCACTACTAGTGCCACCACCACTACCATCACTACTAGTACCCACCCACCACTACCATCACTACTAGTACCACCACCACTACCATCACTACTAGTACCACCACCCTACCATCAATACTAGTACCACCACCCTACCATCACTACTAGTACCACCAATCTCTACCATCACTACTAGTACCACCACCCACCACCACCACTACTAGTACCACCACCACTACCATCACTACTAGTACCACCACCACTACCATCACTAAGCACCCACCACCATACCATCACTACTAGTACCACAACCTACCATCACTACTAGTACCACCACCACTACCACCACTACTTCGCACCACCACCACTACCATCACTACTAGTACCACCACCACTACCATCACTACTAGTACCACCACCACTACCATCACTACTAGCACCACCCACCACTACCATCACTACTAGTACCACCACCACTACCATCACTACTAGTACCACCACCACTTCACCATCACTACTAGTACCACCAACTCTACCATCACTCACTAGCACCACCACCACCACCATCACTACTAGTACCACCAACCCTACCATCACTACTAGTACCACCACCCTACCATCACTACTAGTACCACCACCACCTCACCATCACCTACTAGTACCACCCACCACTACCATCACTACTAGTACCACCACCACTCACCATCACTACTAGTACCACCACCACTACCATCACTACTAGTACCACCACCACTACCATCACTACTAGTACCACCACCACTACCATCACTACTAGTACCACCACCACTACCATCACTACTAGCACCACCACCACCACCATCACTACTAGTACCACCACCACTACCATCACCACTAGTACCACCCACCACTACCATCACCTACTAGTACCACCACCACTACCATCACTACTAGTACCACCAATCCTACCATCACTACTAGTACCACCACCACTACCATCACTACTAGTACCACCACCCTACCATCACTACTAGTACCACCACCCCTACCATCACGACAGCACCACCACCACTACCACACTAGTACCACCACCACTACCATCACTACTAGTACCACCACCACTACCATCACTACTAGTACCACCACCACTACCATCACTACTAGTACCACCACCACTACCATCACCTACTTAGTACCACCACCATCTACCACATCACTGCCGAGTACCACCACCACTACCATCACTACTAGTACCACCACCACTACCATCACTACTAGTACCACCACCACTACCATCACTACTAGTACCACCACCACTACCATCACCACTAGTACCACCCACCACCACCACTCACTACTAGTACCACCACCACCACCATCACTACTAGCACCACCACCACTACCATCACTACTAGTACCACCACTCCCACCATCACTACTAGTACCACCACCACTACTCACCATCACTACTAGTACCACCACCACTCACCATCACTACTAGTACCACCACCACTACCATCACTACTAGTACCACCAACTACCATCACTACTAGTACCACCACCACTACCATCACTACTTCAGTACCACCACCACTACCATCACTACTTCACCACCACCCTACCATCACTACTAGTACCTCCACCACCACTACCATCACTAGTACCACCACCCTACCATCACTACTAGTACCACCACCCTACCATCACTACTAGTACCACCACCACTACCATCACTACTAGTACCACACCACCACTACCATCACTACTAGTACCACCCACCCTCTACCCATCACTACTAGCACCACCACCACTACCATCACTACTAGTACCACCACCACTACCATCACTACTAGTACCACCACCCTACCATCACTACTAGTACCACCACACCACCACTACCATCACTACTAGTACCACCACCCTACCATCACTACTAGTACCACCACCACTACCATCACTACTAGTACCATCACACTACCATCACTACTAGTACCACCAATCTCTACCATCACTACTAGTACCACCACCACTACCATCACTACTAGTACCACCACCCTACCATCACTACTACTAGTACCACCATCACTACCATCACTACTAGTACCACCACCACTACCATCACTACTAGTACCACCACCACTACCATCACTACTAGTACCACCAAACCCTATAGGTCTACATCCTGGTTTCTTTTCCAGAGATAAGGCAGGCCGTCGAGCCTGGAGGTGATGGCAGCAAGAGGATGCAAGCCATCACTACTAGTACCACCAATCTCACCATCACTACTAGTACCACCACCACTACCATCACCACTAGTACCACCACACTCCACCATCACTACTAGCACCACCACCACTACCATCACTACTAGTCCCACCACCTACCATCACCACTGCACCACCACCAATTACACATCACTACTAGTACCACCACCACTACCATCACTACTAGTACCACCACCACTACCATCACTACTAGTACCACCACCCCACCATCACCACTAGTACCATCACCACTACCATCACTACTAGCACCACCAACTCACCATCACCACTAGGCACCACCAATCCCACCACCACTAGTACCACCACCACCACCATCACTCACTAGTACCACCACCACTAACCACCACTAGCACCAATCCACCACCACCATCAACACCACTAATCAACCACCACCACCACATCACCACTAGCACCACCACCACTACCATCACCACCAGCAACCAACCACCACCACCACCACCAGCACCAACCACCACCACCATCACTACTAGCACCAACCAACTCCACCATCACTACCAGCCACCACCACCACCATCACCACCAGCAATCAACCACCACCACCACCACCAGGCACCAACCACCACCACCACCACTCTCAGTACCAACCACCACCACCACCACCACTCAGCACCACCCACCACCAACACCACCACTACGCACCACCTCACCACCACCATCAACTACTAGTGCCAACCACCACCACCACTCACTCAGCAACCCACCACCCACCTCACCATCACTCAGGGACCACCACCACTACCATCACCACTAGCACCAACAACCACTACCATCACCACTAGCACCACCACCACTACCAACCACCACTAGCACCACCACCAACCACCAATCACTCCACTAGCACCAATCCACCACCACCATCACCACTAGCACCACCACCAATCACCATCACCACCAAGCAACCAACAACTCCACCATCACCACTAGCACCAACCACCACACCACCATCACCACCACCAACCAACCACCTAATCACCACTAGCACCAACCAACTCACCATCACCACTAGCAACCACCAACCACCACCACCAACTCACCAGCACCACCAACCACCACCATCACCACTAGCACCAACCAATCACCACCACCACTAGCAACCACACACCACCATCACCACTCAGCACCACCAACAACCACCACCTCACCAGCACCAACAACTCCACCATCACCACTAGCACCACCACCACTACCACCACTACTAGTACCACCACCAACTACCACCACTACTAGCACCACCCACCACTACCACACCAACTACTAGTACCACCCACCACCACCACCACCACTAGTACCACCACCACTACCACCACCACTAGTACCACCACCACCACCATCACCACTAGTACCCCACCACACCACCACTCACCACTAGCAACTCACACCACTACCATCACTACTAGTACCACCACCACCACCATCACTACTAGTACCACCACCTCACCATCACCACTAGTACCACCACCCCTACCAACACTACTAGTACCACCCATCTCACCACCACTAGCACCATCCACCACCACCATCACTTAGCCAGCACCACCAACTCACCACCACCACTAGCACCACCACCACCCACATCACTGCACCACCACCACCATCACTACTAGCACCACCACCACCATCACTATAGCACCACCTCACCATCACCACTAGCACCACCCAACCACCACCACTAGCACCACCACCCCACCATCACCACTAGGCACCACCACCCCACCACCACCACCTCACCAGCACCACCCACCACCACCATCACCACTCAGTACCACCACCACCACCATCACCACAGCACCACCACCACCACCATCACTACTATACCACCACCACTCACCACCACTAGCACCACCACCACCTACCATCACCACTAGCACCACCACCACTACCATCACCACTAGCACCACCACCACTACCATCACTACTAGTACCACCCACCCATCCACTCACTACTAGTACCACCACCACTCACCATCACCACTAGTACCACCACCACTACCATCACTACTAGTACCACCACCACCACCACCACTAGCACCACCACCACCACCACCACCACCAGCACCAACCACCACCACCACCCCACACCCCACCACCACCACCACCACCACTAGCACCACCACCACCACCACCACCAGCTACCAACCAACCACCACCACCACCACACCAGCACCAACCACCACCATCACTACTAGCACCACCACCACCCCACCATCAACTAGCACCACCACCAATCACTACAATCACCACCACCACCACCACAACCAACCACCACTACCACCACCACCACCACCACTACTAGTACCACCACCACCACCAGCACCACCACCACTACCATCACTAACACCACCACCACCACACCACTAGTACCACCACCACCACCATCACTACTAGCACCACCACCACTACCATCACTACTAGTACCACCACCACTACCATCACTACTAGTGCCACACCACCAACTACCTACTACTCATACCACTAGTACCACTACCACCATAATAGCCACTTTTTAAACGTGGCTCAGCCTCCCCTAATAGCCGCACCGCCATTTTATTACCTTAAAATTAACCATCCTACTACTACTACTACTACTTCCAATGCTACTTCCAATACTACTTCACCACTACTACTATTATTATAACTACACTATTATTACTATTACTACTACTATTACTACCACCACTACTACCACCAAATAAACCGCCACCACCACTACCACCACCACAATTGCTACCACCACCACTACCAGGGTCAGGTCACTCCCTATTCCTATCAAATATTTACTGAGAGGAGAGACAGCTGTTATAACCTGAGAGTTTATTGACGACACTTCCCTTGTGTTGCTTCACCCCCCCAATGTTGTAAGTGTGGTGACCTCTCTCTCCCCTGTTTTTCGCTTCCTTCTCTACTGTTTTCTCACTCCTCCTCTCTTTGATGCTTGTTTATGTCTTTCTCCAGTCATTCCCTCTCTCTGGTCTGTCTGTCTGTCTGTCTGTCTGTCTATCTATCTGTCTGTCTCTTTCTTTCCTTCTCTTTCTCTCCTTTCATCCTTGGTAAATTCTTCTCTTAAGTTTCCACCACCTCTGTCTCTTTTTATCTGTCTGTCTGTCTGTCTGTCTCTCTCTCTTCCTCTTAGGTGTGACAGTCAGCATTGGGTAGAAACACTGTTGTTCACAGACAAACACTCACCACTGTTTGTTTTGTTTACAGGTGCCAAACAATTTATCCTACATAACTTTTGTACATTTATGTTTTACTAATTAAGGAAGGAAAGAAAGAGAACTTTTTACTTCTGCCGTAATACAAAAAAAATAACCTACTTTTTTTTACTAATGACAAAATACCGAAGGTTTGTGTTTGTGTTTCCAAGGCCGTAGTACAAAATTTATGTATCTTTTGTTATTGAGAGGTTGAAATAAAGTTAAAATTTTTGCTTCTATGGTGGTACAGTTAAGATAAGTTAATGTATTTTTTCTTTATGACAAAAAATCTTGCTTCTACTACAGTAATACAAAAAGTTATGTATGTTTTATGGAGAAGAACAAACTACAGGAGTCAAATGAACCTGTTAGAGACAGAAAATTAATAGGTCATCGCGTCTGGCAATACAACCTTTTCCTATCAGCAGTGCGAATAACTCAACTCCTAACCTAACCTAACCTAACCTAACCTAACCTAAAGGAACTCTCAAAAACATATCAAAATCGCATTACCTCCAAGAACATAAACACCCTCTCTAAGAAATGGATTATTTTTGTTTTGTTTTACAAGTAATAACATTTAATATCGGGGAGGCTTTTATGTGGGGTGATGGGCGCGTGTAAACAGGGGGATTCGATCTCCTTACGACGTATAAATCAGTTCTGAATTTATAGCAGGAGTCACTGTGTGTGTATACTGTCAGTTGTAGGGGAGTAGAATTTATATTGCCATGTATTTAGTGTTCTCCCCCTTATCTAGCGAGGTTACATGGTGGTGATGGTGATGGGGTGTGTGCGTGTGTGATGGTGTTGGAGAGGGTATGGTGGTGGGTGGAGAAGGGGTGGGGGGGGATGATGGTGGTGGAGTGGTGTGTGGTTATGGAGAGGTGTGATGGTGATGGAGGGGAGGTGTGTGATGGTGATGGAAGGGTTGTATAGTGGTGATTGAGGATGGATGGTGGTAGAGTAATGGCACAATTTAACCCCCCCAAAAAAGGAAGAAATTCATGAAAACTCCAATCACCATCTAAAGTTCTGAACTATTTGAAAAAATTAACATATTTGTATAGTATAGAATGATACATATTGTCCCCCAAAACCTGAAATTTCCACATTGAATGACTTTTGACAATCTGGGTTGAATGTCCATATGTAATACGTCTCATTGGTGTCAGATTGATGGGAATTATATCTGCCAGGGAGAAGAACATCCAATCCTCAGTAGACGAAGATAGAAGACGGCATTCAATTCTTACTCAAAGAAAAAGTTAGATATGATTTTCCGATTGACGTATAAATTGCTATTGTCAACTTGTTTTATTATTTGTCAGATGTTATTTGCCTTGATGGTGATAATTCTCGTGTGTGTGTGTGTGTGTCCATTTGTCTCGCTTATCGCTTGTCATCTGTTTCTCTTCGATACATCATTTGGTTCATTAATCTTCATTCCTCTTTCTCTGTGCTTATTCCCTGATGTATTCTATTTTTTGGGGTCTATTTCGTCTTAAAGTTGTCAATTCTTTCGCTTTTCATACTTCCTTGAACGGTATTTTTATTTTAATTATTCCTAACTACTAACTTCCTCCATTTTCCATCAATATCTTTAATTTTCATTATTTTCTATTTTTTATAGTTCTTTTCGTTCACTTTATTCATCGTAAATGACAATCTCTTTTTTTTTCAATCTTTCCCTTTCTTGTTAAATTACTTCTAATCTTTTTTATAGTTTATCCTACACTTTTTGCCTCGTTTTCTCTATCCTTCTTTTCTCGCTAACTTAACCAATCAATTTTCTTTTCTTCCAGTAAATCAAAGATGGTAATTTAATCAATATCTCCTACGTTCCTTTTAGCACATCGTCCTTCTTGAATTTTAAGATCTTATAAATTTCCGCCTTTTTCTCCTTGGGGATGACGATGGAGGTGGTCTGCTCAAGATGCTGTTCCTGACTCTAAAGTTTAATAGAAAAAAAAAAGTCTCTAAGTTTCAGTGAATATGTCATCAGCACACAGGAAGGGTATCCAAGACCACACACACACACACACACACACACACACACACACACACACACACACACACACACACACACAACGCTTCATTAGTTGCTATTATAGGGGTGAGTTAATGAGGGTTCCTTGGGGATGGTGCGTCTGTTTACAGCATTTGGTTCCGATTATGCCTTAATAATGTTATTAGCGTCTTAATAATGTGACGATATGAATGGTGAACGTGTAACGCTGCGAAAGATTGACGGTGTGACGCTGTGAAAGGGTGACAGTGTGACGCTGTGAAGGGTGACGGTGTGATGCTGTGAAAGGGTGACGCTGTGGCCGGCGACGTTGTAACTGTGTGACGCTCACACTCTTTGTCAAGTGAGGCTGGCGTGATGGTTCTCCATTATGAGGTCACATTCCCTGGGGCTGAGGAGCCTCCCACTTCTCCTTCATCTAAATTTCTATCATAAAACTGAACCCCACACGTAGGCGTTTTCCAGGGCAGGTAGAACACCGGGAGTTTTTAATAGCGCGGAGAGGGAGAGGTCTCTGAGGGCAGGGGGAATATGACACGGTGTTTGATGGACTGTTATTGGTGGTTGTGTAGATGTTCGTCTGTGTTGAGTTGCTAGGTTGAAGGTTTTATTATGTATGATTAATGTTTATTGTTGTCTCAGGGTAGATCCTCTTCTCACCTCTCCACTAGTGTAAAGGGTGAATTGGAATACGTGCTTAAAAAACCCTTATAGTTGGTGAAGCTCAGTCAAGTATCATAACATCAATACAGATCTCAAGACACTATGGAGTGGTATAAGATTACTCGCTCTCACTTTCCATACACTTTCAACTTTCCCAAACGATAGAGTCGTCGTGGTGATTCATTTCTTTTGATATAACGTGCATGAGAGCCTTCACTGTGGGTGTTTATAATAGACGTGACTGATGGAGTGGAGAAACTTGTGCCATATTATAAGTCTGAGTCTCTTTATTGGATCAGCTTTATTGTTGTGATAATTTTGTTAAGAGGAGAAAATGGTCTTTGACTTGTTGTTGCCAAATATATCCAGTCAAAAGGATATTCCACGTGGTATTATTTGGTAAGATCTGGGGGTTTAGAAGCTCTTCAGGTCCTGTGTTGAATCTCTGGTGTTGTTGTGAGGTAATTTTCTCCAGGCGACAGGATGTAATGGAAGATCTCCGTTCGTCCAACTTCGGAAAAGATTGATCCTCAGAATCATTTCCCATGTGTCTGTTAGTGTCAGCTTCAGGTCCGTCCCTCGCTGGCCTTAACCCCTTTACACACACACACACACCCACACTTATGAACCCAAAAACGAGATGAAATATATCACACACTGTCGACTGAAATACGTTTTCCCGTCCACTCCCATATGACTTGCAGTTGACCTTTAGCTATTCTAAGATGGTCAGTAATGGCAGGTCAGCAGTGGCAGGTCAGTAATGGCAGGTCAGCAGTGGAAGGGCAGTAGTGGCAGGTCAGTAGTGGCAGGTCAGTAGTGGCAGGACAGCAGTGGCGGGTCAGCAGTGGCGGGTCAGCAGTGGCAGGTCAGTAGTGGCAGGTCAGTAGTGGCAGGACAGTAGTGGCAGGTCAGCAGTGGCGGGTCAGCAGTGGCGGGTCAGCAGTGGCAGGTCAGTAGTGGCGGGCCGTAGTGGCAGGTCAGTAGTGGCAGGTCAGTAGTGGCAGGTCAGCAGTGGCAGGTCAGTAGTGGCAGGTCAGTAGTGGCAGGTCAGCAGTGGCAGGTCAGTGGTGGCAGGACAGTAGTGGCAGGTCAGCAGTGGCGGGTCAGCAGTGACGGGTCAGCAGTGGCAGGTCAGTAGTGGCAGGTCAGTAGTGGCAGGTTAAATTAAAAAGCGTTTCAGACACTCGTGGTACAGCAAGTGGCTCCTTCACCTCCCATCTGGCGGTGTTACTGGGGATCCTGCACGAGGCGGCAATATTGCTGTGTAGTCTATTATTTCTGAACGTTATTATGAGGACATTGTTGTATAAGGTTCGCTGGTTCTATCCTGGGGCACTCCCAGTCCACCCAACTGTAAATGGGGTACATGACATTCCGGATGAGTAAATGAAGACGGTATAGTGCAGTACCGATCATCATAAGCGCGTAACAAGATTAGAAATTACACTTGTTCATTAATAATTCTGAATGTTGAGATAAAACTGTTATTAATGGTTCACATACATAGAGGAATAGACTGAGGGTAGATAATAGGAAGATGAGGACTGTCCACTGGTGGAATAAGTAACACAGTGGAGCTCAGTGGTCGAGAGAAGAGAAGGCATTGGTAGGCGTACGTCGGTCCTTGTGTAGCTGCTGAGTGTGACTAGGTACTGAGGATGACTGTGTGTGTGTATAAGTGTATGTCTATGTCAATGTGTGTATATAAGAGTATGTGTATGGGTGTATATATATATGTGTGTAAGTATATGTATGTATGTATGTATGTATGTATGTATGTATGTATGTATGTATGTATGTAAGTGTATGCGTATGTGTGTGTGTGTGTGTGTTGTATGTGTGTATATAAGTCTATGTGTGTAAGTGTATGTCTGTTGTTTGTAAGTGTGTGTTGTGTATGTGTGTGTACATGAGCGTGTATGCTGTGTTTATGTAAGTGTATAATAATAATAATAATAATAATAATAATAATAATAATAATAATAATAATAATGATAATAATAATAATAATAATAATAATATAATAATAATAATAATAAACGGTTTATTGAAAAAGTTCTGCAGCCCGAAGGCTGTATGTGTGTATGTGTGTAAGTGTATGTGTATGGGGCGTGTGTAAATGTAAGTAAACGCATATATGTATATATATATATATATATATATATATATATATATATGTGTGTGTGTGTGTGTGTGTGTGTGTGTGTGTGTGTGTGTGTGTGTGTGTGTGTGTGTGTGTATGTGTGTGTGTATGTCATAACAAGCACCACACACAGACCACCAGCACATCACCTAACGCACGCTGGCCACACCGTGTAGCTCAGGAAACATCTTAATATGGTCTGTTGGTCAACATCTCACACCTCGCTGACCCAACAGGACCTGCCGTCAGTCAACAGGAAAATCAAAGCTGACCTGGGCAGTTCTGCAGTTCCGAAGACGAGGGAGAGGAAGCTGACGACCCAACGTGAAGGTGTGTGGAGACTTGTTAGTTGAGTGTTTTTGAAAGTCCTGATGTTAACACCCTCCCCCCACTCTCACAATGGCGTTATAATTCAATATTTGATAAAGCCTTTACGCTGATAGCTTAATAAACTATTTGCACTACAACCTGGGCGCATTCTACGGGTTTTGGTTCTGTAAACAATGACACAAATATTTCATAACGAAAACCTTTTCCTTGCAAGTGTTGACCATCTTCCTCCTCGTCCACGCCCAACTACGTCTCCTTGTGATAATTTGCGGGATTTCTTTTTCATTTCGTCGGCTCAGACAGTTTGAGCTACGTAAAATAACTTACTCAACTTCAATTCTCCGCAGATGTCGCGAGAAATACTCTAGTCCAGGGGTTCTCAACCAGGGGGGAATTCCCCCCAGGGGGGGAATTCAGGTTTTCAGGGGGGGGTGGGGGGAAACTGATTCGGGAGCAAGAGATATGTTCGATGAGAAATAAATCACAGAATTTTGGCCCTTGATGTGCGATTCCTACCCAAAAGTGGCAGAAAGAGCTATCCGTGCATTGCTTCCGTTTGTGTCATATCTTTGTGAGTCAGGCTTTTCAACTCTGTTGCAAATTAAAACGAACCAACGTAGTAGATTAGAGGTAGAAAATGACCTGCGTTGTGCCCTTTCAAGCACTCCTCCGCGTATCCCAGAATTGGCGAAGAAAAAGCAATCACAGGTTTCTCATTGACTGTAATCTTCATCCGAATAAAATTAATTACAAATTTACAATATCCTGGTATTCTATTGAACTTTTTGTTTATTGCATTATGCTTCAGTTTGGTCTGTTAAGTAATTCATTATAAATAAAAAAAAACTATTTTACTTTTATTCAAGTTTTATAAATCCATCAACATTTTCAAGTGGCATTTAATTTGTAAAACTCCACTATAAAAATAATCCATATAAAATTGTAAATGTATATGTATTAATATGGAAAAAATAAAGGATTTTCAGTATTATATGCATATTATTTGGAATGCACTTTTTGAGGCAGACAATCTTGGAAAGGAGGGGGAATGACATTCTGACATATGGTGAAAGGGGTGCATGGGGCAAACAAGGTTGAGAACCACTGCTTTAGTCCCTTTCTAAAGAAGTTATAATGAGTAACGTACAGTATTTGTACACAGGCATCTCCCTATAGTTAAGTTTAGTTTACGTTACTTTGTGAATAAAACAAAGAGGATAAAGTCAGGTAAAGGAGATCTAAGTGTGGACTGACGAACCTAACTAACTAACCGGCCAGACCTTCCCCGGAGCTGTGTCTCGTGACGCTGTCTCCCTCACTGGTGTGTCTTAAGGTAACATGTTGCTCCACCATCCACCCTAAGCTGTGATGCTGTGTTTGTTCACCGCAAGTCACGCCGGCCTCTTCCCCCCCTCCCGCCAGGTCCTCCCAACAATATATATCCACACCTCATCTTTATCACCTCTGTCGCCTCCTCTCCCCAAGTCCATAAAAGTTATACACACCTCCTTCTGGGGTGATGGCGTGGTTTTGCTGCAACAAATAGCTTTATGTATATCAAGTCTGACTCATTCACTCACTGACAGAACCTCCTGACCACACTCAGTCACCCGTGCTTTTTAATATAATCCACACTGTACACTCATCTGTAGTCGTCTCTAACTGATCAACCTCTAATACACCCTTACATGCCCTTGTACACCCTTATATACCCTTATACATACACCTTATATACCGTTATATACTCTTATATAAACTTATGTACCCGTATACATCCTTATACGCCCTTATACGCCCTTATGCACCATCATATACCCTAATATACCCTACACCTCACCTGCTCTCAACAACCAACTCAAACATTCATCTCCGTGACCCGCCTCCCAGGTAACTGAGACTCAGCTGTTATATATATTACGGTAAAACAATCGTCGACCAAATCCACAGCTTCTTCTCTCTATCTCTCTCTGTTTCTTTCACTCTTACTCTCACTCTTTTCTTCTCTCTCTCTCTCTCTCTCTCTCTCTCTCTCTCTCTCTCTCTCTCTCTCTCTCTCTCTCTCTCTCAACACACCACCAGTTCGTTCTGCCATCACTCGAGCCTTCACCAGGGATCAAACCTGAGGTGATGGTTGAAATCTTTCCCCAGAAAATAAGACACGACCAAGATGTCTACGTACAGTGAAACCTCTATATAACGGACTATTATCTCCATATAATCCTTTAGATGGGGGAATTAACATCTAACGGACCCTGTACATAACGGACTACCATCTCCATATAATCCGTTAGATGGAGGTTTCATTTCTAACAGACCCTCGATATAACGGAATTTCCTATGTAATGTTTTTAAGATGAGGAAGTTACTGTGAGGTGGCACAAGTGTCAAGTGTCAGTCTAAGGTCAGGGAACACAGACACTGTCCTTCAGGTGTCAGGTGTCGGAGACTCACTCCTAACCTGAGAAGATAAGGGCAGGTCCTGGCTCCTCCTTGCTGGTCCTGAGCTCAAGTACAAAGCCTCCCCCAGACTAAGGATGAGCCTCAGATCTAGGAGGTCCTCCCAGCTGAGTCTCAAGGCTGGACTGGTGGAGGTTTACCTGGGGACCAAGACACAGAGGACCCAGACAATCACCGCGGACATGGAATTGAAAGTGGAGGCCTGACTACCCGCTAGGGATAACATGGATACAAATCTGTTCCCAGTCTTCCTAATGCAAGGAGGTAACGTGGCTGATACTACACTCGACGTCTTCAATTCCCTCTTTGTTAAATGAAGTACTACCTAGCTGGATTTGGAGTGCCTCGTGGTCGAACCAGGGATCATTAAGTCAAGAGACGAGCGTTGTTTTCACTCGGCCACTCATCCCACATACCCGAGATACATTAAAAAAAATAAAAGTCTACACTGAGAACATGGATTTGAAAACAGTTTTTTCTTCGTGTTGCTGTGGTGTGAACACGACACAGCACATGTTACTACACAACTTTTACCTCTCTGGTGGCGAGGTAAAGATATACGGCACAGAACACATAGCGAGACACACACTCGAGTTAGTGAAACATTTGTCCCTCTAAAAGTTTACATCACACAGTGACTAATGACAGGTCTCCCTGGTCTACAGTTTACCATAAAAACTGGCGACACCACTTGCAAAAGAGGCGAGCGAATGTTCGTTTGGCTTTGTTCCATAACTTCCATAAGTGTAACTTAGTTAGATTCAGGATGCTCGTCCACCCAAGGGTTGTTCCACTATCACCAAGCACACCCGATAGTACACTTCTTATTCTACAGTCGCGTGCACGAGGGTTAGTGTACTGTACAGGGAATGAACCCAATCCTGCACTCCAGTCTAGAATCGAACCCTTGACCAATCACCTGTAAGGCTTACGTTCACCCCTACATAAGTCACAGAATGATGATAGACTCGTGACCAGACGATCATAAATCTCAAACTTTTCCCCCAAAATGTTGGACACTAAGTGAACTCGAGAATTAGTTAGAATATTCTTGGTCGGGTTAAGTAGAGGATAAGTGAGAGAAGGAAAATGTATTTTTAAGTTTGGGCTGAAAAATGGGGGCGAATTTTCTTTATTTACAACCTTCTTATACCTGTGGTCCTGAGAGGGCTGCTGTTCAGGTGATTGTGAAGACATAATATTAAATACCCTGTAATGTGTTAGTTTGTTCACCTGAAGATTAATCACCCTAACGCTAAGCTAGCCTAACCTAACTTACCTAACTTTAATGTAACCTAACCTAACCTAACCCAACCTAATTTTAACGTAAAGTAACGTAACGTAACTTAACCTAACTTTAACCTAACTTAACCTAACCCTTATCTAACGAAAACTAACATAACCTAAGTTAAATTTAACCTAACTTAACCTTAACCTAACCAGTAATTAATCCCAGGTACATTAAGCTGGGGCGTCTTATCTTACTAAGTGAGCTAAATTAATGTTTTTTTGTGTCCAATAACAGCTGGCGAGTTCCTCATGGAAACATTTCTTCATGGAAATAGTTTCTCGTGGAAATAATTCCTCAGGGAAATAGTTCCGCATGGAAATATTTCCTCGGGAAAAATTCTCCATTAATATGATAAGAAGGAGAAGGACAGGAGTACATGAAGGAGGGAATTACATCATTTCAGCAATAAATAGATAAATAAGCAAACAAATTAATAAAAAATTAAATAAATAAATTAACAAATAAACAAGCAATTAAGTAAGACATTTTTAGCAGTCATGTTTCCTAGTATTTAATAAAGCGTCGTGTAGTGGAGAAAACTATATTGTGACCCGTACTTAAAGACGACCAGTAAAACATGATCACAGCAACAACATCCAGAATTATCCAAGTAATTTGAGTAACAAACACAGGAATGAACGTAACAGATGACTTTCCAGTTATTAAAATGCATCATCCTAGTATTATAATAGGAGAGAATGGAAGATATCAGCTTCACATAACAGCCACACGTTGAGATGTAAAATACGATAACAACTTTTTTTTCCCCGAGGACATAAGGAAGTGTACCAACTTATCCCGAGTCAGTTAACAGGGGCGCAGGTCGTGTCAAGAATCACAAACACGACGTCCACACACACGCACACTTCGACGACGAATAGAAAACGATTAATCGACCTTTTTTATTCTGTGGTATAGAACATATGAGGGAATGGAACTTCGAGATGATATACCAACAAGCACAGCAAAATAATACTCATGCTTCACTTACTGTCCGTCCAGTCGTTTGTAATAAGCTACCAAATATGTACAGAATGACGTCCCGCCGCCGTCCTGTAGCTGAACCCAAACATGACACGAGCACTAAATATGAAAGGCCAACAGTACAAAACTCCTGACGATTTCCCTATAATAACAGACCCTCAAACACACGACGATGATGATGGCAGGTGAACCCAATCCAGTGACTGTTGACTGTAGCCCTTATCGTCCTTATCAATCCATCCTTAGCACCCTTATCGCCCTTATTACCCTTACCACCTCACTTATATGACCCTTATCACACCATCGTTATCACTTCACCCTTTCCACCTCATATTAACCTTCGTCAAATTCACAACTCACCAGGAAATTAAGCTGTGTAGAAGGAAGCTTTAGTCTCGTGCAGGACTCTACTCGGAAAATCTTGAGATAGAGAAGCTTGAGTTATCCTGGAAGAGCTCAGGCTGTCAACCTCACCGTCACCTGATCGCCGGCTAACAGAAAAAAGCTTGAATAATGTAATTTAGGATGATAAAAGATAAGACCCTTTTTGTTTTGGAGGAGGGAAGGTAATCCTTCTTAGTGACGTCAGAGTCTTGTCGTTGAGGTGTAACACGACGCATAACACTCACCGCCCTGTCGTTGATTTGTAACACGACACATAACACTCACCGCCCTGTCGTTGATTTGTAACACGACACATAACACTCACCGCCCTGTCGTTGAGATGTAACACGACACATAACACTCACCGCCCTGTCGTTGAGATGTAACACGACACATAACACTCACCGCCCTGTCGTTGATTTGTAACACGACACATAACACTCACCGCCCTGTCGTTGAGATGTAACACGACACATAACACTCACCGCCCTGTCGTTGATTTGTAACACGACACATAACACTCACCGCCCTGTCGTTGAGATGTAACACGACACATAACACTCACCGCCCTGTCGTTGAGATGTACGACACATAACTCACCGCCCTCACGACACATAACACTCACCGCCCTGTCGTTGAGATGTAACACGACACATAACACTCACCGCCCTGTCGTTGAGATGTAACACGACACATAACACTCACCGCCCTGTCATTGATTTGTAACACGACATAACACTTCACCGCCCTGTCGTTGAGATGTAACACGACACATAACACTCACCGCCCTGTCGTTGATTTGTAACACGACACATAACACTCACCGCCCTGTCGTTGAGATGTAACACGACACATAACACTCACCGCCCTGTCGTTGATTTGTAACACGACACTTAACACTCACCGCCCTGTCGTTGAGATGTAACACGACACATAACACTCACCGCCCTGTCGTTGATTTGTAACACGACACATAACACTCACCGCCCTGTCGTTGATTTGTAACACGACACATAACACTCACCGCCCTGTCGTTGAGATGTAACACGACACATAACACTCACCGCCCTGTCGTTGAGATGTAACACGACACAAGGCAGCCTGGCAGTTTCACCTTCCTGCACCTTCACTGTGTTGTCCACATCCCCAAACTCTGGCTGAGGACCCGTCCACCTGCCGCCAGCTCCCGTACCTGTCAACAACAACAACAGCCACATACATCTATTATATACATCCATCATCAACATTAACACAAGCATAGTAAAAAAAAAAGTCTTATTTATGTACGACAATGAAGACACTGAAGGAAATTAATGGTGTATTTCTCTCATGAATAACTTAGGCTTGTTATTTGTAGTTATCATAATTGTCTTGTTAGTATTATGTTTATTCTGGTTATGGTTCCCCAGTCATTGATATATCTCATTAAATATTCGAATATTTTTTTTACAAATATTTATTAATCATCCTCTTATACAGAATCTAAGGCAAGTGAACCATGCTTAAAGAACTTACCTGTTGAAATACCACAATGCATTAGCAAATATTATCCTCAAACTTTTTTTCAATAAACCTAACCTCACAAAACCTAATCTAACCTAATCTGCACCTCTGTCACCTGCTCACCTGTGTTCATGTATACCTGTATCTGTGCCTGTACAGTTGTTTGTGACTAGAATCTCTGATGGTAATTATGCTAATGGGGTAAGTGTAGCCATCATGATCATCTGTACTAAAGGTGTTTGTAGTTACGCTTTCCTCGCCTCTCCCTCTCTCTCTCTCTCTCTCTCTCTCATCTCCTTTCTTTTCATTTTTCTGTAACTTTCTTCGTCTCTCTCCCTTTCATTCTTCCACCTCCTTCTGTCACTCTTTCTATCTGTCCGTTTGCCTGTCAGTCTGTCGCTATCTCTATCTGTCTCTCTGTCTCTTTATATCTGCCTGTCTTTTTTGTTTGTTGGCTTTATCTGTTACCTTTTCTGTCTACATATCTGTCGCTGTCTCTGTCTTTCTATCTATGTCTCTCCGTCTCTGTCTGTCCGTTTGCTTGTCCATCTGTCGCTATCTCTATCTCTCTCTCTCCTTTACATATTCGTGAGGGCAATTGTTCATCATTGTGTTCACTCTCTCGACTCCACACACACACACACACACACATTGTTCAACTCTAGAAACTTGACACACATAATTAGAACATCTTTTTAATTTTCGTTATTTTTTCCAGTCAACTGAATGGTTATGTTTCTCCTCTGGTAGTTGAATTTCTTTTAATCTTTGCAACTTCAGATAATTAAACACTCAACACCGTGCAACTTTTGGTATATTGCCAATCAATCAGTTTACGTGTAGATATGTCTTCTCATATATACTAATTATACCTTGAAGAAGGAGTAAGGAGGAGGAGGAGGAAGAAGAAGGAGTTGGAGGAGGAGGAGGAGGAGGAGGAGGAGGAGGAGGAGGAGTTACAGCAATTGTTTACCAAAGATAAGAACAGAAAACGACTTTGTAAACATTGACATCGACTTAAATAAATCTCTGTCTACTGGGAGTTAAATAATTCTCTTGTGTGTAACTTTTCTTTAGGGATTATATGTGAACAAAGAAGAAGTTTTTATTGAAGACTTTAATTCAGTGTTGCAAAGATTATTATAATTTTTTTTGTTTATTCGTATTCAAGATTTTATTTTTATTATTATTATTATTATTATTATTATTATTATTATTATTATTATTATTATTATTATTATTATTATTATTATTATTATTGTTATTATTATTATTGTTATTATTATTATTATTATTATTATTATTATTATTATTATTATTATTATTATTATTATTATTATTATTATTATTATTATTATTATTATTATTATTATTATTATTATTATTATTATTATTATTATTATTATTGTTATTGTTATTATTATTATTGTTATTTTTATATTATTATTATTATTATTATTATTATTATTATTATTATTATTATTATTATTATTATTATTATTATTATTATTATTATTATTATTATTATTATTATTATTATTATTATTATTATTATTATACGCACAAAGTCTGTCTGTTTAAGTCTATCTGTTTATCTGTCTGTCTTGATTGAATTAAGTGTCTGTCTTTCACTCAATTCTTCACATGATAACCCCCCCCCCTTAAAAAATAAAAAATAAATAAAAAGCTATTCCCTTATAATATAAAATGATAACACCTGGGTATTTACAACTCGCCTCTAAATTACGGTAAATTAGGTACTGAAGCATAATTGGCAATCTAAAAATACCGACAGAATTAGATTAGGATGTAATTAAAGAAGTGAAGTTATACCGCCTTCGTGAGGTTTAAAATTACGGCATTCTATTCTCAGGTCTCCTTACACCCGGTTGTGTTGGACTATCCTTGGTCTAATTAGTTTACTGTTAACCTTTGTATACCTGTACTGTCTATGTATATTGTTTGTTTACATGTGTTGTTTATGTATATTGTTTGTTTACCAGTACTGCCTTCTGTTCCTACCCTCTCATTCCTCTCTCATAATTACCTACAAAGACTTCTGGCTCGTTGTCATCAGGAGAGAGAGAGAGAGAGAGAGAGAGAGAGAGAGAGAGAGAGAGAGATCGTTGTGTATAATATATTAATGTGACACTGTTTATAGTCTTACCTGTGTCACTGTTAAAACTCTAAGGGTTAATTAAAGATCATGTCTGGCTGGTTTAATTTCCCGTGGATTATTACGATTCACCACTACCACCAACAACAACAACAACACCACCAACCTTCGACAACACCACCAACATCGACAACACCACAAATAGCAACACCATCACCAACAACACTAATACCACCAAGAAACAACCACCACCACTAACAACATCACTAACAACACCACCACTAACACCACCACCACTAACACCACCATCATAAACACCACCACCACTAACACCACCAAAATCACCACCACCACCACTAACAACACCAACACCACTTACACCACAGCCAGCCATCTCTCTGAACATATCGAATTATTTAGTCGTAGTCAAAGCCAAAAAGGAAAAAAAAATAGCTCGGGAGAGAGGAATAAGGAAATAGCAAATAATAGAAGCATTTTCTCCCCTTTAATAGAATTAGTAATGGGATTAATATGAAGCGTGAGTGGTATAGCTTGTGTACAGTATGTGTGATGATGGCCGCTGTTTGTGTTGACAGGATGATGTGCAGAGAAGAAACTTTACAGTACAGTAAATCTTCCTATTTTTTCTGTATAAATTGTGTAGTGTCCTGTCTATCTGTATGTCTGTCTCTGTCTGTCTGGCTCTCCCCTTCCAGAAGCTATGAAGTGCCTCCTATTCCTCCGTGCTAGGTCAACACTTGGGGTGCTTGCTTGGTAAAAATCAACTCCTTCGACAGTTTGCTCAGAAATGTTTCTGTTACTCAGTAGAGAATATTTTTGGATGGACACCAGATTATTATTATTATTTTTTCATCTTTCACCATTAACCGAACATCTACGTTTCATTTTGATATTTAACTCATAAAACAACAAGAAAACTGCCATTTATGTATATTGTACTTATTAACTTATCTATATCGACATAAAAGTAAATTAACTTATATTCATTTCAGACAATTTTTTTTTCGAGGTGTATGCACGACTACGAACAAAAGTGCAAGTCATCACTGTTTACATTATTTTAGTGTCACCCGCGACTATTGCTATACCCTGCCTTACACTTATCCAGAAGTGATGAATAGCGTGGATGTGTGTGTCCTTTTGTTTACAGCTGGAGTTTGTTTTTGTGTTCTGTCTTGAAGGAAAGCTTGTACTTGCACTGTACTTTCCTTCCTCTTCCTCTCCTTCAAATTTAAATCTCTATGTCCTTATTCCTTCTCCCCCTTCTTTTCGTCCTTCCATTCTCTCTGTTCATCTCCTCCTCCCCCCCTCCTTGCATTCTCTCGCTACACACCTCGTCCTCCTCCTCCTTTCCATTCCCTCTCTCCGTCCCTCTTCTTCCTCCTCCTCCTCCTACTCCTTTCCATTCTCTCTCTCTCCGTCCATCCTCTTCCTCCTTTCCATTCTCTCTCTTCACCCATCCTTCTCCTCCCTCCTCCCAGCCTCACCTCCCTCACCAAATTCAGTAAAGGTAAATATTTCACGACGTCTGCAGAAATCAGATGGTTGTGTTGACTTCAAGTTCCTCCACCTGACGATGCTGACGTAACACCCTAACCCCCTTTGTATGTAACACACTATGGGTGATAATGTTCTCTCTCTCTCTCTCTCTCTCTCTCTCTCTCTCTCTCTCTCTCTCTCTCTCTCTCTCTCTCTCTCTATTCCATTTTTTTTAACAAAGTATCCCTCCCTTGTATTCACCACTTCTCTTCCATGTCTCCTCTTTCTCATATTCTACATATTTTTCTCATTTTCTTTCTTTCTATTCCTCTTTACTGCTCTCTCCAACTTCTCGTATTCTATAACGTCAAAATTCATCCTTTATTTTTTTCTTTCTTACCTCCATTTTCGTTCACACATCCTCTTTCTCCTCCCTCCGTCTCCCTATTCTGTCACAATAATTTTCCTTTTTTTCCCTGCCATAGTTCTTTCTTACTTCCTTCTGTGTCCAATATTGTCACCTTTATCTTTTGTTCTCATTTTTACTGCGTTTCCCTTTCCTCCATCATCTCCTTTTCCTTTCTCCTCCTCCTCCTCTTCATTTCTTCTTCATTCTCTCATCCTTCCCTACTCCCTCTATCACCCCTCTTTCCTCCCTCTCCCCCTCCTCCTTTTCCTTCCATTCCTCTTCTTCCCCCATCACTCCTCTCCTCCCATATATGAAACGTGAGCTAATTACCTATCGTCTTTATATACAACACACTTTCCCTGGTTAACTTGTATATGCCCACTGAGAGATTCATCTACCATTATATCCTGTTATGTTCCACACAGGTATTCATATCCTGTCTCATCATTATCCTGTCACTTTAAGGTGGCATCTAAGTCACCTTCACGCCACATTAACCTGATAACTAAGCATGCCTTTGGCCAGATTAATTTTGTACCTCACACCTCCCAGACGTGTAAGTATGACCATAGGCTCCAAGGCTTCAAGCACTGAGCCTATTATATCATGTGGCTCTGTGTTAGTTAAGCCGTACATAAACCCAACAGACTTAGACAAAACTTATTTTATTTTTTATTATATATAGAAAAGGATGTTCGTGTTTAATTGAAACTTTCATATATAGTATTGATGACTCACGGTGAATCTAACAGGACGTAATATTAACAATCAACTAAGTATGACAGTGGTGAAGATTACATACTGTTATAAATCTTCACCTCAGAGTTACATTACCCGGAACACTCCATCTACTCCATCACTCCACTCGTATCTCCATCACTCTACACCTCCATTCCCTTCTTATCATTTAATTTCTACCTACATCATTCCTTCCTTCTATCTCCATCACTCCTCACTTCTTCCTTCATCATTCCTCCATCCTCTACCATTCTTCCCTTCTCCCTCCATCATTCTACTCCTACCTCCCTCACTCCCCCATTCTCCCTCCATCCTTCCACTCCTCACTCATCCATCCTCCCTCTGACATCATTACCCTACACTCACTAAGTTGCCAGAGACAACATTTCCACCTACCTTACCTACATTACTCTCTCCTAACACCTTAAGGAGTGTCTTACCTGGCTTATTAACATAATGGAGATGCCTTACCTCGTTCAGAGAGACCTCAAAGGGTTAGAACATCGTCTTCATCAAAAGGTTAAGCCATAGTGCTCAAAGGGATAAATTATCATCATCATCATCATCATCATCATCATCATCATCATCAATCATCATCATCAATCATCATCATCATCAAAGGCTTAAATCTTCCTGCTCAAACGGTTTTAAATCAAGGTAACTAATTAAAACTGTAAAGTGAAGTGAGTCAATGAGGAAGAATGTGTAGAACTTCTCGGTGATGTATTGTCGATGAGGGTAAACAACAGGTGAGGGGAAACAGGTGAGGGAAACAGGTGAGGGGGAAACATTGGGTGAGAGAGACGATGGAGGGAGGTTTAGCAGCACCTGAATGACACAATACAGGAGGTTGCCTTTTTTTGGGGGTGGGGTAGGTGAGGGAGAGGGGTGAGGGGAGGGGTAGGTGAGGGGGTGAGGAGGGTTGAGGGAGGGGTAGGTGAGGGGTGAGGGGTGAGGGGAGGGGTGGGTGGGAGGGGGTGAGGGTGGAGGGAGGGTGGTGGTGAGGGGTGAGAGGGGTGAGGGGAGGGGTAGGTGAGGGGTGAGGGGGGGAGGAGGGGGGGTAGGTGGAGGGGTGAGAGGGAGGGAGGGGTAGGTGAGGTGAGAGGGGTGAGGGAGGGGAGAGGGGTGGAGGGGTGAGGGAGGGGTAGGGTGAGGGGTGAGAGGGGGAGGGAGGGGTAGGTGAGGGGTGAGAGGGGTTGAGGGAGGGGTAGGTGAGGGGTGAGAGGGGTGGGGAGGGAGGGGTAGGTGAAGGGTGAGAGGGGTGAGGGAGGGGTAGAGGGGTGAGAGGGGTGAGGAGGGTAGGTGAGGGGTGAGAGGGTTGGTGACCACAATCAGCACGATATATATATTTTGTTTTTGTCTACTTTTCTGTTTTGTTTTTCTGTCTATGTTTTTTAGTTGTTTGCTTGAAGGTATACGGCTACATAATGGTGAAACACACACACACACACACACACACACACACACACACACACACACACACACACACACACACACACACACACACACACACACACACACACACACAAGTGGGCGTATATATCTTTATGTTTGCGAATGTGCAACCACTAGAAGGCACACAGCCCTCCAACTACACCGAATGTTTAGTTCAGTCTCATGAGAGAGAGAGAGAGACGAAAATGAAAAAGAAAGAAAAAAAGACAGATAGACAGATAATATATTGATAGATAATATAGATAGATAATATAGATAGATAATATAGATAGATAGAAACTTACCAAGGCAGCAGCAGCAGGAGAGCAGAATCCCAGGGGGGACAAAAACAGCCGCAGCTGTAGTAGCAGTAGTAGTAGTAGGAGGTGGAGGTGGAGGAGGGGGAACTACGTAGCACCCCAGTCATCTTACGCCTCATTCTCTATAGACGCCACAAACTCTATAGAAGCCACAAACGACACCGCTTTACATGACTCATAGGATCAAATACTTTACCCCGAGTCTATAAAACAGTTCTGTAAGACACTCTAATCCTCTTTCTATCTCATATAACCTTATTTTCTTGTTTTTCTTTTGTTTTTTGTTTGTTTTGTTTTTACCCAGTGTCAGTTATATTGTATTAGGTGATGTGAATTTTACTCTCACAATCACTTGGTATCTTGTGCATGTTGATGGTCTGGGCAGCTGCCATCTCGAGTCACTTCTGGAAAGACAAAATTCGGAAGTATTAGTATTTTGTTGAGTTTATTATTATTATTATTATTATTATTATTATTATTATTATTATTATTATTATTATTATTATTATTATTATTATTATTATTATTATTATTATTATTATTATTATTATTATTATTATTATTATTATTATTATTATTATTATTATTATTATTATTATTATTATTATTATTATTATTATTGTTGTTGTTGTTGTTGTTGTTGTTGTTGTTGTTGTGTTGTTAGTTTTATTATTATTATTATTATTACTATTATTATTATTATTATTATTATTATTATTATTATTATTATTATTATTATTATTATTATTATTATTATTATTATTATTATTATTATTATTGTTGTTGTTGTTGTTGTTGTTGTTGTTGTTGTTGTTGTTGTTGTTTTATTATTATTATTATTATTATTATTATTATTATTATTATTATTATTATTATTATTATTATTATTATTATTATTATTATTATTATTATTATTATTATTATTATTGTTGTTGTTGTTGTTGTTGTTGTTGTTGTTGTTGTTCTTATTGGTTTATTATTATTATTATTATTATTATTATTATTATTATTATTATTATTATTATTATTATTATTATTATTGTTGTTGTTGTTGTTGTTGTTGTTGTTTGTTGTTGTTGTTGTTCTTATTAGTTTTATTATTATTATTATTTATTATTATTATTATTATTATTATTATTATTATTATTATTATTATTATTATTATTATTATTATTATTATTATTATTATTATTAACACTGACTATACAACCGGTGTCAGTTATATAGCCTGAGGTTGCTATATAATAGGAAACAGCCACACATTCCTGTTGGTTATATGAACGGTATATAGAACATCCCTCCAGCCACTTTTCCCAGGTTTTCTAGAATTAAAACACACAATACCACAGGGCATAGTCCATTAACAACACACATACGGACGGTCGTTTTCATTCTGAGGGCAAATAAACCGGCCTTTGTATAATACTGATAATAATCTCCTTCTTGCGTTATATCGTGGTTTATATATCAGTTTTATTCTCTTTCTAAAATGTCCTTGAAGAATGACATCAAGTTGGCAAGAATGACCGAGTCTTTCTGCTTACTCAACACTGAAAAAGGTGGAATTTCGCTATTGTATCTCTCTCTTATCTCCAGGAATGATAAGAAACATATCCTGAGACATTCAATCGGACCAGTTATGTGTCTCATTAACCACTAATTGAGAAAGTTATAGGGGTCTTATATATAAGTGTCCTAAAGGGATAAATATTTTTCCAATGTCTGTTTTATCAACTTGTTATGATTTGTTTTTATTGTGTAGAGCTGTGAGCAATATGGCTTTGTTGTGTAGAGCTGTGAGCAATATGGCTTTGTTGTGTTGAGCTGTGAGCAATATGGCTTTGTTGTGTAGAGCTGTAAGCAATATGGCTTTGTTGTGAGGCTGTAAGCAGCTTGGCTGTTGTGTAGGCTGTAAGCAATATGGCTTTGTTGTGTTGAGCTGTGAGCAATATGGCTTTTGTGTTGAGCTGTGAGCAATATGGCTTTGTTGTGTAGAGCTGTGAGCAATATGGCTTTGTTGTGTTGAGCTGTGAGCAATATGGCTTTGTTGTGTAGAGCTGTAAGCAATATGGCTTTGTTGTGTAGAGCTGTAAGCAATATGGCTTTGTTGTGTAGAGCTGTAAGCAATATGGCTTTGTTGTGTTGAGCTGTGAGCAATATGGCTTTGTTGTGTGTAGAGCTGTGAGCAATATGGCTTTGTTGTGTTGGGCTGTGAGCAATATGGCTGTTGTGTAGAGCTGTAAGCAATATGGCTTTGTTGTGTAGAGTTGTAAGCAATATGGCTTTGTTGTGTTGAGCTGTGAGCAATATGGCTGTTGTGTAGAGCTGTAAGCAATATGGCTGTTGTGTAGAGCTGTAAGCAATATGGCTGTTGTGTGGAGCTGTAAGCAATATGGCTTTGCTGTGTTGAGCTGTGAGCAATATGGCTTTGTGTGGAGCTGTGAGCAATATGGCTTTGTTGTGTTGAGCTGTAAGCAATATGAAGCTGTTGTGTTGAGCTGTAAGCAATATGAGCTGCTGTGTGTTGAGCTGTGAGCAATATGGCTGTTGTGTGTGAGCTAGCAATATAGCTGTTGTGTAGAGCTGTAAGCAATATGGCTTTTTGTGTTGAGCTGTGAGCAATATGGCTTTGTTGTGTAGAGCTGTAAGCAATATGGCTTGTTGTGTAGAGCTGTAGCAATATGGCTTTGTTGTGTTGAGCTGTGAAGCCATGGCTGTTGTGTTGAGCTGAGCAATATGGCTGTTGTGTGGAGAGCTGTAAGCAATATGAGCTGTTGTGTGTAGAGCTGTAAGCAATATGGCTTTGTTGTGTTGAGCTGTGAGCAATATGGCTTTTTGTTGTGTAGGCTGTAAGCAATATGGCTTTGTTGTGTAGAGCTGTAAGCAATGAAGCTGTTGTGTTGAGCTGTGAGCAATATGGCTGTTGTGTAGAGCTGTAAGCAATATGGCTTTGTTGTGTTGAGCTGTGAGCAATATGGGTTTGTTGTGTAGAGCTGTAAGCAATATGGCTGTTGTGTAGAGGTGTGAGCAATATGGCTGTTGTGTTGAGCTGTAAGCAATATGGCTGTTGTGTTGAGCTGTAAGCAATATGAGCTGCTGTGTTGAGCTGTGAGCAATATGAGCTTTGTTGTGTAGGCTGTAACAATATGGCTTTGTTGTGTAGAGCTGTAAGCAATATGGCTGCTGTGTTGGCTGTGAGCAATATGGCTTTGTTGTGTAGAGCTGTAAGCAATATGGCTGTTGGTATAGGCTGTAAGCAATATGGCTGTGGTATGAGGCTGTAAGCAATATGGCTGCTGTGTTGGGCTGTGAGCAATATGGCTGTTGTGTAGAGCTGTAAGCAATATGACTTTGTTGTGTGGAGCTGTAAGCAATATGGCTTTGTTGTGTAGAGGTGTGAGCAATATGGCTTTGTTGTGGGAGGCTGTGAGCAATATGGCTGTTGTGTTGAGCTGTAAGCAATATGGCTGTTGTGTTGAGCTGTAAGCAAAATGGCTGCTGTGTTGAGCTGTGAGCAATATGGCTTTGTTGTGTAGAGGCTGTAAGCAATATGGCTGTTGTGTAGAGCTGTAAGCAATATGGCTGCTGTGTTGGGCTGTGAGCAATATGGCTTTGTTGTGTGGAGCTGTAAGCAATATGGCTGTTGTGTGGGCTAAGCAATATGGCTGTTGTGTAGGCTGTAAGCAATATGGCTGTGTTGTGTTGAGCTGTGAGCAATATGGCTGTTGTGTTGAGCTGTGAGCATTATGGCTTTGTCGTATAGAGCTGAACACTATGCCTTTCTGCGTCTATAGAGTCCTAAACAATATGCCTTTGTTGTGTAGAGCTGTGAGCAATATGGCTTTGTTGTGTAGAGCTGTAAGCAATATGGCTTTGTGTTGAGCTGTGAGCAATATGGCTTTGTTGTGTTGAGCTGTGAGCAATATGGCTTTGTTGTGTAGAGCTGTAAATAATGGCTTTGTTGTGTTGAGCTGTGAGCAATATGGCTTTGTCGTATAGAGCTGAACACTATGCCTTTCTGCGTCTATAGAGTCCTAAACAATATGCCTTTGTTGTGTAGAGCTGTGAGCTATATGGCTTTGTTGTGTTGAGCTGTGAGCAATATGGATTTGTTGTGTTCAGCTGTGAGCAATATGGCTGGCTTTGTTGTGTAGAGCTGAATACTATGCCTTTCTGGGTCTATAGAGCCCTGAACAAAATGCCTTTGTTGGGTAGAGCAGTGAACAATATGGTTTCATCCTTCCTGTCAGAATAATATCACTGGACTAACTTCCATTCGTCACTGAGCCTCACTGACAACAGGCAGCTTCTCTCTCGACTGAATTACTGAGGCGGGGGAGTTGTTGTCCTTGAATACCAGGTCGACACCTCCTCCTCCATCTGTAGTGTTCCGATCGGTAACAATAAGGCCAATTGGTCGTGTAGTATGGTGCTTGTGATGCTATACCCAGTTGACTGCTTGTGTATGACCTGCTACCAAGATTATAGGTCATCCACTCCTTCTGTAAGACCTGCTACCAAGTATACAGGTCATGAACTCCTTCTGTATGACCTGCTACCAAGATTACAGGTCATGGACTCCTTCTGTATGACCTGCTACTAAGTATACAGGTCATGAACTCCTCTGTAAGACCTGCTACCAAGTATACAGGTCATGAACTCCTTCTGTATGACCTGCTACCAAGATACAGGTCATGGACTCCTTCTGTATGACCTGCTACTAAGTATACAGGTCATGGACTCCTCTGTATGACCTGCTACCAAGTATACAGGTCATGAACTCCTTCTTTATGACCTGCTACCAAGATTACAGGTCATCCACTCCTTCTGTATGACCTGCTACCAAGTATACAGGTCATGGACTCCTTCTGTATGACCTGCTACCAAGTATACAGGTCATGAACTCCTTCTGTATGACCTGCTACCAAGTATACAGGTCATGAACTCCTTCTGTATGACCTGCTACCAAGTATACAGGTCATGAACTCCTTCTTTATGACCTGCTATCAAGATTACAGGTCATCCATTCACTCACCTGTAAACGCTGAAATGATCCAGCAACAACAACGAGAATTATATTAAAAAACCACCCCAAAAATTATCAACCCGACACACACAGACACACACACACACACACACACACACACACACACACACACACACACACACACACACACACACACACACACACACATTATTGAATAACATTGTCATATTCGTTGATTTAAAAAACAGGAATGTGATAGGAAAAACTAATAATACTCCTACTTATTAACAAACATATAATAATGCTGAAAATACTCGAAAACCAAACCTAACCTAACCTCAAAGTTAACCCCAAACTTAACCTAACCTAAAACCTAAAACCTAAAAGCTAACCTTAAACCTAACCTCAAACCTAAGATAAAACCTAACCTAACCCAACCCGACTAAGACAATCGGAAATAATATCACAATGAACTAAAATATATCTTATTTACATTTAATAGAATTTTAATAAGTCACTAATGAATTAATATTTGAGTACTGTACTGAGTGACTCCAGACTTATATACCGAGTCAATACTACTGGTAATGGAAACACAGGTATATATATATAATAATAATTTGATATGTCAACATAGTGCAAAGTCTTTAAAAAAATAATTAATTCAACTGTGTAAATTGTATTAAACTACCAACCTCATAGGGTTAAAACATCGTCCTCAATGGGTTAAAACATCGTCCTCGAAGGGTTAAAACATCGTCCTCAAAAGGGTTAAACAGTCGTTCTCTAAAAGGTTCATCTATCTTCCTCAAATGATTAAACCATCAACCTCAGAAGGGTTAAGCCATCATTCTCAAAGGGTAAGACCATCGTCCTTAAAAGGTTAAACCATCATCCTCAAGGTTAAACCATCGTCCTCAAGGGATTAAACCATCGTCTGCAAGGGGTTCAACCATCGTGTACAAAATGTTAAACTATCATCGTCAAACGGTTAAACCACCGTCCACAAAAGGGTTTAATCAAATGCTCAAAAGGGTTAAACCATCGTCTACAAAGGGTTAAACCATTATCCTCTAATGGTTAAACCACTGTCCACAAATTTTTAACCCTAATCCTCAAAAGGGTTAAACCATCGTCTAAAAGGGTTAAACCATCATCCACAAATGGTTAAACCACCGTCAACGAAAAGGTTTAACCCTAATCCTCAAAAGGGTTAAACCATCGTCTACAAAGGGCCAAAACATCGTCATCAAAAGGTTAATCCATAGTCTACAAAGGGTTAAAACACCGTCATCAAAAGGTCAAACCATCGTCATCAAAGGGTGAAAGAACCAGACGCAACACCTCGGTAATCTTGCAAGAGGATCGTGTGAGAGTGTGACGTGTGTTGCTCCACCTCAACCCCGTCAAGGACCAAGAAAAATAAATGACTTCATTACACCAACCTTGGCCTGTCCAAGTATGTACTTAAAAACATTCAAGTCGGAATTAATGAACTCTGTTCTAGAAGAACTGAGAAATGCAGAGAGAACTGGCAGTTGTAGCATTAGTAAATAAAACATATTTTGTGACAAGAAGTACCGGTATGGCCAGCATAAGGACAGAACCAGACCATGTGATATAGTAACGCTGTATCTATACCGGAACACTCATCATGTAAACTTTGTGATAAACCCTTAAAGCATACAATTAAACACTATACAAGTATTATTGAATGTGACACTGTCAAAGACTTCAGGCCACCTGGCTTATTGTATAATGAACTTTGTAATTACTACATTGAATCAGGGGCGCTTGAGGACATTCTTGCTTTGTCAATAAATTTGTTAAACTAAAAACTTACACCAACACTCTGAGTAACTCTTCCTAAAAACGGATTATTGTATTTTGTAAGAAGACGAATTCATTTTTGTTAGGACAATAAGAGATGTATTAGCTGACGAGTGAAGGTGTTAGCTGACGAGTGAAGGTGTTAGCTGACGAGTGAAGGTGTTAGCTAACAGTAAAGGTGTTAGCTAACGAGTGAAGGTGTTAGCTGATGAGTGAAGGTGTTAGCTGACGAATGAGGTGTTAGCTGATGAGTGAAGGTGTTAGAGGACGAATGAAGGTGTTAGATGACGAATAAAGGTGTTAGCTGATGAGTGAAGGTGTTAGCTAACGAGTAAAGGTGTTAGCTAACGAGTGAAGGTGTTAGCTGACGAGTGAAGGTGTTAGATGACGAGTGAAGGTGTTAGCTGATGAGTGAAGGTGTTAGCTAATGAGTGAAGGTGTTAGAGGACGAATGAAGGTGTTAGATGACGAATAAAGAGTGTTAGCTGATGAGTGAAGGCGTTAGCTGACGAGTGAAGGTGTTAGCTAACGAGTAAAGGTGTTAGCTGACGAGTGAAGGTGGCTGACGAGTGAAGGGATAGTGAAGGATTAGCTGATGAGTAAAGGTGTTAGCTGACGAATGAAGGTGTTAGCTGACGAGTGAAGGTGTTAGCTGACGAGTGAAGGTGTTAGCTGACGAGTGAAGGTGCTAGCTGACGAATAAACGGTGTTAGCTGACGAATAAAAGGTGCTAGCTGACGAGTGAAGGTGTTAGCTGACGAGTGAAGGTGTTAGCTGACTATTGAAGGTAACTGACGAGTAAAGGAGTTGCTGACAATGAAGGTGTTAGCTGACGAATAAAAAGTGTCAGCTGAAAGAGTGAAGGAGAGAGATCCTCACCAATTTGTTATAAACTCATAATAACAAATCAGAACACAAACACAATGTCAACTTCGTCATTTCTATACCATTTCCACGTTAACAATATCTACACCCAAGACGACTTAAAAATCTTGACGTCTTGGGACACGGAAAACACAAACCTCCAAATCTCATAACTCATCATCCACCTTCAAGACTTTTAATATTCCTTCGAGTTCTGCAGGTTTAGTTCTTAAGTCTTTCCCTGGGACGCATTAGCCATTATCATCATTCTGGTATTTCATGATATTTCCACAAACCTGACGAAGATATTATACAAATGTTGTTTATATTCTATTTTTTCGGTGTATATTCTTCGGGTTTTTTCAAGTTTATTAGACAATTTTGTTTTATTTTTCTGGTTCTTTATATTTATTTCATCCACTATCTTGCTGAGTTGTTATATTTCTCTCCAGGTTTTCCTCTACTTCATGTACTCCTTAAGGTCCACCACCTCCAGCTTGTTTCCTCGTCTTAGAGAACAGATGTCACTGGTGGCCGCGTCTTTCTCCTTCTTGT